>NW_006399751.1:23753207-23804118 GCF_000299155.1 Elephantulus edwardii | reverse complement strand
CATCATGCTTGGGAGGGTGGAGGGACGGCGCAGGAGAGGAAGGCCCTCTATGAGGTGGATTGATTTAGTGACTGGGATAATTGGGATGGGAGTGTAAGAGACGGTGCAATTGGCACAGGACAGAGCGGAGTTTAGGGCTGTTGTACATAGGGTCGCTATGAGTCGCAGGCGCATCGACGGCACATAACAACAACAACAACATATCTGATGTAATGAAAAGACAAAGCTACAATATCAAAGAAGGTGCATTACATTAGAAGGTGACACTGCATTACATTAATCAGTAGTTGAGTTTATTGCAAACTGTGGCTATGACAGTCCTGAATATGAAGTGTTTCCTGTTTAAGCTGCAGCAACTTTTCTGACTGGATCATCGTTCCTTCTGGGGCAGATTTTTACAGTTCCATTAATGCATTTGGGACGACTGTCTCAAAGTAACCTGCAGCTTTCCTGACAGCTTCTCACTCTCTCTCCTGTTAAGAATTCTAGTTTTGGGAACTGCTCTGGTTCCTTTAGATCATGACTGTCCTCCCTCGTTGGCAATGGTGATGGCCAGAGTCAGGCTTGGGGAGGCAAGGCCTTGGTTTTACCTCAAAATGGAGACTGGACTTGCCTCTTGCAACTCAGGTTCAGTATCTGAAAGTGGAAATCTCCTGAAGGTCTTAAGAATGACCAACAATGATAGCTTTCATTGTAGATTGCACTTCAATGTAGGGAGAAAACACTCCTGAAAAAACTGGGCCAATAACAACATCATAATAAATGAGGAAAGTCTGAAGTTGCTATTTCACTTGAAGTCACAACAACCATGGCAGCAGTGTTTGTAAAAATGAAATGAGTGCTATATTTAGAAGGTCTGCTACAAAAGCCCCTGTAAAAATATTAAAAAGCAGAGATAGCATTTTAAAGACTAAGGTGCACCTGATCCAAGCCATAATATTTTCAGTCATTGCATATGTGTATATGGAGTTCTGGCTTTGTGATAAGGAGTTGACCTGCCAACCCAAGGGCACATAGTTTGAATCCACCAACTTCTCTACAGGCTATCTCCAACTGGTGTGATTTACTACTTTTGAAAATCCTCTGGAGTGTCAGCTATGAGTTGGTTCTGACTCAATAGTCCATAACAACAAAAACAAGGTTGAAGAATTTCAGTGTTGGTGAAAATAATTAAAGACTAAATTTAGAAAACTGAATGCCTATTTGCCTTAGAAGAAATACAAGAATGCTTCTTTAAAAATGGTGAGACTTGAGATTATGTTTGGGGCTTATTATCAGGAGGGATCAGTTATTGGAGAGGGACATGATCTTCGTAGAAGGTCAATGAAAAAGAAAAAGACTATCGGTGATATTGATTGACACAATGGATACAAAAACAGGCTCAAACATGTATGAGTCTGAGACTGCACAGGACCCAGTTGTACATAAGGTCATTCTGGGTCAGCAGAACCTAAAAAAGACAACATCGAATTCTAGCTCTGCAGGTATGAACACACCAATACTGGTCATATTCCCTCTGCTTTCCCACTGCGGAGAGTTATGGGAAATAAGAGGAAGTCAAATCATAAGAAATTTTAAATGTCTCTGTAATTATTTTGAAAATGAGTAAGAGCAGCTAAAAGGTTTTGAGCAGAAAGTAACACTACTGGAACTGTATATTAGAAGAATAAGGGTTTGATGAGACACAGTAATCAGTTATACTAACCAACTGTAATTAATGTTATAAAACAAAATAGATATGGTGAGCTCTGGTGGCCTGATAGTAAGAAACTGTGCTGCAATCCCAAAGGCACACACTTCTAATCCACCAGCTGCTCTGCAGGAGAAAAATGAGCAGTCTCCTCCCATGTGATTAACTGTCTCTGAAAGCATGCTGGAAGGTCAGCTGGTTGGAGGGCCAGTTCTGACTTGAAGGCACACGACAACAATTAATGTTATAACACAAAATATGTATGAATGGTTGAATGAAAACAACATGATTTGTAACCTTTCACTCAGATAAATTGAATGAAGTAGAATTGATTCTAATATGTTGTTGTTGTTGTTGTTATGTACCGTCGAGTCACTTGTGACTCATAGTGACCCTATGTACATCCCTAAACTCCACTCTGTCCTGTGCCAATCGCACTGTCTCTGACACTCCCATCCCAATTATCCCAGTCACTGAATCAATCCACCTCATAGAGGGCCTTCCCCTCCTATGCTGTCCCTCCACCCTCCCAAGCATGATGTCCCTCTCTAAGGACCGGTCTCTCCTCACAACATGTCCAAAGTAAGTTAGACGGAGCCTCAGAATCGTTGCCTCCACAGAGCCACCCGGTTTAACCCTTTCCAGGACAAATCTGTTTGTTTTCCTAGCAGTCCATGGTATTCTCAATACTCTTCTCCAGCACCACAGCGATTCTAATATACAAAATTTAAAACCATATTAAAAGGAATTTAATATTAATAGAATACTAATTTAGAATTCTAGATATTAGAATGCCAAAGAAAAAAATGATGCTTTTGAATTATGGTATTGGTAAAGAGTATAGAATATCCCCTAGACCACCAAAAGAACAAACAATTCTGTCTTGGAGAAAGTTCAACCAGAGTGCTCCTTAAAGGCAAAAGGATGGTGAAACATAATCTCACATACTTTGGGCATGTTATCAAAAGGGACAAGTTCTTGGAAAAGTACAACATTATGGGAAAAGAAGATGGTCAGCAAAAAGAGAAAGACCCTCAACAAGGTGGAATAACTGGCTGGCATATAACAACATTAATGATTTTTTTTCCCTTTCAGCCATTTATTTTTATTTACAGTTTGTGCTCAATGCAAATCAATTCCATAACATGAGAAGTTACTATGAATCAAAGCATAAATACACAAAACAATATAAAATCCAAACTGATGTATAGTATTCAGCTATGAAGCAAGAGGAAGTGGTCATTTATAAACACAGTAGCTTGAAATTTGTTTAGTTTGGTTGTTTCAATATGTAGATTTTGAACCATTACTTTGGTTATCAAGACTACTGGGTTCATATAGGTAACTAGAACATTAAGCATCAATGTGTGACTGTGTGAAATGTCTATTTTTAAAAAGTTTGTGTATCAAGGCACATTTTGATAGATGGTGAAGAGATTGAAATTGTTAACAGCTTTAGTTTGCTTGGTTCCACAATCAACACTCTTGGTACTAGCAGTCAGGAAATCAAAAGACAAATTGCATTGGGAAAGTCTGCAGTCAGGAACCTCTCAGAGTACTGAAAACCAACGATGTCAGCCTGGGTACTAAGGTGCACCTGATCCAGGCCATAGTCTTAACAATTACTTGCTATGCATCAGAAAGCTGGACAAAGATTAGGGATGATAGAGAATTGGTGCCTTTTAGCTGTGGTACTGGAGAAGAGTATTGAATATACCATGAACAACTAGTTTCAACCTAGAGAGCATGAAACCAGGCTGCTCCTTGGAGGCAAGGATTCTGAACCTTTGTCTAACATATTTTGGGCATGTTGCAAGGAGGAACTAGTCCTTGGAGAGGGACATCATGCTTGGGAGGGTAGAGGGACATCACAAGAGAGGAAGAGCATTGATGAGATGGATTCATTCAGTGACTGGGGTAATGGGGGAAGGTGTGTTAGAGACAATAAGGTTGGCTCAGGATAGAGCAGGTTTTCAGATTGTTGGACATAGGGTCGCTATGAGCTGCAAGCGACTCAATGGCTCATAACAACAGTGTTTCAGATGTGACTATTCTTATTCATAAAGTTTTAAAAAGTATTTACAAAAGAGTACAAAAGTTTGTGAATTTAATGAAGACTAGCTCCCATTCATCATTCTCAAATTCTTGAATCACATATTTTTTGTGAATATTTTCCTTCACATGTTGGCCTTTTTATTTCTAAATTTTTGTTTAAGCTTCAAACAGATGATTTTTTTTTAATTGTATAAAAGTAACACATGCTGAAATGAAAAGGAGCATTTTTAAATTTGTTTAGGCCAATGCACTACCTACTCTTTGGAATGAGTTTAGCTCACTGATTCAGGTACTTTTGTTGACTGGGAATTGGTAATGTGAAATGCTTACCCTGGCTTTGTAAATATATAGGCAAAATGTGTTCATTATGTATCCATTTCCTAAACAGCATGCCTCTGGAAACTTTATGAACTTTGAGAAACTACACAGTTATAGAAAGGCTTCAGGCCTTTTATTCATAGGGTCACTATGAGTCGTGTTGTGTTCCACAACAATGCTTCGATTTGGGGTACATTCCAATCGGTCATTCTCTGACACATACCAACCACATAAAAAGTTGAATGCAATGTCAAACCCAAAACCTCAAACATAAGTTCAGTTCTCAAGAAAACAGTGACAGCATAACAATTCAAACTTTCTCTAGATCTTAACAGCATTAAATTAGTACTATTAAAACAATATATGAAGGATTTATAGAAACATCAGAAGGTTCCTTCTAATGTATTTATTAATAGAACCATGGCAAATTTTTATATTACCTAATCTATCATGTTGCCGGAGTTTGGCTGTTTGCTGCATCTTGATGGGCATGTAAGGAAAGTTTTTTGGGGTCGTGTTTGATGTGTATTACTGCTCTTTTCCCCCCAAGGGTTAGTGTCATTGAACCTTTGCCTAGGGTGGAAGTCTGCTCAAAGGGGTGACTTTAAAACTCCACAGTGGGAGGGGATGGGACTGCAGGGCGGGGCCTGGAGCCTCCATTCTGGGAGTTTGGCTGCTAGCTAGCATCTTGATGGCAGTTCTGTTGGTCACGTAATGGAAGTTTTGGGGGTCTGTTCAAAGGTGTGGTTTTACATCCCACAGGGGGAGGGGATGGAACTGCAGGCTGAGCCTGCGGCCCTCGGGCCAAATTTATTAATTTTCAAATGAATATTCCTTGAATGACACAGCAATCTTTTTCCGGTTTGCTGAACTGAACAACTTGGTGTTGCTGTGATGCTGCACACAGTTCCATAGTTTTGTCAAATCCCGTAATGGTTACCCATTATGTACAATGTTTGAATGAGCTTTCAGATTGATTTATGCTAGACAGCAGAAGCGGCACACACTTCCTAAACTAGATGCTTTTGGAAACTCTACAAACTCTCTAAATTCTACAAACTCTCAACATTCTATAAATGTACAGAAATGATGTTCAGGTCTTTTGTGCAAAACTTATTCTCAGTCATATTCAACTTGATGACACTTAACCACTGCTAAATGAAACTAGTGCTATTATATCTGGAGGAACACTCTTCACTTTGTACATTATTCTTTGCTACTGTGCAGTATGAAGTAACCTGGGTTTTCTGTGATGCTAAAACTTGTCCCATTGGGGTATCAAATACCAAAATGGTTTCCCAATGTGGACAGTGTTTGGTGGAGCTCCCAGTTGTAAAACAGGTTTGGAAGCAGGAGTGACATCAACTTCCTAAACCACATGCTTCTGGAAACTCTATGAACTTTGAGAAATGATGATAATTATGGAAAGGATTAGGTCTTTTATTCATAGAGTTGCTATGAGTCGTGCTCGACTTGATGGCAATCAACAACTACGATTATTATGTGGCCTTATAGATTTAATAAACAATTAAATTTAAATCACCATTCCACACCTCATCCTTTATAGGTAAAACTTTTCTTTTTAAAGTAATTTTAAGTGTCCAGATTTCATAGGCCCCATTTAAGGAAATCATCTCTAGACTTGTGGATGTTGTTGCTCTTCATCTGGTACACGGAACTCCAACACACACGACACTGGCATTCATCATCTAGACAAGCTCTTCACATGTTCTTCAAATCAGTGACATCAGAGATTCTTAGCACTTCCTGGGGAAATAAAATGAGGTGTGGTTTCTGACTCATGGAAACTGTACTTGTGTCAGAGTGGAACTGTGTTCCACAGACTGGCAATCTACTTATCAAAACACACGCAGCAAAATCCGTGGGTCAGGCACAGTGCTTCATTCCACGACAATGACCAGATGGATGATACAGCACCTGGTAGTGGCTAGTTTCATTGTACATGGATTGTCATGAGTGAGGGTCCCTTGACGGCAGCTAACAGAATCCAGAGAGAAAATATGAATGGCACACAGTATGTCTGGATGTAGGATGACAAAATTACAGTCAAACTTTTTTTCCTCATGAGTTCAATACCTTTGGAAAGTTACTGAATCTTAGTTACTAATTTTTTTTTTTTTGTTAATACAAACTCACCAGTATTTGATGCTAGTTACTAATTTTTAAAATGGGGACCAGAAAAAAAAAAATCTGTTGTTAACCTGGAAGAGGCTGGAGAGCGTTTTGCTGGGTGAACTACCTCAGTCTTATAAAGACAAACACTGCATAAGACCATCACAGTAAAGATAGAAGGATAACTAGTAAAATATGTATGGGGACCCAAAGGAGGAAAGGGTGAGGATGGGCAGGGGCAGAATCACAGGGTCGTACAATTTGGTGGGTGGAGGGAGGGGATAAAGGGAATGGAAAAGATCTGGAAGAGACCTGAAAAGACAGGGTAGTGATGGGAATAGACCAATGGTGATTAATTTTATGAAACATAATGCATGGGAATGACTGTATGAAACACAATGTGAATGAAGAATAGTGTGAAACATAATGTATACAAACTTCTAAGCAAACCAATATAAAATAAAATTTATTTTACAAAATATATTGTGATTTGTCAGCATTGCTGAGAATGAAACAAGTTCATGTACACCAAACTCTAGCCAGCTTTTTTCACTAGTGGATACTAAATTTATATAGTATTATGACTGTATTAGTGTCTGAATATTGCAAACAATTAATAAACTCTGCTGCTCCCCAAAAAGTTGGCAGTTTGAGTCCATTCAGAGGTGCTATCAGGACTAGAAAGTCCTGGTGATTTACTTCTGAAATAAGCCCTGGGAAACTAGGAGGGTTTGTATAACCAAATCCAAGTCCACTGACCCATGGTGACCCTGTGAAACAGAGTAGAAGGCCCTGAAGGTTTCTGAGGCTGTAAATTGTTACATAAGCAAATTGTCACATCTTTCTTCCATTGAGACACTGGAGGATTCATCCACCAACCTTTTGGTTAAGAGTCAAGTGTTTTAGCCACTGTGCTACTACAGGCCCTCTCCATCTCTTGTCAGCTTTTAAATTCTGTGTTAAATTGAATCAGTGCTGTATACCAACCTCCAAACTCTCATCCACTGTAGGAAACTGTGCTGTCAGTACTTTTATTCTGCATCTACTCAAACAAAAGGGGCTTGAGTATTTTTTTATAGAATTTCCATTCAGCTTTAGGAAAAGACATGTACAGCAAAATTTGAACATGTCTTTCTAATATTATAGATGCGTTTAGGTAGGTTTCCTGCTCTTCTCAATATTAGCCATAATATGTTATGATCCACACAGTCAAAAACTTTTGCACATTCAATAAAGCACAAACATACATCCTTCTGGTATTTGCTTTCAGCCATGATCCATCTGACATCTGCAATGATATCCTTAGTGCTAAGGCCTCTTCTATATCCAGCTTGAACTTCTGACGGTGCTGTCCTAGCCATCTTTGAATGATCTTCAGTAGCATTTTGTTTGTATGGGATATTAATGATATTGTTTGGTAATTTCCACATTCTGTTGTATCATCTTTCTTGGGAATGGGAACAAATATGAAAATCTTCCAGTCAGTTGGCCAAGCAGCTGCCCTCCAAATTTCCTGGCACACTTGTGTGTTCAGGCCTGCATCTGTTATTTGAAACATACCAATTGGTGTCAAATCAGTTCCTGGGGGCTTATTCTATGCCAGTGCCTTCATTGCAGCTTGAACTTCTTCCTTAATTACCAATGGCTTTTGATCATATTCTTCCTGAAATATTTTCGTGCTGGTCGAATTTTTTTAGTACAGATGCTCATAAGTCCTCACCTGATGGACTGCTTAAGAATCAGATTGACTACATCTGTGGAAGAAATCACTGGAGAAGCTCAGTATCAGCAGTTAAAACCAGGCCAGGTACTGACTGTGAAAAGAGCACCAATTACTCATACAAATTCAAATTGAGGCAAAGAAAAGGAAAACAAATTTTTAAAAATAATCTTAAAAATAAGTTTGAAGCATTGAAGACCAGATGAATTGTGAGATGACATCAAGAATATCATCCATGAAGAGAGCAACAGAGCATTACAAGAGATAGAGGAGGAAGTTAAAGGTTCCAGTTCAAGTAGAAAACACTTAGGATTTCAATCAGGACATTTCAATCAGGACTGCTTCTTGTTAGGATTGCTCATAGGTAAGCTTCCCTCTAACATTCAGTCTCTCAGCTCTGGGCCAGTGTTATAGAGAACTTTTAATTCTGCCAATTATATAACATCCCTTCTACCCATTGTTGTTATTATGTACACCTGTGACTCATAGTGACCCGATGCACAATAGCTCTGAACCCTGTCCCATCCTGAGCCAATTTCACTGTCTCTGACACACCTGCCCCTATTACTCAAGCAAAGGTAAGTCCAAGCAAAGGTGCTGGGTCCTGACTTCATGGAGAAACAGTTCTAGTTCAGTTCTGTCCCATGCCTGTGTCTGATCCTCCATCAATTGCTGCATTGGTACCTCAGCTGTGTCTCAGTCTTGATTTTGATCTTGCTCTATCTAGCTCAGGAAACTCTGCAGTGAGTGCCTTTGAGTCTGAATTGACCCATAGCTGCCCCTCCAGCGAGTTTGCAGTTCGTAAGAGAGGGGATTGCCCATCTTTCTACCATGGAGCAGCTGGTGGATTCGAACCATGTGCCTTTGGGTTTGCAGCATAGTTTCTTACCATTAGGCCACCAGATCTCCCTTGGTGGTAAAGAATCACACTAACAATGCAAACATATGTGGTTCAAATCCAGTAGCCACTATGCTGGAGAAAGATGGGCAATCTTCTGTGTAATTTACTGTGTAATTTGCTGGAGGGGCAGCTAAGAGCTGGTTCCTACAAAGCACAATTTTCTCATTTTATTTGCACTAGAAATTGAATGTTAACTAAAACAAACCATAACTTACTATTTCATTTTCAAACTGTTTGCATCTCAAGTAAAGATTAATTCATTTGTGACCTTCAGTTAAGCTTCTATTAAACACTTAAAATAAGTTCCCTATACATTTATCTCTATGGATTTACCTATTAATGTAAAAATTTATTGAGTCTTTTGAAACAAGGTTTTGTGACAGGGTTTCAAAAGAGAAGAATTTGGAAGAATTTTACTTTATCTGAAGAAATACTGCATCATCACAGGTGAAGGGAAAGGCCACTATTAAGATTTATGAATTAATGTCCCTGGAATTTACAAGATGGGTAAACACATTTTGTTTTCTATGGTTTACCATGATCAGTGCTTTGAGATATTTGAAGACCAGTTTTTTTTGGTTGGTGTGAGGGTTTAGCTTTTGCTGCTCTTACTCTATACTTCTATTAAGATTCATTTAAACATGTGGTTATAATTATATGTTTGTTACTAGCTTTGAAAGAAGAATGTCAGTTTTGGAGATTGAGGTAGAAGGCACATATGTTAATTAAGATTATTGAATCATGAAAGGGATCTAAAGGATTTATTGATCACTTGCTTCTTAAAAATTTCTCCTGTCACAGCTGTAACTCATTACTGAATTTTCAGATGGGCTCTGGTAGCCCCTCAAGTGCTGTGTAATGTAAAACCTTACACTAACCTCTTAGGATTCTGACCATAATTTCGTACACTATAAAAATGAGAATTTAATATAGAAATCTGACTAAATTTACTCTCTCTATTATATGAATTAGAAATAAAATGTTTTAGTTGTTAATCTGACTAAATTTACTCTCTATATTATATGAATTAGAAAGAAAACAGTTATTAGAAAGTCATGCTTTATTTACTTTAAAGATAGATTTTTAAAAAAAAAATAAAAGCAATACACTTATTTTAATACAATGCACTTATTTTAAACACTTACGTTAAAGCAATACACTTAAACACTTAAAACAATACACTTACTTTGCTTTTTCATTAATTGGAAATTGTTTTATTTCTAGTTTGCCATGTTGCCTTTTTTCCCTTTAAATTAGTTAAAGTAATTAATAGTTTTGGAAAGCAGTGTTTAAAAATCCATTTTCTAAACAATCATCTTTGGGTTTTTTTCTGCTAGTTTTTCCTTTATATTTGCCTCAAGACTGCTTCTTTTAATAATGGTTTTTTTGGGCCCATCTATCTTGTAAACCTGGTAAAATTAAAAAACAAATGTATTATTATTAGAGTAAATGTATTGACTTGCAGTCAAGATTAGCGAAGTAAACACAACCTTTTATAGAAAAGGGACGTAAACATCCTATAAAGTGTGCCCTAATTGGTATACTACAACGTAAGTGATTCCAAGTAAACACTTGGATCAAATGGAAATGTTCTAATTTACACCATAATAAATTAAATATGATAAATATTAAATTAATTTGAATAGATAGGTGCAAACAACAACAATATTTAGCAACTAATTGTGAATACTATGAAGGAGACTACCGGTATTATAAAGTATACACAGACAAAGAAATTCTTTGGATTATCATTTGTATACTTGGATTAAAGCTAAACTTTATTCAGTTCCGTAATAAAATTTCCATTTTTTCTTTCTCCTTCTGATGTGAGAAATAGCTTTCTATATTTATTTTAAAATTTAAGCAAACGAATTTTCATAATTTCCAGAGGAACTAGAAAATAGGCTACAACCAAGTGACCCCTTTTCTACAAAGCTGAAGGGTACTATGTTTGAATTTATAATAATCCATAGAACAGGGAACTCTAGCGGCCTAGTGGTAAGAAGCTGCGCTGCACTGCTAAAGGCCTGTGGTTCAAATCCACCAGTCTCTCCTCGGTGGAAGGATGGACAATCTCCTTCCTTGAGGTTTATTGGCTCTGCAAACCCGCTGGAGGGCCAGCTATGAGTATGTTCTGCTGTTCACAACAACATATCAGAACACAGCTAGCATAAAGAAACAGTAACTGTCAGTCTAGCACAGCCATGTGTGTGTGCCTAGTAAGAGCAAAGGGCCCCACCCAGAGGAAACGCACCACTAATGCGGTGGCTGACTGCAGACCGGGTGCTGCAAAATCCTAGGGTCCAGGAGGAGGGCTCTGAGAGCTTCAGGCTCCAGCCACAAGATGATGTGGGCGTGGTTTGAGGTGGAGCTCGGGCTCAGAGGGTTTGGGGAAATAAGTAGTGAGGGCTGGATATGGTAGGGGACAAACGGGGATTGAACCTTTTAAGCTGTGTGCACTTTCCCTGCCACCATGCTGAAAAGCTCTTCAAATGGCTACAAAGAGCTTGTTATGGGTTTGGGTTCTGGTGTTCTCTGATGCTTCCAGACAGTTCAGCCGCTGCAGTTAGCACTGCTGCTGTTGCCACCAGTCCCACATTCTCTGATAACTACGCTGTGCAGTACCTTCGAAAAAGACCCAGTTAACTGAGATATGGAGTATAGGGAAAGTAAGAAGGATAATATTTTCAATCTAGAGACAATATATAACATCAAGATTAAAGGAAGACGCATCAACAGCCTGCATTATCCAGACAACACAGTCTTGACTGCAGAAAATGAAGACTTAAAGCACTTGTTACAGAAGATTAAAGACCACAGCCTTTAATAGGAATTACATCTCAATATCAAGAAAACAATAACCCTCACGACTGGGCAAACAGGGAATATCATAATAGATGGAGAAAAGATTGAAATTGTTGATGATCTAATTTTACTTGGATCGACAGTCAACAGCCATGATAACAACAGTTAAGAAATCAAAAGACATGTTGCATTGGGACAATCTGCTGTTAAGGGCCTATCCAATGTGCTAAAGAGAAAGGCTATCACTTTAAAGACCTACGTATTTTTTTTTAATTGCTTCTTGTGCATCTGATAGTTGGGCAATGAAGAAGGATGGCAGAAGAATTGGTGCCTTTCAATTATAGTCCTGGAAATGAATACTGACTATCCCATGGACTCCCCAAAAGAACTAACATCTATCTCAGAGGAAGTGCAACCAGGGTACTGCTTAGAGGCAAAGATGGTGACACCTGGTCTACATTCTTTTAACATGCTGTCTGGAGATAGCAGTCCTGGGAAAGGTGAAGGGTCAGGGAAAGAAAAGAAGACCCTCAACAAGACGGACTGACAAAAGGAAGACCTTCATCAAGATGTGACAATGAGCTCGCGTATATCAGATACAGTAAGGATGAGGAGAATTAGGGCAAAAGTCAGACTTGTTCACAGGACTGCTATGAATCAAAGTTGACTTGATGGAACCTAGCAACAAAAACAGAACAACAACAAAAAGGAGCTATCAAGGGAAGACATTCTTTGGTAAAGAGATCTAGTGCTGTAGTGCACAAAACGTTAGACTGCTAACCAAAATTTCATAAGATCAAATCTACCAGTTCCTTTCTTAGGAGATAAATAGGCAATCTCCTCCCATGACGATTTAAAGCCTCAGAAATATAATGGAAAATCACTGAGTTGGAGTCCACTTGGATTAGCATGAGTATCAATACCTTGTATGATCTAGAATATGAAAAAGTTATAGTTTACATGTTTCAGGTATCTCGTTACTGCAGTCGAGTTAGTGCGAGACTCAGAGCTGTCTTCCGGTGGGTTTCCGGAAGCTGTAAATCACATGGGAGATTACTGGTAGATTTGAACTGCCAGAAACCTTTGGGTTAGCATCTATGGATTATGCCCTCAGAGCTCCCCACTTCAGGTGTATATCTGAAATCACAGGTGCACTTTCAAGAACTCTTAACTGTACAGGTTAGTGAACTTTTTCTAAAGCTAATTTGGAAAATATCATTATTTTAGGAAAAGTAAAGAAAGCAAGAAAAATGCTTTAGACTGATACTCTATCTTTTTCTTTCCAAGTTTTAGATGTAAACAGTTTTCTTAAATGACTAGCACATATGTATTCAGCACTTTTATCTAGGCCATTTTAGGTTGATTTTAATATATTCTTCAGAAAATAGAAAGTGAGCAACAATCTCAGTTGTATTAATGGCCTCCCCAAATTGTGACTCTTTAAAAATCATTAGATATATGATTATTGAGAATTTATTATCAAAATATTGACTTATCTCTTGATAATTTTCTGTTAAATTCATATGGCAGTAGGTTATCTGGAGTACTTGTCAAAGCAAATTAAAGACGCAAGCTTTATTATCATTCATAGTTTAACTAAACAGTGAATATGATACTTTGTAATTTTGATGCTTTTCTGCAGTAAATTTGATATAGAACAGTTGCTAAAGAAACTCCATTTAAATGTGTGACCATTTTTATGGAATACATCTGGAGTAATTATAATTAGTTCAGGATGTGTACTGTTAGGAAATAATCTTGGATTCATGGAGAAAGAAACATATCCCAGATCTTTTCTCAATGACTTCAATAATCCAAATCAGTTAAAAAAGAAAATTCTTTACATTATTTGAAGCTGTGCTTAGAGTATAATTTTAGAGTATTCCAAAAGGAAATGAGGAGTAACTTTTATGTAAAATGCCAAATAGGCAGTTTACACCTGTTAGTGTGTTTCCTTTAGAACAGCTGTGTCTTTTATTATCAGTAAACAGATGCAGAAAGTAATGGAATGTTTTAAAGCAATCTGTTAATCCCGTCTTCCACTACTGAACTGTGTCACAATATAGTGATTAAATATTGACTGTGCAGCTGTTACTTACAATTATAGAATTTCTTAGTTAATTTTTCCTTCCCAGGCTCAAATGTTTTCATGATTTGGAGATACAATTTTTAACCTTAACTGTTTCATAATGTAGTTTATCTATTCCACCTTGATTTCTAAAGATGTTTGGCAGAGAAATTCATGCTTGTAAAATTCTTATTTTGTACATGAATTGGCAAATATTTTTGGTGTGTTAATAAATTTTTATAAAGTAGTTATTTGGGTTTTTTTAACTTGTTCATGAATATAATGGTAATTTTTTAACAGTTTTCTTTAATGTTATGCTTGGAAATTGTCATTATAGGCTGATAGCAAATTAAGATGATCCCATCAAATTTCATGGAGCAGAATAACTAATCCTTAGACTGATAAAATTCAAGCAAAACACTCTGCAATTTATTTAAAATTTAATAGACTTTTTGCAGTTTATATTTTAATTCTTTAATTTCACCTTGTTAGAGAAGATATTTAAACAAACTCTGTCATTTAATGGTTTTATATATAAGCTTGAAAGGACATACTGTATTTAAAAAATTGCTTTTTGCTTAATGGCAAGGAATTGTCCTGCAGACCCCAAGGCACATGGATCAAATCCACCATGGGCTTCTCCATGGAAGAAAGATGGGCCACTTTCTCCGATGCATCCTACAGGCTCTGAAAGCTAGCCTAAGGCTAGCTATGAGTTGGTTCCCACTTGCTGGCATACAACAACAGCAACAATATTTATTGAGCTCTTAATGTATGCAAAGTATTATATGTAATACTTTTATATGTACTATAGTATTTCTATTCCATTTTGTAGATGAGACAATCAGCCCTAGAAATATGACATGAATGTCATAAAACTTTGCTATAGGAAATATAATATCGGTCTTGAACTATCATAAGAAAAATAGAAATCATAGTGAATGCAAAAATATAAAATACTGTCGTTTCATTGCTTTTCTGTAATGCCAAGGTATTACAACTGGAAACTGGTAGAGCCTGGATTTAAACACAAATGTCTTCACTTTTCAGTCACTAGTTCTTAACAATTTTTAATTTTTCATGCCTTTAGCAAAGAATATCAACATTATACAGAATTCTTTTCTGAAGCCACTGTGTATACTCAAAGGTGGTTATTACATCAGTTAGGCCATTTATCTTAAAAAAGTAAAACATGCATGGTATCATCCACACATAATGAGAGGTCTTATGATGAAGCCCATTTTAGAAAAGACTGAAAAACAACTTCATGTTATTTTACTCTAACTTTAGGGCTCTGTGGAGACAACTTCAGCAATCCATACTTAAAGAAATTGTCCTGTGATTTAAAGTATTTTAAAGAACAGGGTAACAGTTTTTATGTATATTTATACATTAGGAATCTAGAAGCAGAAATTATTGACATTTATCTTTATTAAATGACTGTTATTTGTCAGGTATTACTAACTACTTTCATATTCTTAGTTTATTATTTGTTATAAGAAATATCTTAATTGTGTATGTGAAGAAACTTAGATATGAAGTATCGTATATCTAGGAAATACTTATGTGTGTGTAGAGAATTTCTCCCTTAGGGGAAAAAACTATCAAAAGCTAGAAATCCAGAAGGATCCAACTAATTATTTTGTAGAATATTTGAAAGATTTAAGTCTCTAGCAGATGGTTATTTCAATAGCTTCTCTTGACATTGATGAGAATACTTATAAGATTAACTAGGATCAGCAATGTCATGAGGCATTGCAAGAGGAATTTAATGTAGTGAAGTCCATTAATAAGGTGGCTCTTAACAGGCAAAACGTTTTAGCAAGCAAGTTGTTCGAAAAATTCTAAGAAAAATACATGCATGTTATTTTCACACAGTAATATGATCTTTCGTGTGTATTGTTATGAATTTTGAATAAATACAGATTAATTTAACCAGGTCTCTTTCAGTTATTCAGCATTACTGTCTTATTCAAATACTGTATTAGAATATATATAAAAACTAGCACTGCACTGCTAACCCAAAGGCACGTTGTTCAAATCCACGAGTTTGGTCCATGGGAGAAAGAGGACAATCACCTCTAGTGTGATTTAATGCCTGAAAACTCACTGGAGGGTCACCTCTGGGTCAGTTCTGACTCAAAGAACTTAATAGTATATAGTGCAGAAAGTTGCCAGACAAAGTTAATGACTTGTTCTTTTGAGTTCTTTTAATAATGTTTACATTTTTAATTATGTAAACATTAATTTTACATAATTTTTAAAATGAAAGTATTTAAGATAATTGATGACTCACATGCAGTATGCAGTTGAGCTTAGACGCTTGGAAGCAGGAGTGGCAGCCACTTCCGAAATGGCTTGCCTCTAGAAACTTAATGAATGTGGAGAAACGACAAAAGTTATACAAGTGTTCATATCTTTTGTTCATAGGGGCACTAAGAGTCGTCTACAACTCAACGGCAACTTAACAACAACAACAGCAATGACACATGCAATTGAACAAAAATATACTGAGAAATCACCTATTTATTTCCCCTTTATTATTGTCCTTTTTTATAATATCCTGTATTACCCTTTTCCCAGTTTCCCCCAATCGTAGATCACAACCAGAATAACAATACAGTTGTTATATATGATAATATATGTTATATTTTTGTGGTTGTTGTTATGTGCCGTCAAGTCACTTGCGACTCATAGCAACCCTATGTACAACAGCCCTAAACCCTGCTTTATCCTGTGCCAATCGCACTGCCTCTGACACACCCACCCCGATTAACCCAGTCACTGAATCAATCCACCCCATAGAGGGTCTTCCCTCCTACGCTGTCCCTCCACCCTCCCAAGCATGATGTCCCTCTCCAAGGACCTGTCCCTCCTTACAACATGTCCAAAGTATGTCAGACAAAGCCCCAGAATCCTTGTCTCCAAGGAGTAGCCTGGTTTAACCCTCTCTAGCACCAGATGCTCTGCCGGGAAAGGAGGGACAATCTCCTCCTGTACCAGTCAGATCTGATTTGACGGTACACTCACAAAAAAATTAAAAAGAAATTAAAAAATAACCCTCTCTAGGATGAATCTGTTTGTTTTCTTAGCAGTCCATGGTATATTCAATACTCTTCTCCAGCACTACAGCTCAAAGGCATCAATTCTCCTTCTATCCTCCCTAGTCATTGTCCAACTCTCTGATGCATAACAAGTGATTGCAAACCTATAGCCTGTATCCGATGCACAATAGTCTCCAGAGTGACACCATTGCTCTTCAGTACCCTGGAGAGGTCCCTAACAGCAGATTTGACCATTGCAATATGTTTTTTTATTTCCTGGCTGCTGGTGCCAAGAGTGTTCACTGTGGAGCCAAGCAAACTAAAGTTGTTAACAATCTCATTCTCTTCACCATCCATCCTGATGCTGCCAATTGTTCCAGTGGTGAGAATCTTTGTCTTCTTGACATTGAACCTCAATCCATACTGAAGGCTGCAGTCCTTGACCCTCTGCAGCATTGGCTTCAGGTCATCCTCAGTTTCAGCAAGCAGGGTTGTGTCATCTGCATAACGCAGATTGTCAATATATCTTCCACCAATCCTGATGCCACACTTCTCGTAGAGCCCAGCCTCTCAGATAATATGTTCTGCATACAGGTTGAAAAGGTATGGAGATAGGACACATTGCATCACTTTACAAAAATATTTCATGTTGCTCTTTTATTATCACACCTGTTTCTCTCTCAACTTCTCCTTAACTCGTGGCAGCAACTAGTTTGTTTTTCATTTCCATAGCTTTATAATTTTAAGAATGCTATCCAAGTTGTATTATACAGTATTTAAACTTTTGGGATTGATCTTTCTTTCTTTGGAGCTGCATTCAAGTTGTATTTTAACAGTTTATCTCTTTATTGAGTGGTCCTTCATGGAATAGACATACCACAGCCTGTTTAATTATTTACCTATTCAAATACATTAGAGTTGTTTCCAGTTTTTAACTATTATAAATGAAACTACTATCCAAAAATGACTGGAACAGTACCTTGTACAGAAGTGCAAGCTAGGTTTAGAAGAGGCCATGGCACTTGAGACATCATAGCTTGTATTAGATGGATCTTGGCTGAAAGCAGAGAATACCAGATGCATGCATGTCTGTATTTCATTGACTATGCAAAGGCATTTGTCTGAGTGAACCACAACAAATTATGACTAACTTTGAGGAGAATGGAAATTCCAGAACACCTAATTGTGCTCATGCAAAACCTACCCTTGGACCGGGAAGTAGTTATTAGAACATAGCAGGAAAGCATTGCATGGAAAAGGAATGCATTGAAAATGCTTCTGGTCTCCATACATTTTCAGTCTATATGAAGAACAGGTAATTCAGGAATCTAGACTTTATGAGGGGAACGTTATCAGGATTGGAAGAAGACTTACTAACATCCTGCTCTATGTAGATGGTACAACCTTGCTAGTGGAAACTGAAGAGGACCTGGAGAAATTGCTGCAGAAGGTCAAGTACTGCAGTCTCCAATATGGATTGAAGCTCAACATAAAGAAAACAAAGATTCTCACCAATGGTCCAATTGGCAGCATGATAATAGATGGGGAAGAGATTTATATTGTTAACAATTTCTGTTTTCTCGGTTCCACAATGCCAAACACCTTTGGCATCAGCAGTTGGGAAATCAGAAGACAAATTGCATTGGGTAAATCTGCTGTCAGGGACCTTTCCAGAGTCCTGAAAAGCAGTAAGATCAGTCTGGAGACTATGGTGTATGTAATACAGGACATGGCCTTCTCAATTACTTGTTATGCATCAGAGAATAGGATGACTAAGGATGATAGAAGAAGAATCAATGCCTTTGAGTTGTGGTGCTGGACAAGAGTACTAAACATACTATAGACTGCCAAGAGAACAAACAGGTCCAGGTCTGTCCTGCAGAGGGTAAAACCAAATTGCTCCCTGGAGACAAGGATCTTGAGGTTCTTTGTGCATGTTGCCAGAAGCGACCAGTCCTTGAAAAAAGACATCAGTCTTGGAAGGGTGAAGGGACAGCATAGAAGACAAAGAACCTGAATGAGATGGATTAATGCCGTAATTGAAGTAATGGGTGTAGGTGTGTTGGAGACAATGAGACTGGCTCAGGATAGGGCAAGGTTTAGAGTTGTCGTGCATAGGGTCACTATGAGTTGCAAGAAATTTGACAGTACCTAACAAAACAACAAATGTACACATTAGTGTACAGTTTTGTAAGCCTAGGCTCTTATTTCTCTAGTATAAATTACCAGAAGTCCTGGGTCATATGGTAGTTGTCCGCTTGCTGATTTGGGTTTTTTTGGGTTTTTTTAATAAATAAGAGGTCAAACCAATTTTCAGAATGGCTGAAGCATTTAAGTTTCCACTTGGCAGTATCAGAGCATCGAGCATCTCTTGATAACATGTCAGCATTTGGTGTTACTGTTATCTCCTCCCTCCCATTTTAAATTTAGTATGTGGTGATATGTAATTGTAATTTTGACTTGCATTTCCCTGCTGGCTAATGAGGTTAACCATGTTTTCATGTGCTTGTGCCTTTTGTATGTACTCAGTAAAATGCTATGTCTTTTGCCAATTGACGTATTATAGGATTTGTTTGCTTTTGAGTTTTCCAAATTCCTCATATATACTTAATAGTAGATAAAGTACATAGACTATGGAAGAAATACACAAGTCACCATTTCAGAAAGAACTGATTCAACCATTTCAAAAGGTAGATATGATCAAGAACCTATGGTACTGAAGAAAAAAATCCAAATTGCATCTCAAGCATTGGAGCAGGGGGAAATGAGGGTCAACAAATTATGGAATGCCAATTAAGCTATTTCAATAAACAGATATAATAATGAAAATGCTCAGTCACCTGTGCCAAGAATTTTCTAGAACAGTTATCTGGCCATCTGCATAGAAAAGACCCACATCCATAGTCATTTCAAAGAAAAGTGGTCCAACAGAATTCACAGGTTATAGTGCATATTGTTTATCTTGCTTTAAGGTAAATTAAGCTGATGATAATTTCAAAATGGCTAGAGTTATATATAGGATAATTGCTAGAAGCTCAAGCTAGGTCCACAAAATGTGCAATGAAAGATATGATTGCTGATGTCAGATGGAACTTGATTGAAATCAAAGTATCAGAGAAACATTGCCCTGTGTTTGGTTTTTATGCTGTTTTTATTATTATTATTGGTTTGCTAACAAAGTTCATGCACATTGTGTTTCACACTATTCTTCATTCACACTGTGTTTTATACAACCATTCTCATGCATTATATTTTACAAAATTATTTACCTTTGGACCTTGCCCATCATTACCCTGTCTTTTCATTCAGATCCTTCCCATTTCCTTCCCCCTCTTCCTCCACCTACCAAACAGTGCAACCCTGCAGTTTTTCCCCTTCCTATTCTCCCCCCTCCACTCCCATCCCTACCCCCTTGAGTTCTCATACATGCTTTACTAGTTATCCTTCTATTTTTATAAAAATGGTCTTATGCAATATTTATCCTTATAAGTCTGAGTTAGTTCATTCAGTATAATGCTCTCCAACTTCTCCCCCAAATTACATAGTATTTTTCAAAGTTGTTGCTCATGAGTGATGCATGGTATTCCATTGTGTGACTGTACCACAATTTCTCAGTCTATTCAGTTGTGGTTGGACACTGGGGCTGTTTTCATGTTCTTGCAATGGTAGAAATTATAATGATTGCCCATGAACTAATAGATCATGTAGTTTCAAGAATATTAAAGGTGGCGTACAATATCCTGTCATTCCATCACAACCTTGATCACATCTAAGGAAATTTCTGTAACATATGACCTGTAACACTTTTTATTTCCTGGGGAATTAAAGTGGAGGAAAACAAGCTAAGTGGGATGGGGCAGTGAGGAACAAACTCAGTATCACCAAAAAGAATTGTCAGGAGTAGAGTAGGCCTTTTGGCCTACTATAAAAACAAACAAAAAATCAACACTCATTGCTGTCTAGTTGGAACTGACTGATAGCTGGAATGGGGTTTCCAGAGGCTGTAAATCCCAGGAAAGGAATAGTCTTTCTCCTACTGAACTACTAGTGCATTTGAAACTGTCATCTTTAAATTAACAGTGCAACTCTCTACAGATCAAACCAGCACCAGCTCTCCCTTCCCTATAATATTCTGGAGAAGGATAGTTTGTCGAGTACAATGCATGTTAGTGCTGTGTGCCCTCGAGTTAGAACTGACTGATAGCTCACCCTCCAGAAGATTTTCAGAGGCAGTTAATTGCATGGGAGGAGATTGCCTATTCATCTCCTAAGGGGCAGCTGGTGGATTCAAACTCTGTGCCTTTGGGATTGCAGTGTAGCTTCTTACCATAGGGTGAGGGAAAAATAGGGAGGCCCTCAAAAAAGATGAATTTGAATATAGTCTGCAACCATGGGCTTAAGCATACCGACAATAATAAGGATGGTGAAGGGCTTAGCAGACTTTTGGTTCTCTTGTATACAAGGGTTTCTGTGAATCAGAACTAAATTAATACTACCTAAGAACAACAAATCCTTTACCAGATATGTTGTTTGCAAGTTGGTTGGTTCCTTCCCCTCCATAGTCTTTACCGTGGTCTTCTTTTTCTCTTTTCATCTCTGAAAAAGATCTTTCACATAACAAAAGTAAAATTTTTGTTGTTGTCATTGTAATGAATTTCAATTTACTTTTTCCCTCTTCTTTTGAAAGTGCTTTCAAAATAATGTTAATAATATTTTGCCAAATATAGACTTTAAGGATTTTCTTCCTTACTCATAAAAAAAATATATGACTTTATACTTCACACTTAAGTGCCTGTTTCATTTTAAATTATTATTTGTGTAAAGATGTCAGAATAAGGTCCAAGTAAGGAATTTTTTTGGTTTTTGTTTCATTTTGTTTTCTTTGGCTATGGATGCCTGTCCAATTGCTGTGGCTTTATTTTTGTTTAAAAGGCTATCTTTAAAAACAAAACAAAAACAACAGCTAAAGGCTATCTTTTGCTATTGTATTTTTACTGTATTTTATTGCTTTTACACCTTACCAGATGAGTATATTTGAATGGGACTAGTTTTTATTCTCTATTATATCCCATTGATTTATGTGTCTATCCCATTGATATATGAATTGTGAAATTTCTCTTTCAATATGGCTTTCCTAGCTGCTGAACTTGGCTCTACCATGTGGATGGGCAGGAATATGTGAACAGGGCTTGTTAATCTATCCACAGAGGGACTGGCTAACTCACCAGTTCACAAGGGGATTGGCTAACTCATCAACCCACAAAGGGACTAGCTAACGCATCTGTCCACAGAGGGACTGGCTAAGGCACCAATCCACAAAGGGACTGGCTAACTCACCAACCCACAAGGGAATTGGCCAGTCTCACCATTATATTGAGTGATTCCAGCATTAGAGAGTTTCTCTTACCACCAGCAAAAGAGTAGGAATGAAGTGGACATCCTTAAGGACCAGACATCCTTGAGCCAACAAGACTTACAGTAGTAGCAGCCATAGCTGAGCCAAAGAGCCAACAGGAGATAGATTTGGAACTGTCATGGATTTGGAACTGTTATGTTACTCCACCTACCAGGGATAGAACCAGAGCTAAGCTAAGAACCTTTGTCCATTAATATCACACCATTGTTGTTGTTGTTGTTGGGTGCCATTGAGTCACCTATGACTCATAGTGTTGCTATGTTCAAAGCCCTAAACCCTGCTATATCCTGTGCCTATCTCACGGTCTCTAACATACCTACTGCGATTACCCCAGTCACTGAATCAATCTTCACCTCATAGAGGGTCTTCCTCTCCTGCGCTGTCCCTCCACCCTCCCAAGCATGATGTTCTTCTCCAAGGATTGGTCCCTCCTTGCAACATGTCCAAAAGAATGTCAGATGAAGCTTCAGAATCCTTGCCTCCAAGAAGCAGCCTGGTTTAATCCTCTCTAGCATGAACCTGTTTGTTTATCAGATATTCAGTGTTGTTTCCACTACCACCACAGCTCAAAGGCATTAAAATTCTTCTGCTATCATCCTCATTCATTATCCAACTCCCAGATGCACAACAAGTGATTGGAAAGACTATGGCCTGAATCAGATACACTTTAATCTTCAAACTGACATTATAATTCCACAATAATTTGCAGAGGTCCCTAACTGCAGACTTTCCCAGTGCAATACATCTCCCAATTTCCTGACTGCTAGTACTGAGGATGTTGATTGTGGATCCAAATAAGATGAAGTTGTAGACAGCCTCAATTTTTTCTCCATCTATCATGATGTTGCCTATCAGTCCAGTGGTAAGAACCTTTGTTTTCTTGACATTGATGTGCAATCCATATTGAAGTGTGTATTGTCTAATCTTCTACAACAAGTTCTTGAAGTCTTCCTCACTTTCAGTAAGCAAAGCTGTGTCACCTGTGTAGCACAGGTTATTGATGCATCTTCCTTCAATCGTGATGCCACATTCTTCTTCATAGATTCCAGCTTCTCAAATAATTTGCTCAGTATAGAAATTGAATAGATATGGAGAGAGAAAACTACCTTGATGTACTCCCTTCTTAATTTTAACTATCACTTACTCATATGTAAGTTCAAAGTGAGGCCAAAGGAAATAAAAACAACTCCACAGAAACCAAAACATGATCTTGATTCTATTCTCTCTGAATTGGAAAATCATCTTAAGAATAGGTTTGAACAATTGAACACCAATGTTTGAAGACCAGATGAGTTGTGGGATGACATCAAGTCATTACAAAGACATAGAAGAAAGAAAAAAAAAACCACCCAAAACTTAAGTGAATGTCAGAAGAGACTCTGAGAATTGTACTAGAGCATAGAAAAGCCAAAACAAAGGGAAAACATGCTGAAGCAAAAGAGATGAACAGATTTCAAAGGGCATCTTGAGAAGACAAAGCAATTATTATAAAGGAATGTGAGTAGAGTTGAAATTGGTGAATTAAAAAGAAAGAGTTCACTCTGCATTTCTCAAACTAAGAGAACTGAAAACCAAATTTAAGCTTCAAATCACAATATTTAAAGATGCTATAGGTACTATTTGGAAGCAGGACTGGCAACCACTTCCTAAACACCATGCCTCATGCCTCTGGAAACTTTATGCACTTTGATAATGATGATAGTTATAGAAAGGCTTCAGGCATTTTGTTCATAGGGTCGCTATGAGCTATGCTCGACTTGACAGGAATCAGCAACAACAACAAAATGGATAATATGTTGAACGACCCAAGGAGCATCAAAAGAAGATAGAGGGAATATACAGAGTCACTGTACCAAAAAGAACTGACATTGAAAAATTTCAGGATGTATCATATGAATAAGAGGAAATGTTGATGAAGGAGGATGTTGAAGCTGCACTAAAGACAATGGCAAAAAATAAGGCTACAGGAATAGATGGGATACCAATTAACTTGGTCCAATTAACAGATGCAGCCCTGGGTATGCTCACTAGTCTATCCCAGGAAATTTGGAGGACAGCTATATGACCAACAGATTGGAAGAGGTCCATATTGTTCCCATTCCCAAGAAAGGTGATTCACAAAATGTGGAAACTATTGAACAATATCCTTACTATAACATGCAAGCAAAATCCTGCTTCAAATCCTTCAAAAATGGCTAGAACAGTACAAGGATATGGAACTGCCAGTGTTCAAGCAGGATTTAGAAGAAGCCATGGAACCCAGGATATCATTGATAATGTCAGTGGATCCTGGCTTCAAGTAAACAATGCCAGAAAGATGCCTCTTTATGCTTTACTGACTATGCAAAGGCATTTGATTGTGTGGATCATAACAAAAAATAGCTGACATTGAGAAGAATGGGAATCCCAGAGCTCTTAACGTTGCTCATGTGAAACCTAGCTAGAAACTGATGTACAAATAGAGCAAGGGAACATTATGTGGTTTCTGCAGGTAACAGTATAGTTTTGCCAGGACCATTTGTTAAAGAGGTTGTTCCCCCCACCACCACCCCGCAGTTGATAAGTCTTGTTTCCTTGTTGAGTACTAGTTGACCATAGGTAGAAGGGTTAATTTCTGCTTTCTCATTTCTTTTCCATTGGTCTATGTGTCTGTCATTGTGACACAACAGCAATCTTTACTGAAGCAGATTGCCTTTCTCTAGCAGTAAGGCTGCTGAGTTTGAGTCACTAACACTCAAGGGACAGAAAAATAGCATTAAAGTCAGTGATAAGAAAGCCCAATTATACAGCCAAATGTTGCGCCACAAAGTCATTGGGATTCCTTCCTTTCTGACACGTTGTCATTATTGTTGTGTGCTGTCACGTCGGAACTAGTTCATAGCTGGCCCTCCAGAGAGTATTCAGAATCTGCCAGTTGCGTGGGAGTAGATCATCCATCTTTCTGCCGTCGAGTGACTGGTGAATTTGAATTCTGTGCCTTGGAGTTGACAGTGCAATCTCTGACCACTAGGCTACTGATTGGTAAAAGTCAGTTTTCCACAATCACTTCAACTCTTCTTTAGCAAAATCTCCAAACACATTCTTTTTATCTAACCCAATGAGTTCTACCAAATACTTAATATGTTGACATTTAAGAATATGAACAATAGTTCATTCTTGAAATCTTTTCTCCTAGCCTTAATTTTTATATCTCTCCACAATCTGCTTCCAAATAAATCATTTGCCTTCTCCATTTGCTTTACTCATCCCTTAAGAATTGCATTTTTCTCATTGATGTACAAATCTCTGTGCTTCAGTTCTAATTTTCTCAGGGTATATTCCAAGCTGTGGAATAGCAGGGTCATATGGAATTCCTATGTTCATCTTTTTGAGGAAATATCAAACTTCCCCCCAGAGTGGTTGTATCATTTTATAATACCACTGACAGTGTATGAGAGTTCCTGTCTCTTCTTCACATCCTCTCCAACATTTATTACTTGCTGTCCTGTTAAACTTTGCCTTTGCTACTGGGGTGAGATGGCATCTCACTTTGATTTTTAATTTGCATCGCTCTTATTACCAGTGATTTTGAGTATTTCTTCACATTGTTGTGTGCCATTGAGCCGCCTGCTACTCGTAGTGACTCTATGAATAACAACTCTGAGGCATGCCCTATTCTGAGTCAGGCTCACTGACATACCTACCTCAATTACCTGCCTACTCCACTTACCTCTACCTACCTCCATTACCTCCACT
Source organism: Elephantulus edwardii (assembly GCF_000299155.1). NCBI lineage: Eukaryota > Metazoa > Chordata > Mammalia > Macroscelidea > Macroscelididae > Elephantulus > Elephantulus edwardii. The sequence continues at coordinate 23,778,233 of NW_006399751.1, read as the reverse complement.
TCCCCAGTTACTGCATCAATCCATCTCATTTGGGATCTTCCTCTCCTGCGCTGTCCCTCCATCCTTTCAAGCATGATGTTCTTCAAAGACTGGTCCCTCCTGGTGATGTACCCAAAGTATGTGGAAAAGAGCTTCAAAATCCTAGACTCCAAGGAGAAACTTGGTTTCACCCTCACTAAGACAGATTTATTTGTTTTCTTGGCTGTCCATTGTATGTTCAAGACTCTTCTCTAGCATCACAACTTAAAGGCATTGATTCTTCTTCTGTCACCCTTAATCATTGTACAGTTGTCTGATGCATAGCAAGTAATTGCGAAGACCATGGCCTGGATCAGGCACACCCTAGTCTCTAGACTGACACTGTTGCTTCTCAGTACTCTGGAGAGGTCCCTGACAGTAGATTTTCCCAGAGCAATTTGTCTTTTGATTCCTGACTGCTGGTGCCAGAAGTTTTCTGTAAACTTTAGCGATGAGTGCTTTGTAACAGATGTCATTGCCAACTTGGTTTTTTCCTAGTCTATAGCATCTTTTCTCACTCTTTTGAAAAGTTGTTTATTTTTTTTAAGACAGGTAGTAATACAATTTCTTTTAAAGTCAAACTTTATCCAACTCTATTAAAGGTACTTTCCATAAACAATCAATGGTATTTTAGGCAGAACATGGGCAAACAGTATACACTTTTAAACTTCCTTCTTCATTGAACTACCAAAATCAGAATGACAGTCTAAAGTCCAATGAAATCTTCATTTGATGCTCTGAACAGGGAACTTTTAGAATGAGGGTTGAGAATTCATATTTAGAGTGTTGTTTAACAACCTTTCATGAGCTGACTCTGACTTACAGAAACATAAATGATGGAATTATCCATCTCAGTATCTATAATTTTTTTTTAGTAGCATCTGAGGGATGCTACTGAGACGGCATCACCAGAAAGATGGAAGCTCTGGTGGCCAAGTGGCAAGAAGCTGCACTGTAATCCCAGAAAGATGGCAATGCCTGACAAATTTGGAACCAATTTTTTCTGGAGTCAGGTTCCAACAGATCTCTGAATGTATAGAATATAAGCCTATGCTGAAGACAGAGGGAAAAGAGAACACAAAAACAGAGTTTTGTTTTTCCACACCCTGAAGCATTTATGCCAAGTTGCCTAATTTGTGTCTCCTGAGAACCCAGAGGAAGTCTCTTAAAACTAGATGGTAAAGATGTTCTCATTCACATCAGTCCAGCTGCAGAGACATATTAGTGCCATTTGCCCCTTGTTCACAAAATAAAAATACTCTGTGTGATAATAACAAAGTTTTTTTTAAAAGTAAAACAAAATTCTGCATTTTTATGAGACTTGATAAAAAATAGCATTTCAAACAGTACAGTCACCAGAAGTACACAGTTATCAAATATGTACATGTGTCACTTGGTATCTCAGCACCTCAGCTTTCTCTGCCTAGTCTGTGTTGGCATCTCCATTTTCCAGAGTCACTCCTATCCTCTCCAGCTTCAGCCTTCTCCTTTTTCGTTTGGACCTTCTCTGTCTTTGCAAGGGCCTTTTTAAGTTCAGGCTCTCAGTTTGGAGGAGCTAGTTTAGCAGATAACCTTGCAGATTTTCTCTGTGCTTTGTCCTTCACTTTGGCTTTACACCCCTGATCATCCCCTTCAGCCTTCCTCTTGTGCATGGTGGTGACTGTGGCCATTGACAGGTGCTGGACTTGGATATGCAGCAACACACATATGCTTTGGTCATTGATCTGAGGTTTGCACCTCTTCTTCACACTGCTCCAAGAATTTAATTTTAAAAAGTCTTATTTATCAGTTTGCCTTTTGCTGTTTGTGTATGTTTGTTATATTTGATATTGTTGTTGTTGTTGAGTCAAGTACAACCACAGCGACCCTATGAACAACAGACCAGAACCCTGTCGTATCTAGTGCCGTCCTCACCCTTCCTCACATGCCAGAGCCCATTGAGCAGTCACTGCATCAATCCACCTGGTCAAGGGTCTTCCTTTCCTTGGCCAAACCTCTATCTTTCCTAGTATCTCATTCCTCTCCAAGAAATAGTCCCTCCTAGCAATATGCCCAAAGTTTGTGAGACAAAGCCTCATCATCCTTGCCTCCAAAGAGCACTCTGGCTGCACCCTCATTAAGACATATTTGTTTATTCTTTTGGCCATTTATGAGACGTTCAGTGCTCTTCTCTACCACCACAGCTCAAAGGGATCGTTCTTTTTTTGTCACCCTTCTTTATTGTCCAGCTCTCATGTGCATAGCAAGTAATCAGAAAGACCATGCCCTAAAATAGAAGCACCATAGTCTTCAAACTGATAGCATTACTCCTCAATAATTTGGAGAGGTCCTTAACCATAGGCTTTCCCAGTAAGTGCAATAAATCTCTTTATTTCCTGGCTGCTGGTACGAAGGGTGTTAACTGTGGGTGCAAGTAAGATGAAGTTGTTGACATTTTCAATCTTTTCTCCAACTGTCACGATGCTGCCTATAGGTCCAGTGGTAATAATCCTTGTTTCCTTGACAACTGAGATGCAATGCATATTGAAGGCTATAGTCTCTGATCTTCTACAAGTCCTTCAAGTCTTCCTCACTTTCAGCAAGCAGGGTTTTTGATAATTCTCCCTTCAATCCTGATGCCAAAAAAAAAAAAAAAAGCCATAAAGTCTGGCTTCTTGAATAATTTGCTCAGCATTCAAATTAAATAGATATGGAGAGAGAATACAACCCTGACACATTCATTTCTTGATTTAAACCAAATTGTGTTTCCTTGCTCTGTTCACATGACAGCCTTCTAGTCTAGGTATAGGTTTTGTATGAACACAATTAAGTGTTCTGGGATTCTTTAAAATGGGACAAACTTAGAAGGTCTAGCCTATTTTGTAAACAGGTTGGCAAATATAGCCAGAAATTCACAGCTAGGAGAGGATAACATCAATGAATGGAATCTTCTAAAGATTAAGTCCCTGTGTGCATCAAAACCTATTTCCAATAGAATGAAAAGCTATTGACCAGGAAAAAACATTTGGCAATGACATCTTTGACAAGTGTCTCATAACAAAAGTTTTCCACAAGAAAAAGATTGACAACCCGATTACAAAATGGGGGAAAGATATCCAAAGACTTCTCACAGAGGAAGACATTCAGATGATCAACAGACACGTAAAAAAATGCCTCAAATCACTGGCAATAAGAGAGATGCAAATAAAAAAATGCTATGAGATACCATCTCACCCTAATAGCAATGGCAAAGTTTAACTGTACAGTAAACCATAAATGTTGGAGAGGATGTGGTGGAAAGATAGAAACTCTCATTCACTGTTGGCAGACTGTAAAATGGCACAACTCTGGAAGACAGTTTAACATTTCCTTCAAAAGCTGAACATTGGAATTCCAAATAACCCAGCTATTCCATGGCTGGAATAGACTCTGAGGAAAACAGAACTGATAGACAAATGAAGGTTTGTGTACCAATGTTCATACCAGAGTTATTCACAATAGCAAGAAAATGAAAACAGTCCAAATGTCCATCAACACACAAATAGATTGAGTAGTTGTGATATATTCACATGATGGAATACTATGCAGCACTCAGCAACGATTAAAAAAAAGTACTGTGTAACATAGGAGAGGCTTGAAAGTACTGTGCTGAGTGAAGTAACTCATAAGGCTCATAAGGACAAATACTGCATAAGACTTCCAGAATTCTAGTCAAGAGCACAGCCTTATAAAACCTATGAAGCATTTCTATACTCTCTTATGGGCCCACCTTGAGTTGGAATCAACATGTGATGGCAAAGCGTTATTATGTAAGAGAAGAGAAATTCAACCTGAAGTTGTTGTAGATGCATTTTCCTCTTATTTTCAAAATTTTCTATTCAGCAGCTATTGAATGTTTTATTGCTCAGATTTGATTGATTACAGATAGGTAGATCATCTGTTGTTATGTGCTATTGGTTTTCCTTTTTTAGTTTGCTTGGCTCCACAATCAACACTCTTGATACCAACAACTAGGAAATCAAAAGGCAAATTGCATTGGGAAAGTGTGCTGTCAGGAACCTTTCCAAAGTACTGAAGAATAACAATGTCAGTCTGGAGTCTAAGATGTGCCTGATACAGGCCTTGGTCTTTGCAATTACTTGCTATGCTTCAGAAAACTGGACAATGACTAGGGATGATAGAAAGAGAATTCGTTCCTTTGAGCATGTTGCTGGAGAAGAATATTGACTACCAGGAGAATAAATAGGTTCATCCTGGAGTGGGTGAAACCAGGGTGCTGCTTGGAGTCAAGAATTCTGAGGATTCATCTGACATACTTTGGACATATTGCAAGCAGGGACCAGTCCTTGGAGAGTGATGTCATGCTTGGGAGTGTGGAGGGACAGCGCAGAAGAGGAAGACCCTTGATGAGATGGATTGATTCGGTGATGGGACTAGGTGTGTCAGAATACATAAGATTGGCACAGGATAGAGGAGGGTTTAGGGCTGTTGTACATAGAGTTGCAGGTGACTCAATGGCACACAACAACAACTAGATAAATGATGTAATTCACTAGCTGTCCATATTGACACGTGGCTCTTTTAAGAGAAAGCAGACAATCTTCTTCCATATAATTAAAGCGTTGACAGTACAATGGAGGACCATCTATCAGTCAATTCCGATTCTATGGCAATGAATGAAATGACCTTAGTTCTTGTTTAACTTTGATGATTTTATCAGAACTCATGATGCTAATTTTGAGTTCTAGCTTCTTCCTTTCTATGAAAGGTGAAGAAATTGAGGATATCTGTCAACTGCCATAGTCTAAAATGGATCGTACATGCCCTCAGGATGATTAATAGTAATTTGTGACTGGTATGCAAAAATTGGAAACAAAGGAGACAATTTAGTACTTGAAAATTATGGTCTTCATGACAGAAATAAGACCTGAGATTACATGATAGAATTTTGTACAGTCAATGATTTGTTGTTGTTAGGTTTATCTAGTCAAACACAAGTGATAGTGACCCTATGAACAACAGATCTGAACCATGTCCTATCCTTTGTCATCTTCACACTTTCTGACACATAAGAGCTCATTGTGGCAGTTGCTGTGTCAATCCATTTGGTTGAGAGTGCCCTTTTCTTTGCCGACCAGCCGCGCTTCCTAGTATCATGTCCTTCTCCAAGGAATAGTGCCTCCTACCTAACACCATTCCCAAAATATGTGAGGCCTCATCATTCTTGCCTCCAAAGAGCATTTTGGCTGTACCCTCTACAAGATGTATCTGTTCTTTTGTCTCTCCACTGGATGTTCAGTGCTTTTCTACTGCATCTCAATAGCAGTTTTCTTTTCTTTCACTATTTTCATTCATACTGTGTTTCACACAATCATTCTCATGCATCATGTTTCATAAAATCACTTACCATTGGACTTGCCCATCATTACCCTGTCCTTTTTCACAGATGTTTCCTCTTTCCTTGTCCCTCTCCCTCCACCCACCAAACTGTGGAACCCTGTGGTTTTGTCCCTACCTATCCTTACCCCTCCACTCCCACCACACTACCCCCCTTGAATTCTCATATGTGTTTTGATAGTTATCTATTTTTACCATTCAAATACTAGGAATATACCCAGGAAAATTAGAACTGAGACACATTATCTGTTCATTCTTTTGATAGTCCATGGGATATTTATTACCCTTCTCCAACACCACAACTCAAATGTATCAATTCTTCTGTCATCCTTATTCATCGTCCAGCTCTCAGATGCATAGCAAGTGATTGAAAAGACCATGACCTGAATCTGGTTCATCTTAGTCTTAAAATTGTCATCACTGCTCTTCAGTATTTTGGAGAGGTCCCTGATGCAATTTGTAGTCTTCTAAAAATCTACTGAAGAGTCATTGGTTCCAACTCAATGGCAATAAGTTAAGCTGTTGAGTTCATATACATATGACAAAGAAGAATTTTTACCATTGAGTTGTGGTATTGGTGAAAAATGTTGTATATACTTCAGAGTGCCAAAAAGCCCAAAACACAAAAAAAATCCCAGAAAATCCATCTTGAAGATAGTGAAACCAGGATGCTTCTTAGCAATAATACTGATGGAACTTCTTCTAATATACTTTAGACATGTTGTCAGGAGGCATCAGTCCTTGGAAAAATGCATCATATTTAGAAATGCAGACGGTCAAGGAAAGAAAGGAAGACCTTCAATGATATAGATTTATACAGTGATCACAACTTGATGGCTTGAGCATGGCAGAGATTGTGAGAATGGTGCAGTTTGACAAGGGTGTGGTTTTTTTTTTATTTGTTGTTCATAGAGTTGCTGTTAGTTTTAGTTAACTGGATGATGCCCAACAACAATCATTCCTTCTTCTTGTTGTTGTTGTTATGTGCCATTGAGTCTCCTACGACCCATAGTGACCCTAGGTACAGCAGCTTTGAACCCTGTCCTGAGCTAGTCTCACTATTTCTGACACAACAACCCCCACTCTCGCAGTCACTTTATGAATCCATTTCATCCGGGGTCTTCCTCTCCTGCACTGTCCCTCCACCCTTCCAAGCATGATGTCCTTCTCCAAGGACTGGTCTCTTCTGGCCACATGCCCAAAGTATGTGAGACAGAGCTTCAAAATCCTAGCCTCCAAGGAGAGACTTGGTTTCACCCTTTCCAAGACAGACCTGTTTGTTTTCTTGGCAGTTCATGGTATGTTCAAGACTCTTCTCCAACACCACAATTTTAAGGCATCAATTCTTCTTCTGTCATCCTTAATCATTGTCCTGCTCTCTGAAGCATAGCAAGTAATTGAGAAGACCATGGCCTGGATTAGGCACACATTATTCTCTAGATGGACATTGTTGCTTTTCAGCACTCTGGAGAGGTCCCTGACAGCAGAGTTTTCCCAAAACAATTTGTCTTTTGGTTTTTTGACTGCTGAGATTGAGTGTTGATTGTGGAGCTGAACAAGCTGTAATTGTTAACAATCTCAATCTCTTCTCCATCTATCATGGTAATTAGCCCAGTGGTGACAATTTCTGCCTTCTTGATGTTAGGCACTAATCCATATTGAAGACTATAGTCCTTGACCTTCTGTGGCAAGGGCTTCAGGTCTTCACTTTTAGCAAGCAAGGTTTTATAATTTTCATAATATAGGTTATTGATGAATCTTATTCTCAAATTATTTCAGATACAGCCAGAGAGATCCCTTCAGGTTTGTTTCTTTCCAGAACAGACATTTAGCCTGAAAAAATGCTTATGGGTTTTGGGATATGCGTGGTTTTTTGTTTTGTTTCTAAAGTCTTGATTATATTTTATTAAAATATAATCCATCCAAGTACTAACCAGGCCCAACCCTGCTTAGCTTCTGAGATCAGACGAGATTGGGTGCATTCAGGGTAGTATGGCCATAGACATATTTTATTAAAAGACATATACATTATCTATCACATTCTTTATCTATTGAATGTATTAAAATATTTAAATCAGTATTACATTCCTAAAAAATGGACTATTATTCATCACACCTTTTCCCATATCTCATCTTTATTTTATATCTACTGTTCATCCTCAAAATAAAATACATTTCTTTAGGTAGCTTGCTTTGCTACTGATTAACTAGGTCATTGCATATCTAAGGCATGAACTGGGGTAAACAGATACTGTTTCCTTAATCCCATCCTTTCATATTCTCTTCATTTGTATTTCTTCTTTGGAGAAATGTCTAATCAAGTTCTTCACAAACCCAGTACCATTGGGTTGAGTGTATTCCAATTCATAGTGACCCTCTCTCAGGATCCCAGGTAAATTTTTATAAGATAACCGAGAAGATTTCTCCGCTTAACAGTTTCGTGAAGAGCTTGGCATGCAGTTGGCATTTAGACATTTTCTTGTTTAAGTGTGCTTATTAATGTCTGTGCGTATGACATTCATATCACAGTAAGGTTAAATTTGGCAAAATGTGGGGGGCTTTTTTGCAAAGTTTTGTTTATGTGACATTTAGAAACATTATCTCCAAAAAAAGATTTCTAGATTTTAAACTTTTTTTGGTAAATTTTCATAAAGAGAATTTCTGTAGGATATGGGATGGAGATAGGAATCTACTTTCTAGAAAGCCAAAATCTCACAGTGAATGCCTACTGTTATTTTTGGCACAGTTGGTAAAAATACTGCTGAATGAATGAATAATATTCTATAAAATACAAAACAGTAAAACATTTTGCTAATCAATGACTACTAGCAAAGGTAGGATTCACTTACTGACATTTCTTTTATCTTCAGTTCTTCTACATCATTTTTCAATTAGCAATTTTTCACACGTGGGCTATTTTTACTTTTCTCCTTTTGCTACCAAAAGAATAGAATTTTCTTTTAAAACGTTTCTAAGGTTTTTTTCTTGTGGAAATATATATTGAAATATGTATATATTTTTAAATTTTCCTAAGTAGATGGAAGGTTCATGTAAAACATGAGGTCGATTTTCTTTTTGTAGTTGAATCACAGAGCCTTTAATAAATTATGTGCACTGTTAGTCCAGAAGAAGTAGAAAAATATCCAGCATTTTTGAAGTCTACTCAATGAAAAAACAAACAAACCACAAACCAACCAAAAACCCAATCCAAACTGTCTCCCTTTTCAGGGATTATGTCATGTGCCATCAAAAAGACTTTTGGAAATAATTATCTGCCCTTTAAAATGTTTAACTTTTTAAGACTGGTATTATTATTATTAAATTATTTTTAGTTTATGGTTTTGTTGTCATTTTTTTCCTTCTTCACTGCTTGGTCTACTTGGTACTTGTCCAAAATGAATTTCTTCCTCACTAATCCAGACAGTCTCGTCTTGGTTAAATAGGACACATCCTAACAAATCCCTTGACCTCCCCAAAATGTTTAGTCTAACAATTAAAAAAATTTCTTATGTAAACATTTATTAAACACATATCAGGTAAATTCAATGCCATTTTAAAACTTATTGAACTTCTTCACAAGCCTGGATACATACACCTTGATAGATGTTTCAAATTCTAATACAAAATGCAAGAAAAATGTTAAACATTCAAGAAATTTTGAGTCAGTCTCTTAATGGCAAAATATAGAGTAAGGAAAAAAAACGTCCATGAAAATAGAACCAAGCTGAGTCTATATAAATAGTTATGTGAAAACAGTGAATTCCTTTTCAGCTGTAACATCACATTTTTTTCATGTTGCACACATACTTAGCCATTTCTAAACACATTTCCATTGACGTCATTTGTAAAAACTCCCTTGCCTCATATTCTGGAAAACTGACAAAGTTCTAATGAACAGATGCAGATTCCATAATTCTAATTGGCTTTTTCTCTAAACTAATTTTCTGGCTCATGTATCACTAGTGATTTATTTCTCTACACTTTCACTTTAAAATCTAAAAGTATTTTTCAGGACTAAACTTTGTGCTGATTTTTTTTGTTTTTAGTTAAGTTTTATTACCATTGGCGTTTTTTTCATTCACATGTCTTTAAAACAAGAATTTTAAGAGTGTCCATTTTTAATGTTTTGTTTCACTTTACATAATTGATACTTATTTCACCTTTATAGTTTTTAAGTGTCATCCTTCTTTGTTTTTCTTCTCTATTTTCTCCCTTCTTTTACTATATTTTTTAACAAGTAATTTATTTAGAAATAGGACAATTGTAATTCTTTGTATAGAATGAAAACAATTTAGTATATTTTCAAATAATTTTTAAAATATATTCTCATGTTCCTTTTGTTTAATTTATAAAAATAAATTATGGTAAGATTTATAATAATAGCACCAAAACAACTTCACATTCCAAATGAGGACCAATTCAAGTCAGCTTCACTCTGCTGGAGTTAAGAGACCAAATAATCTATTCCTAGGCACACAGCATTTGATTTTTCAGACAAGACGTAAAATCAACACTTGAACAACAGAACTTATTTCTCAACTGTATTCTATGAGTGGAAAGCACAATGTTTATTAATGAAGGGATGCTTGTTTTAGAATTTTTTTTCAAGATTTGTAGATTCTTTTCATTGAAACACCAAAATGTACTCCAAGTGTTTTGGCATGTTGTTGTTTGTTTTAAAGAAGATTTAATAGCTTGTTTAGGACTATTAATATGAACAGAAGTCATTTAGAGTTCAGATATATATTTAGAACTAGCACGTGTGCGTAAGACAAAAAGTGAACCAAGAAATTCTGGAAAAGATTGTTTGAAAAAAAGAAAAATTGCCATTTTCTGGTATGTAATGATTTAAAAAGAACTCAAAAGAGGCATAAATGTGTTATTTATTTGGTATAGGTTTATTAAGAACTTCAAAGATTAATTCAGAATTGGCAAAATTAAATCAGTGAAATAATGCACATAAAATAATATTACTATAATAAATACCAATAAAATATAATCTAGGAAATAAAAAATGGTTATAGTAGTTAGTTATGTGAGATTATTATAAATTAAGCAATTGTTTTACTTTAGCAATAAATTATCATTTATTATTGCTTACTACAAGTTTTATATAATTAATTTATGTGAATTACTTTTCTGTTATCCCAAAATACCTTTATCATATACTTTGCATAAATAAAGGGAAATCACACAACTCCAGATACTTATTAAGCAATGTTAATTGAAATTTGCATAAATGATTTGTTTTTTGACTTCTAATTTGTTGATTAAAAGGTATGTATAATATTTGAAAGCAGATGCCAAGCAGGCTTGCTGCATGATTTTTGCAGCATATGGTAAACTAAAACCCTGGTGACCTTTTGGTCTTCTTGATCACATGCATGAAGATGATCATCTGTTAATCTCTGCTAATCACTGATGCATCCTTCTACAGAAGACAGCAGAACAGGTTTTATTTGTGCTGCATTTGCTCTTTTGAAAAATGCTTTAATAAGGAATTTTTTATATCTGTATAGATTCTAAGCTTGTATAATAATGAATATTTTGTGTAGGAAGATACTATAAAAATAAGAGTTGGGATTACTTTATGTATAGATCTAGAAATCCACATTTTTGTGTGCATGTGTGTTTTATGAGTTTAGTTTCAATACCTTTCATAATTTTCTGAAAGCTTATTAAGGTTAATTACTATTAGACTTACTCTCTCCCTCACCTGTTCCACCTTTTCTTTTGATCTCTATCTTTAGCTCTCTCTCTAACACACACACATACACACTCAGAAACTTTCCATATAACATAGGTGATTTCTTGTTAGAGCCATAAGAAAAAAAGAATCCAAGAATGGGAGGCAGTATGTTTGAATTTTAACGCATGTGAGGTTTGGCTTTTGACAGTACTTTAAATTTGTGAAGCCAAGACTTCTAAAACCATAACATAAATAATGAATTATCTGGGAATCTTGTTAAAATTCAGATTGTAAACCAGGATTTCCAGGTGAAATTTGAGAAGAACATTTCTAGCTTGCTGCTAGTTTGACAGTTAGCAAACTTTTTTTCAGTAAAGTCCTTAATAGTAAATATTGTAGGCCAAGAAGAAAAGCTGATGATAATATATAGGTATTTATATGTAGATGCCATTAAGTTAGAACTGACTTATATATAGCTACTCTTCAGCAGGTTTTCACAGGCAGTAAATTGTAAGAGAGGGGATTACCCATCATTCTCCTGTGTAGCAGCTGGTAGATTTGAACTGCATGTCTTGGAGTAGACAGCACAACTCCTAACCATTAGGCCACTATAACCAAAGGTCTACAGATTTATATGTAAAATAATAATAATAATAATAGACCATTCTTAGTAACATAAATCTACTGGTAATTTTTAAATAATCTTCAGCAAGTTTTTACTTCTGTGTGAAATTAATGATATTGTTAAATGATTTCCACATTCTGTTAGATTGCCTTTTTTGAAATGGATACAAATAAGGATCTTTTCCAGTAGAGTGGCCAGATAACTGTGACCCAGATTTCTTGGAATAAACCGGTGAACATATTTAGGGGTGCATCTGTTTGCTACAACAACTCAATTGATATTGCATCAATTCCTGGAGCCTTTTTTTTTTTTCAGTTACCTTCAGTACAGCATTCATTTCCATTGGTCCAAATGAGAAGAATAGAATTCTTTGAGGAGGCTTGTGGGGAGAGTTGACATTATATTTTTAAAAAAAAACATTCAAAGTTTCTTATCATCAAAGCTGATTACAAATACTTTCCTAATGTTGATCTGCATTGAAACTTCATATTTTAAAAGGTTAATGTAAGTATTGCAATCAGTTTGCAAGCTTACGCATTTCATTGGGAAAGCGTTGGTGAACTAGGCTCTAAAGGCTGATCCCTCTGGTAGTTTAAATGCAACAGTGACTCCTCAGGAGAAAGATGAACCATCTCCTCGCATGAAATTTGCAGCCTGGAAACTCACAAGCATGTCAGCTATGAGTTGGTTCCAACATGACAGCAATAGAGAGCTCTTCAATAAGCATATTCACTTAACAATTGTTTATACAATTAAATTAGAAGCCCTTTCTCAACAATTGTTTATACAATTAAATTAGAAGCCTTTTCTCTTGACCCCTGCCTTTTTGCATACTAGTAAGTCACAGATATAGATGACATGTCTTGAATTGCACACTTCTTTCCTGAAATATGACAGTTTCCTTTGTATTTGCCTGAGCTCTGAAAAATGCTACTGTAACTGTAGTTTGAGCTTGGAAGATACATTGCAAATGTTTTTATTTTTCCCCCCTACTTTTCTAAAAATTATTTTCTCTTTTTACTAGTTTATTTACAAAATTCAAATACAAATTCGAACAAATTCTTTCAATTTCCCTCACCTATCAAATTGTACAACTCAATGATTAATCCCCCTTTCCCCTGCACACCCACATCCCTCTGCTTCCAGCCTCTCCCACCCCTCTTGGATCCTTATACTCAGTCTACAATAACAGTTTTATACAATATTTAATCTTATGTGACTGAGTTAGTTCACTCAGCAATAATGCTCTCCAGTCACTCCCAAGTTGGGTAGTAATTTACAAAATCATTGCTCCTGCATGCTGCACAGGTTTGCATTGTATGAATGTACCATAATTTCTCAATCCATTTGTGGTTGGACATTTGGGCTGTTTCCATGTTCTTGCGATGGCGAATAATGTTGCTGTGAACATTGGTGTACAAATCTCAGTTTGTGCCTCAGGTCTCATATTCTCAATCAGGGTATATTCCAAGTAGTGGAATAATTGGGTCATATGGAATTTCTATGTTCAGCTTTTAAATCTGTATGCAGAACAGATCATCTGGCTGCTGGGATGTACGTGGCATCAGAATTGGAGGAAGATTCTACAACAACCTGTGTTATACAGACATAACCTTGCTTGCTGAAATTGAGGAGGACCTGAAGTGCTTGCTGCAGAAGGTCAAGGACTACACCTTCAATTTGAATTGAAGCTCAAGAAAACAAAGATTCTCACCACAGGGCCGATTGGCAACATCAGGGTGGATGGTGAAGAGACTGAGATTGTACACAGTTTTAGTTTGCTTGGCTCCACAGTCAACACTCTTCATACCAGCAGCCAGGAAATTAAGAGAAATTGTGTTGAAAAAGTCAGCTATCAGGGAACTCTCCAGAATACTGAAAAGCAATGATGTCAAGCTGGAGACCAAGGTGCACCTGATCCAGGCCATAGTCTTCACAATTGTGTGCTATGTATTGGAGAGCTGGACAGGGACTAAGGAGGATAGAAAGAGAATTGATGCCTTTGAGCTGTGGTGCTGGAGAAGAGTGTTGCATATACCATGGACTGCTAGAAGAACAAACAGGTTCATCCTGGAGAGAGTGAATCCAGGCTGCTTCTTGGAGGCAAGGATTCTGAAGCTTCATCTGACATAATTTGGGTATGTTGCAAGGAGGGAACAGTCCTTGGAGAAGGACGTCATGCTTGGGAGGGTGAAGGAACAGTTCAGGAGAGGAAGACCCTTGATGAGATGGATCAATTCAGTGATTGGGGTAGTGGGAGAAGATGTGTCGAAGACAGTGAGGTTGGCACAGAATAGAGCAGGGTTTAGTGCTCTTGGAGCATAGGGTTGCTGTGAGTCACAAGTGATTCAAAAGCACATAACAACAATATAAATTATTATTATTATAATTAATTGTCATTTAATTAAGTTACCTAGGACTTGAGTTTCACAAAGAAGACTTGCATTTTGGGTGAAATTATTAAGTATAAAAAAAAGCTAATTTTTAGGACTTTTTCTGTTTCAGAATATTTTAATATTGATCCTATACTCAAAAACTTCTCTTCAAAGGAAACCACTAAAAGAATGAAGAAGCAAGTAAAATAAAGGGACAAAATATTTGTAAAATATGAATCCAACAAAAATATTGTGTTTATGTTATAAAATAAACATAAAACTTACAGAAAAAGAGCACAATAAAAAATGGAAACCATATTTAATCAGCAACTTAACAAAAGAAGATTAGTAGATCAGTAGGTCAGTAAACTCACAAAAATTGTTGACTATCATTACCCACTTCAGTCAAATGGATTCTGACCTATAGTTACCCTCTAAGGCAGTACATCATTAGGGGTGGAGATTGTCCATCTTTCTCCAACAGAGCCTCCAGTTGGTAGATTCAAACCATTGACTTTTTCATTAGTAGCTCAACATCTTATGCACTATGCCACCATAGCTCCTTTTAGGTTCTTTAATCACCAAGAAAATGCAAATTAAAACCACAAGGAAAAAGCACTTGACACCTATTAGAATTCAGACAAATAAAAAACTGGTAATACCAATTGTTGGTAAAGTATGAGTTAAAATTCTTCTACTGGGAATATAAAATGATACAGCCTCTTGGGAAAATAGTGCCATATAAAATTAAATATATACCCATCAATGTGGCTGGTGAAGAGATTGAGGTAGTTAACAGTTTTAGTTTGCTTGCCTCCACAGTCAACACTCTTGGTGCCAACAGCCAGAAAACCAAGAGACAAATTGCTTTGGGAAAGTCAGCTGTCAGGAACCTCTCAAGAGTACTGAAGAGCAGTGACATCAGGCTGGAGACTAAGGTGCACCTGATCTGGGTCGTAGTCTCCACATTTACATGCTATGCATCGGAGAGTTGGACAGTGAATAGGGATGATAGAAAGAGAATTGATGCCTTTGAGCTGTGGTGCTGGAGAAGATTGCTGAATATACCATGGACTGCTAGGAGAACAAACAGGTTCATCCTGGCGAGGGTGAAATTGGGCTGCTCCTTGAAGGCAAGGATTCTGAAGCTTCATCTCACATACTATGGGCATGTTGCAATGAGGGAGCAGTCCTTGGAGAGGGACATTATGTTTGGGAGATTGGAGGGACAGTTCAGGAGAGGAAAACCCTCAATGAGATAGATTGATTCAGTGATTGGGGTAGTGGGAGTAGGTGTGTTGGAGATGGTGAGGTTGGCACAGGATAGAGCAGGGTTTAGGCTCTTATACATAGTCATTATGAGTTGCAAGCGACTCGGCGGCACATAACAACAACATCTATGCTGTTTTTGTTAGATGTTGTTGAGTTGCTTCTGACTCATAGCAACCCTATGTATGACAGAACAAAACATTACCAGCTCCTGAGCCATCTTTTTAATCATTGCTATGTTTCAGCCCATTGCTGAAGCCACTGTGGTAATCCTTGTCTTGAAGATCTTACTCTTTTTCACTGACCATGGTAAGTCTTCAGAGACTGATCTTTCTTGACATGTCCAAATCCATGAAACTACCATCCTCACTTCCAAGTAGGTTTTTTGCTGTATTTCTTCTAAAGATAGATTTGTTCATTTTTCTGGCATCCTACGATATAATCAGTATTCTTCACAAAAGAGCAGGGTTTAGGGCTGTTGTGCGTAGGGTCGCTATGAGTCGCAAACAACTCGACGGCACATAACAACAATAACAACATTCATAAATTCTTCTTTGATCTCTTATTCATTGTCCAACTTTCTCATGCACATGAGGCAAATGAAAATACTGTGACAAGACTAATTAAGATATGGGAGCTCTGGTGGCCTAGTGGTAAGCATATGCACCGTAATCCCAAAAGCAAGCAGTTAAAATCCACCAGCTTTTCCACAGGAGAAGGATGGGCAATCTCCTTCTATGTAATTACTGCCTCTGTTAACCTGCTAGAGGGTGAGCTGTGGGTCAGTTTAAACTCAATGGCATATAACAACAACAACAGTTTAGGTAGACCTCAGTCCTCAGCGTGCTATCTTTGCTTTTCTTTAACAAACTCAAGAGGGCTTTTTAGCAGATTTTCCCAGTGCATTATGCCATTTGACTTCTTTATTACTACTTCCATGAACATTAATTGTAGATCAAAAGAAAATGAAATCTTCATTTATCATGATGTTACTTATAGATTGTGATGATTTTGTTATCTTTACGTTGAAATGTAATCCACACTGAAGGCTGTAATCTTTGATTTCCAGGAACAAATGCTTCAAGTCCTCTTCAGCAGGCAAAGTTGTACCATCTGTATGTTGCATATTGTTAGTGAGTCTTTTTCCTTGATGCCATGTTCTTCACACAGCCTAGCTTTTTATTTATTTGCTGAGCATGCAGATTGAATAATCCAGTAGCTAAATGTACATAATATTTACATAAAAAGGTAAACTGGTATTTTTCAGTCACACAGATATGCAGATACATTTGCATACCAGTACTACAGACTAGGTACATGACCTTGGGCCAGTTGACAGTTTCCAAACCTAAAGTTCCTTAGTAGTTATGATTAAGTTCTTAAAAGTGCTCAGCATGGTTTTTGAAACAAGCACTCAAAAAAGCTATAAACCATCATCATCATCACTATTAAATAACAATTGAAGATTTAACCCTCTCAAGGCTAAATTAGCTAACTCTTGGTGATGACTGAATATTAGCTGCATTTTCAAATGTGCATGAGGAATAAATTTATTCTAAATTTTCAAGATAATAAATATTTTTAAAACTTCCTATGTGACTTATCACTGTAATAAGTATATTGTAGGCAGTACATAAATATTATTTTCTTGTAATTCAGTTAATTATTGTAAATGGGGAGAATTTATAATGTACAGTGTCAAATTCACCAGGTCTAGAAAATGAAATCCTGAAAATCAACAGAGGAAGAAATTAACTCACAAATATTGAAAGTCATGTCTACTGAGTTTTAATCAGGATGATAGATGGCCTAGTCCATCAAGAGTTGCACTGCTAACCCAAAGGCCTCGCCCCTCTAAAGATTTGAATGCTTCCAACTCAGTAGTGATGAGGGTTTTTAAAAGAAATCTTTATCACATTTTATCAATCAAAATTTTATCAATCAAAACAGACTTTATCAATAATATTGTTGTTTCAAGGTTACCACAGGTATGGTTAAATTCCCTGGTCTTGGCCTGGTTTGACCATACTCATTGGGTCAGAGAATTAGATACTGGGTTTCCGCACCAAAATGTTACTGTGGGGTTTATGTCCTGGCTTCAGTCTTTGTCACTCAGCTAAAGAACTAAATCAAGTAGGAGGGACTAGAGGAGATGGCATCTGAGTTGTAGAAGTAGTACAGTGTACAGCAATTTGTCATTGTTGCTGTTAGGTGTTGTCAAGTTGAGTACAACTCATAGCACCCCTGCACAACAGAACAACAGACCTGAACCCTGTCCTAGCTTGTGCCATCCTCACCACCTCTGACATACTTGAGCGAGCTCCAAGGTGCAGTCACTGTGTCAATCTGTCTCATTGAGGATCTTCTTCTCTTTCACTGACCCTCCACCTTTCCAAGGATGATGTCCTTCTCCAAAGAATAGCCCTTCCTAGCAACAAGCTCAAAGTATGTGAGATGAACCATCCTTGCCTTCAAGGAGCACGCTGGCAGTACTTTCCCCAAGACATATCTGTACTTTTGGCAGTCATGGAATAATCAGTATTTTTTTCCAACACTCTAATTCGAAGGCATCAATTTTTTTTTTGATCATTCTGATTCATTGTCCAGCTCTCAGATGCATAGCAAGTGACTGAAAAGATAATGTCCTGAATTAGGCATACCTTAGTCTTCAGACTGATATCGTTGTCCCTTAGTACTCTGGAGAGGTTCCTGATAGCAGACTTTAGTGGCCCTTAAAAGAGCCATTTTTAGCATACAACAAGTGTGAAGGCCCTTAAAAGAGCCATTGGTTTTCTTACTTAAAATAGTTCTAGCTTGGACTGAGTCCTTGTTAAGAGTGTAAGACTCAAAGGGATGTGTGTCTTGCTAAGAGGAAAGATGAGGAGACAGGAGTGAAGGTGAAATGAAAGGCGATTTAATACCAAATATACATTCCAGAGAGAAGGATGTGTCATTCTCCCAGAGGAAAGGGAGTAGAGAGTATCTTGTGCCACTGGGAAGACAGGTTAATACAGTTAGTTGGATTGGGTATGCTTTAGGAATTGGGTCTGAGACAATGGGATGATATCACAAAGAAATGCAAAGTTGGGTTCTTACACTGGTCATTTTTCTTGACATCACCTATTGCATAACAAGTCTCTATAGTACTTAAAATACAAATTATGTTGTTCCTGCAAATGGCCATGTCAGGACTGGGAGGCACTTAAGTCCCTGGTTTTAATTGGGTGGAGTCTGGTCTTAGTTGTTTCTAGTGCCCTTTATCAGTCTCTTGAATGATTTTTATCTTGTTTTAACTACTTTACACGGCCTCTATTATTTAGGGGCCTTCACATGAGTTTCTGCTTTTAGCTTGTCAATATTCTCTCTTAGATTCTTTGTTCCCTGATGTTGCCTCCTTTCACTAATTTGACTCTGACTCTCTACACCAACTCAGAGGATAAACAGCTCAACTCATTGCTATCCACTGACCCTCCAGTAGGTTTTCAGAGGTTGTAAATGGCCCAGTGGGAAATTTTCCATCTTTCTTTGGTGGACCAGCTGGTGGATTAAAACTGTTGGCCTTTGGGATAATAGTGCAATTCTTTACTACCTTCTAGGCCGCTAGAAGACATAGCATTTTCTATATACTTTTCTTTTGCATTTTAGGTTAGGTTATTTTTTTGGTTTTTTACGTTTGTTGTTGTTGTTATGTGCCATCAACTCACAGTGACTCAGTGTATAACAGCCCTAAATCCTACTCTATCCTGTGCAAATCTTATTGTCTCTGACACACCTACCCCCATCACTCCAGTCACTGAATCAATTCATCTCATCAAGGATATTCCTCTCTTGCACTGTCCTTCCACCCTTCCAAGCATGGCATCCCTCTCCAAAGTCTGGTCCCTCCTTGCAATATGTCCAAAGTATGTCAGACAAAGCTTCAGAATCCTTGCCTCCAAGGAGCAGCCTGGTATTACCCTCTCTATGACTAACCTGTTTGTTCTCCTAGGAGTCCATGATATATTTAATACTCTTCTCTAGCAGCACAGCTCAAAGGAATAAATTCTCCTTATATCATCCCTAGTCACTGTCCAGCTTTCTGATGCATAGCAAGTAATTGCAAAGCCGATGACCTGGATCAGGCACACCTTACTCTCCGGCCTGACATCATCGCTCTTCAGTACTTTGGAGAGGTCTTTGACAGCAGGTTTTCCCAATGCAGTGCATCTTTTAATTTCCTGGCTGCTGGTACCTAGAATGTTGATTATGGAGCCAAGCAAACTAAAGCTGTTAACAACTCAATTTCTTCACCATCTATCATGATACTGTCAATCAGCCCAGTGGTGAAAATCATTGTTTTCTTGATGTTGCGCTTCAGTCCATATTGAAGGTTGCAGTCCTTGACCTTCTACAGCAAGCATTTCAGGTCCTTCTCAGGTTCAGCAAGCAGGATTGTGTCATCTGCATAATGCAGATGTTGTTGATGAGTCTACCTCCAAACCTGATGTCACACTTTTCCTCATAGAGCCCAGCCTCTTGGATAATCTGTTCTGTCTATAGATTGAAAAGTATGGAGATAGGACACATTCCTGGTGTACACTCTTCCCAATTTTGAATCATGCATTTAAATATTTTTAATGATTTTTTGTAGATAATATGTACCCTCCACAAATGCCAGAGATAATGGAGAACAAAAGAAATATCATGTACGGTTTTGCCCTTTACCAGTATCCATTATTTTTATTTTATTCTATGCTTTTAGAGTTTTATTTCTTGTTAAGTACATATTCTTATTTAGATGTCTCCCTTGGGGAGGAACATCACGCTTGGGAGGGTGGAAGTACAGAGCAAGAGAGGAAGGAAGACTCTTGGATGAGATGGATTCGATTCAGTTAGTGGGGTAATGGAGGTAAGTGTGTCAGAGACAATTAAGTTGGCTCAGGATATTGCAGGGTTCAGAGCTGTTGTACTTAGAGTCACTGTGAGTCTTAAGAAACTCAATGGCACATAACAACAGCAACATACCTGTTGGTAAACCTGAACGTCTCCTGTGTATGTTATCTGCAGCAGCAGTGTTTATAGCCATTGCAATTCTTAGTCTCTTCTCTCATCCAAAGTCTGTCTCTGCTACTTATTAGCTGTATGATTGGAAAGTTACTTCTTGTGTCATTTCTCTAATGTTTAGAAGGTGAGACAATAATTTTATCTATTTTATATGATTCTAAAGATCAAATAAATAAATTCCTGTAAGTCACTTAAACAGCATTTGCTATAAAATGTTTCCTTTTTTATAACTGTTATCATCATCATCAATTTGCTACCAGTTCTGCCACCTGCCACTGGAAAAAGTAATCTTGGAACTGTGGGTTGGATTGGGAAGACTAGATGTTTCATTATATGTGCTAGCATACAGAATAAAGGAAGAATAAGCTACCCAAATCTGTCTTAGCAAGGGAAGTTTCTGAAGAGATATTTGTAGGGGTTTGAAGGAATATTTGATTTGGGGTTTGTGGAAGAGTTCATGTTTATTCAGCATTTGTAGGAGAGAAAGGCGAAGTTATACTTAGAAAAGGGTTGTTATGTGCTGTCAAGTGGACTATGATTCATAGCAGCCCTGTGAACAACATACTGGAATCTTGCCCTATCCTGTACCATCCTGGACATGATTGAGCCTATTGCTATAGTCACTGTAACAATCTATCTTGTTAGAAGTCTTCCTCTCTGTCTCTGAGCTCTGGTAGTCTAGTGGTAGGAAGCTGGATTGCAATCCCAAAAGAACATGGTTTGAATCCGTCAGCTGTTCCATGGGAGGAAGATGGGCCATCTCCTCCCAGGCAATAAACTGCCTCTAAGAAGTCACCTGAGGGTCAGCTATGAGTTGTTTCCGACTGGACTGCACAAAAACTCCGTTGCCTTTGCTCGTATGGTGTCTTTTTCCAAGACATTGTGACAATATTAAGAAAGCATGTGAGATAAAGTAGAAAAGGAGAGATTATGGAAATTAACAGGTACATGCAACTGGCTTCAAGGTGACATTTTCCTGGCTAGCTCTTTAGTAATGACAGCACGTGCTGCCGTAGATTTTCCTTTTCCAGGACGGTGTCTATCTGGCTACGTGCTGGTCATCATAAAACATGCTCTTCTGAGATGGCTTGCCTCTAGAAGGTCATATAGAGGTCACCAGCATGACACCTGAAAGCTCTTAGCAGAATTAGAGAATATTAAGAAGGGATGGCTTCTCAAACTCCTGCTATTCTACTCAAATTAATCCCTGGCAAGTATACTGACTTCATATCCTACGGGTTGGTGGCAAAATCTGGAGAATGTTCCTAGGTAGTTTTTTACCTTTGCTGAAGATAATAATAACCTGGAGTTGTATTGGGGCATTATCTCAGATTTGTGATGCTGACCCAGAGGCATAGCACACCCGTGGGTTTGAATTCATCAGTGCCCCTGAAGGAGAAAGATGGACCATCTCCTTCGATTGCAGTTTTCTTGTTGTGTACTGTGGGGTCGGGACCAAGCCATAGCTAACATTTCAGTTAATTTTGGAGGCAGTAAATATCACTGGAGAAGACTGCTCATCTTTTTCCTTCAGATCTGAATGGCATACCTTTGCGCTGACAACACAATTCCTTACCATTAAGCCAACAGAGCTCCCCATCCATTGCAATTGCTATCTCAGAAACCCAACGGACGGTTGCTTTGAGTTAGAATGGAGTGAATGACAGTGAGTTTGAGTTTTGAGTTTGATCTTACAAAATGTCCTCAGTTTTCGATTTTCTCTCTCTTCTTCAGTTCAGAGGAATTGAAAATAGCGGGGCTGTGAGCTTGAGGTGAGTGTTAACGCGGCAAGAGGGTCTTGCCTAGAACGGAAAACCCGGGGACTCAGTTGCCACTCTCTCTGCTGGTCGAGGGAGCTTCCTTAGGTTGAGATGAAAAACCGGACTGAAATCTTCATGGACGATTACGCCATTTCAATCCTGAATCTGGTTTAATGACTTCATTGATCTTTTTAGTATATTAAAAATACTTTAATTAATTACAAAAAAAAATTAGTTTCGGGTCCTTGTGACAAGAATCCTCTTCTAATTCTTACCCTGTTCTAATGTGTTTAGGAGTCCCTCATGCAAGTTTGAGTTTCTGACATTCTTTTGTGGGTGAGGGAGCTCTGGTGCCTTAGTGGTAAGGGATTGCATTGCCATCCCAAAGGCACACAGTTCTAATCCACTAGCTGCTCCATGGAGGAAAGATGGGCAATCTCCTCCTGTATGAAGCAGCAACAACAACTTGTTGATTAAGTACTTAGGGGTTAGAGATGAAAGCAATCCACTGGAGATTTGTTTTAAAAACTTAAGACAATCATTTAACCTTTTATTGTAGCTTTAATCTTCCATCTTCCATAAAGACAATATTTATAAATGAAAGGCAATGAGTGAAAGGGGTTAAAACAAGTAGTGGGAAAAGCAGCCTTTCAATATCTAAACTGTTCCTCACTGTTGTTTTTTATGGCCATTTTGAAGAAGGATAGTTCCCCTACACTTAGAACATGCGACCATAAAGTCATTACAACACGTTATCTTTCTAAGAACTACTACTTATTTTTGCCACATTTCCTAGAATAAATTGAAGATATAGCCAAAGAATGTTTGGTGGTTTATTTTTATTTGTTTTTACTTTTTGAGCATTTAATTGCTTCCTATATTTCTATAATAATCATTACTCTTGCCTATAAATACTCAACTCACTGCTGTTGAGTTAGAGCTAACTCATTGCTCTCCATTGGGTTTCTCGGGACCTAAATTGCAGGAAAAGAGATTGTGCATCTTTCTCCCTTTAAGCCATTGATAGATTCAAAATGCCAGAAGAGAGACATGGGCTTTGGGTGAGAAGAGCAACTCCCTACAAAGGTAACTTTTAATATTTTGTAACATTAATTACAATACTGTCAATGTCTGATCATCTCCTTATTGCATATTATTTTTGTATTATTGTATATTATTTTTTCCTCCCCTCATCTTAATAAGGATCTTTATCCTTATTTATCCTATTTCTACCGCCCTCTCTCTCCCTCCCACTCTGAGAATGATTTACTTTTACTTGTAGAGTGTGGGTTTAAGCAAGGTCTAACCTTGCTTGCTAAAAGTGAGGAGGACTTGAAGCACTTGTTGCAGAAGATCAAGTAATGCAGGCTTCTGTATGAATTGCATTTCAAGGTCAAGAAAACAAAGATTCTTACAACTGGACCAATAGGCAGCATCATGATGGATGGAGAAGAGACTGACACTGTCAACAGCTTCATCTTGCTTGAATCCACAACTAACACCCTTGGCACCAGCAGTCAGGAAATAAGGAGATGCATCGCACTGGGAAAATCTGCAGTTAGGAACCACTCCAAATTTTTAAGGATTAATAATGTCAGTTTGAGGACTAACATGTATTCAATTAAGGCCACAGTCCTTCTGATTACTTGCTATAAATAATGAATAAGGATGACAGAAAAATAATTGACTCCTTTGAGCTGTGGCATTGGAGAAGAGCGCTGAATATCCCATGATTGACCAAGCGAACAAACAGATATATCTCAGAGAAGGTGCAGCCAGAGTGCTCTTTGGAGGAAAGAATGATGAGGATTTGCCTCACACAATCTGGGCATATTGCTAGGAGGTGCTATTCCTTGGGGAGGGACATGATGTTGGGGAGAATGGAGGGTCAGTGAAGGAGAGAAAGACCCTCAACCAAGAGTATTGGCACGGTGACTGTTACACTGGGCTCTTGGATGTCAGGAAGTGTGAAGATGGCACAGGATAGAACATGGTCCACATATTTTGTTCATAGGGTCACTGTGAGTCATATTCAACTCGTTGGCATTTAACAACAGTAATGAAAAGGGAAATACTAGTTAGAACTAATGCATTGCCAACCCAAAGGCAGGCGGTTTGAATCCACTAGCTGCTTCATGGGAGAGAGATGGACAGTCTCTTTTCATGAATTTTACAGCCTCTGAAAATCTGCTGGAGGATCAGCTATTAGTCGGTTCCAACTTGACAGCAATGAGTTGGTTTGAGTGTTGTTGGTTTTGTTTTTTTTTTTTATAGACAAGAGTGGTAAAATTTTTTCTCATACTTTAGGGACGTTGTAGGAATGTCAGTTTTTGGTAATGGAAATCATACTGGGAAAGGTGATGGTTAGAGAAAGAGGAAAACCTTCAACAAGATGGATTGTCTTAGTGGCTGTGACGGGAGGATGGAGCATCCTGAGGACGCTGCAGGGTAGGACAAGGCTCAGATTTGTTGTTCACAGGGTTCCTGTGTATTGAAGTTGACTCAGTGGCATCTAACAGTAGCAGCAGAAACAACTGTTAAAATAGAGGACAACAAAGTGGTAATAGCAACATAAATGAGAAACAGATGGTCAGATGACTTTTGCTACCTGTTCCAGCCTATGAATTGTATCTTGATGACTTAAGTTTGGCACTTTCTGGTGACTATTCTGAAATGTGATGACATGCTTAGCCAAAAATACTTTGTTAAAGAGCCCACCTAAGGGTATGGGACAAGGTCACTGGGGATGGGCTGTATCTCAAAGGGGATTCCCAAGGGGCTCAATCCTTGAGTTTACCTACATAGATCAAACATGTAGTAGAATGCTTGGTACATAGCTGTTCAAACAGTAACAGTTAAAAAATATATATA
>NW_006399751.1:23743721-23753107 GCF_000299155.1 Elephantulus edwardii | reverse complement strand
GAGAATCTGATGAAAATTATCTGCCAGTTTATCTGTAGTCTGAAGTTGATGTTCTAAATATATTAAAGAAAAATATTTATGTATGTATATTATATGAAGATCTGGTGGATTAATGATAAGGAGTTTCTCTGTCAATGCAAAGGCATGTAGTTTGAATCCATTGATGCTTCACAGGGCTAAGGTGGGCAGTCCCCTCCCGTGTGATTTACTGCCTGTGAAAACCTGCTGGAAGATCAGCTATGAGTTGGTTCTACTCAATGATATGCAACAACATCACTTATATGGTTCTTACTATATATGAGGATGTCTACACATTAGAAGACTTTTATATGTATTGACTCAATATTCACAGAAAACTATAAGGTAGATATTGTTAGTATTCTCATTATTGTTGTTGATTGCCTTCAAGTCGAGCACGATTCCTAGCAACCCTATAAAAAAAGGCCTGAAGCCCCTTTACAACTATTGATATTTATCAAAGTTCATAGATTATTAGAGACAAGGAAATTAAGGCACAGAAGTGAACTGGCTTGCCTAAAGTTCTCTCTTAGTTACCCAGTTCAGCTGTAACAGAAACAACACAGATAGAGTTTTAAAGAAAAGAAATTTGCTTTCTCTTAGTTCTGCAGGCTGAAAGTCCAAATCAGGGTCATGTCAGTGCCTCCATGGTAGGTAGTCCTGAGCCACCTTTTGTGAACCTCACATGCCCTCTGTGGAAATCCTATTTCCAAACAAGATTACATGTATAAGAGAATTCCAGAAAATATTTTGGGGAGGCATGTTTATAACAAACCCAAAAGCTCGTAACTGGAAGAACTTTGGCCACCTGGCTTCAGAGTCACTCTTAAACATGAGTCACTCTGTATGACTAAGAAAATAATAAAGTGTCACTCTACATGACTAAGCTATATGTTTTGACTTTGAATGGAGTCTACAAGTGCATTATCAAAGTAGAAACATTGTTAGAGAACTAGAAAAGTATTCAGAATGACATATGGGACAGAAAGGGTGTGTGTTGAACTAGATCTTGAGGTCATGTTATGGTGTAGTATTAAAATCAGCATCAAATTCAATGCCAGAGGGAAGGCAAGAGAAGATGAGAGCTATGGTACAGGTAAGGTATTTCTAGGAGCAAACTGAACATCCAACAATGTCATCACCCCAAAAGCTATACTTCTGGAAGATAGTGCAAGAGGTAAAGATTTGGTTTTCTTAGAATAATAGCTTTTACACTTTTATACAGCCAATAATGAGTAGTAAAATATTCATACATATATATATGCAAAAGTTTATCTATGGGGGAGAAGGCTGATGGGCACTCTTCTCCTGTGTGATTACTGCCTCTGAAAACCTGCTAGAGGGTCAGCTCTGGGTTGGTTCTGACTCGAGGGTACAGAACAACAACTATGTTTTGAAAATAAAAAAGATCAAGACATGGTTAGGAAAAAATTCCAATGTTTTATATGTTTTTGTGAGAATTAGCACACATAAGATGATAATTTTGTGCTGGATGTTAAGTAAATTACCCACAAGGAAATCTGGTGGTGCACTGCTAAATTCACCAGTGGCTCCACAGGAAAAAAAACAGGCAACCTTCTCTTATACAACTTGCAGCCTTGGCAAATCTACCAAAGAGTCTATTCTGACTAAAAAACAATGAGTTTTGGTATTTTAGTAAGACTGTCATGTATTTTGGCCTTATTTTTATTATGTACCAGACCCTTTAATGCAGTGAAACCCATGAAGCAGGAACTCTAGGAGACTGCCTTGTTTTTCCACCTACGACATAATGTGGTCATACTATTTCCAGTGCTGTTAGTGGAAAACATTTGAGTTCTCCTTCTCTGACAGGTTTCCACTTTCCATGGGTTTCAGGTTTTGCTGAATATAATGAGGTTTTCCCAACCATCTGTTGGCAAATTGTATAATAATTCATTTGGAACGTAGTAATTGTATTGACTATCAGTAGCTTTTCTACTGTCAAACATCATTAGCAAAAATTATCCTTGCTCAAGATGGTATTTTTCTAATTGTGCATTGTGTGTGTTCATTTGCATTTTCATAATCTTGACATATATTCCATTCTTTTGACTTTCAGAAAATTTCTCTTTTGTCCATTTGGCCAGCAAGTTCTTAAAGGATTGTGATTTAAGAAGACAAAATTTGTCATAAATATGATGTGACAAAGTAGAAGACATTGCAAAAATTTAAAAAGTTTTAAATATATATATATTAATTCAACCAATCCATTAAAATTCTTTTGAAAAATGGAATCCAGTATAAATATCATAAAAGTTCACATGGTTCAGGGGATTAACATGGAACTGACTTACCATCCGAGAGCTGTGCTGGTGGTGTCTGTAGGAAGTTGTTTAGTTAATTCATCAGTTGTGCAGTTTCTCTGGCAGTTCCAATGCACCCACAACTCTGAGGGAGAGAGGTGGATATTCTCCTCTCATGTGATTTACAGCTTCTAAAAATCCACTGGAAAGTCAGCTCTGAGTCTGGCTGGTTGACAGAGAGTTTCGTGTTTTGACTTATTATCATCTGTACGCTGGACAATGAATAAAGATTACAGAAGAAGAATCAACGTCTTTGAATTGTGATGCTGGAGAAGAATACCCAATATTTGGTGGTCTGCCATAGCAACAAACATATATCTCTGGTAAGTGCAACCACATAGAGGCAAGGAGGAGGAGAAAGCTTCCTCTCACTCGCTTTGAACATGTTGTTGTTAGGAGAGGCTGCTCCTTGCAAAGAGACATCATGTTAGGAAATGTGGAGGGTCAGTGAAAGACAAGATGAAGTAGATGGATTAATACAGTGACTGCGGCAATGGGCTCAGGTGTTTTGTGGATGGTGAGGATGGCTCAGGATAGGGCAGGATATGGATCTGTTGTCCATAGATAAGGCCATTATATTTAGTGCTTGACTGAAGGAACCTACAAACAACAATAACAATCAGATCTAAGTCACGGTGAATACCATTCTTAGCCATCTGCTTTGTTGATCCCTTTGCCTTAACAAAACTGATGATTTATACATTTTGATAAGTTTGTATATTCCATTTTCAGGAAATGACAGGATCAACAGTCTATCTAAATAAAGATTTTAAGCATAGTGAGAATATTTTTAAAACATAATGCATAAAGGCTCTTGGAAGCTATTTTGTGTGGTAAAATATGTATAAGAAAAAAATTCCATTTAAAAAATTTGTACATAACAATTCAGTGTATATACTTACCTTCACTATGTTGTGCAAGAGTCATCACTGTGTATTTGCAGAAGTTTTCCATCA
Source organism: Elephantulus edwardii (assembly GCF_000299155.1). Classification (NCBI taxonomy): domain Eukaryota; kingdom Metazoa; phylum Chordata; class Mammalia; order Macroscelidea; family Macroscelididae; genus Elephantulus; species Elephantulus edwardii. Next base: position 23,749,809 of record NW_006399751.1, on the reverse strand, counting down.
CCCTCAACAGAAATTCGATAGCTCTTAAGCTATTCCCTCTTCTCTTAGCCCTAGTCAACCCCCAAGAAACTCTTCCCTCTTGCACTAGTCTATCCTAGGTATTTCTCAGAAGTAAAAGTATATTATTTGTCCTTTTGTGTCTAGCTTATTTTACTGAGCTTCACATTGTCAAAGTTCATCCATGTCGTAACATGTAGCAGAACGTCATTTCTCTTTATGGCTGAATATTATTCCACTGTGTACACAGCATTTACTTTATCTGTTAAAGAAGGCTTGCACTGTTTCTATCTTTGAGTGCTGTGAATAAGGTTGCAATGAATACTGGTGTATAAGCATTTATTTGAGCATCTGTTTTTATGTTTCTTCATTATCTCGAGAGGAGTGGCTGGGTCATATGATAATTCTTTGTTTAAATTGTGGAGGACACACTCAACTGTTTCTCAGACCATTTTACATTCCAATTAGCAAAGCATGAGAGTTTACAATTACTACTAGTTTTCTCAAATGAAGCCCACTGGCAAATAGTTTCAAGGCCAAGATATTTGTGTGGAGAAACAGCTTTATTCAGCTGTTTTCACTTTTAAAAAAAGTTAAAATACCAGCCCCTAAAAATATATATATTTGTAACATATAATTGGCAAAGGATGATTAATACTCACTACGTATAAGGAACTTACCAGTTAAGTAAAAGACAGGCAAAAGACACTGGAAAATGAATAAAAGTGTTACTCACAAGTAACAAGAGATTATTGATTTGGCTGACAGTCAATCAAACTCATTGTCATCGAGTGGGAACCAACATATAGCTGACCCTCCAGTGGGTTTTGAGTTTATAAATCACACAGGAGGACATTCCCCATCTTTCTCCAGTAGAATCATCAGTGGATTCTAACCACCAGAGAGTCTCAAACTTTGGCTCGGAAGGCTGGCTCTCTGTGGACTATGCCACCAGAGCTCAAACAGCCCCAAAGGTGCCCAATCTCACCATGCAAATTCAGCCCCAGATGAGGTAATGCTAATAAGCTACCAATTTGGATTAAATGTAAAACTTTGAGAATGTAAAATATTGGCAGGGTAGTTTCCTTTAATCATTATCTAATATTGAAAACAGCAGCAACAAAACACAGGTAGGAACACAATTTTGAAAACTCTTCCATATATTTCCAAGGACAGTGTGTGTCCAAAATTGGTTTTAGCTGCACTGGATGGTAGCAAAACCTGGAAACCAGTCAGGCAACCATCAGCAGTAGTATAGATGTGTGTATTGTGGTACTTGTATGTAATGGTATGCTGTTAAGCAGGAAAAAAAAAGTATGACATACAGCTGCATGCAGTAATTTAGATACATCTCAGAAATGCCAAGTTGAGCAAAACAGAAGCCACATATAGTATTATTTCCTTTGTATAAAGTTCAGAGAGCTTAAGATAAAGAATATGTTGGATAGGGATGTAACATTATGTAGGGCACTTCTAAAGAATATAAAGAAAGGAAATAGGTTACACTCAGAAAAGTAGTTACCTCTGAGGGGCAGAGAGGAAGGACATGTATTCAGGAAAAGGTACACAGAACTCCAAGGACTTTCCCTTCTCTTAAACTGGGCGATGGTAGGTAAATATTTTTTTTTTCACTCACTATATATGCATCCACTTCCGCAATGGCTTGCCTCCAGAAAATCTATGAACAATACTCAGGCCTTTCGTTCATAGGGTCCCTATGAGTCGTCTACAACTCGACTGTACCAAACAACAACAGTAACAACAACAATATATTGTAAAAGGATGTGCCCTGTCTCCATACCTTTACAATGTATATGGAGAAAAGATCATTCAGGAGGCTGGGCTTTGTGAAGAGGAATGTGGCATCAGGTTGAAGGGAAACTCATCAACAACCTATGTTATGTAGATGACACAACCCTGCTTGCTGAAACTAAGAATGACCTGAAGTGCTTTGCTGCAGAAGGTAAAGGACTGTAGTCTTCAATATGGATTGAAGCTCAACATCAAGACAAACATTCTCACCACTGGACCAATTGGCAGCACCAGGATGGATGGAGAAGAGATTGAGGTCGTTAACAATACAGCTTACTTGGCTCCACATTCAACACTTTTGGCACCAGCAGTCAGTAAATCTGCTGTCAGGGACCTGTCTAGAATACTGAGAAGCAACAATGTCTGTCTAGAGACTTAGGTGTGCCTAATCCATCCATGGTCTTCACAATTACTTGCTATGTATCAGAAAGCTAGATAATGACCAAGGAAGACAGAACAAGAATTTAAGCCTTCAAGTTGTTGTGCTGAAGAAGAGTCTTGAACATACCATGGACTGTCAAGAAAACAAATAGGTCTGTCTGGGAGAAGGTGAAACCAAGTCTCTCTTTTGAGGCTAGGATTTTTAAGCTCTTTATCACATATTTTCAGTATGTGGCCAGGAAGGACCAATCCTTCCTGAACATCATGCTCAGAAGGTGGAAGGACAGTGCAGGAGAGGAAGACCCCAGATGAGATAGATTGATACAGTAACTAGGGCAATGGGAAAGGGTGTATTTGAGTCAGTGAGACAGGGCAGGGCAGGCTTCAGAGCTATTGTACATAGAGTCACCATAAGTTGCAGGCAATTTGATGGCACATAACAACAACATATCTCTTTATTAAAAAAGATAAAGTAACTATATAAAACAAAGAGAACTCTGCTGGCCTAGTGGGTGAAGTTGTGCTGCCAACCCATAAATAAGTGGTTCAAATCCACCAGTGGTTCTCTAAGAGAAAGGTGAGGAATTTTCTCTCATGCATTTGCAACCTCTGAAAATCCATTAGCGGGTTAGCTACGAGTCAGTTCTGGCTTAACAGCACTGAGTGTGTGATAGAAAACAAATTTTGATGTGACCATTTGGTTTTGTATATAAATTTAACATCTCAAAGTTATTTATAAAATTATATACCTCCCAGAGCTGAGACACTAGTTACTATTTGGTCTAGAAACATTGCTGTGGTGAAGAAATTATAGACCCAACCTTCATTATGTGAGAAGGAGGTGATTTTCATGATAGGAAATATTCTATCTAACTAGACTTTTTCTTAAGCAGATCAACCTTTCCTTTGACAGTCTTTTTAAAATGTTCTTTTGTTTACTGAATTTCCCCCCATGTTAGCGTGGCCTTTAGAATTTCTTATGAGTAGGCCCAAGCATGTTTTAAATATTTGTATCAAAGTATTTAGAAATTACCATTATTGCATACCAAGACTTGTGCAAGTAAGCATTTCATTACTTTATTGTTAGGTTTTGCTGAGTAAAGCTGTTTCTACACACAGAAATCTTGGCCACCTGAAACTGTCAGAACACTTGGTTTCAGAACATGAGTAGTCATTGTAAACTTAGGAATGTGTGACAAGCTAGCAGCCAGCTGTGCAGATCCTGACGTTTTCCAGGTGTTAAAATAAAGGAAACCATTTGGTAGACGTGAAACTAAAAAATATTCCATGATTCATTAGTTTAAATATCCATTTATATTTTTTATTAGAGTAGAGATGTATTCATTTGAAATGGAAAAAATATACAGAAATATTTGTGGCATCATTAATTATAGTTACTAGTAGTCTCTTCATAAAATGAGAAGAATTTTAATGTAACATTTGTGTAGATTTTTCCTCCTTTTCTTTTCAGTTAGGAAGGCATCACAAAGCCACTTCTACTTATAAACCAAAACCCAAGTCCACGGTTAACAAGTTGATAGCATTATATAAAGATCCTTCATTGGTTGTCTAACACTATAAATCCTTACAGAGAAGACCCCTCTATGCTCTCTCTTCGAGTGGCTGGTGGGGTTCAAACTACCGAACTTGCATAAGCATAAAGTTTTATGGTTTCAAGGATTTAATTTTGTTTGGATTCACAATCAACACCTATGACAGCAGCTTTCAGAAGTCAAAAGAAGAGAGTCTGGTGGCCTAGTGGCAAGAAGCTGCACTGTAATCCCCAAGGAGTGTGGTTCGAATCTACCAGATGATCTGCTGGAGAAGGAGGGGCAATCTCTTCCTGTGCCAGTCATATCACAACAAGAAAATAAAAAAAGACACTCCAGAAATCAAAAGATATATTGCTGTCCAAGACCTCTCCAAAGTGCTGAAAAGGAATGATAGTTAAGCTAATATCCATACCTTGATCCTTCTAATTGCATTGTATGTATCTGAAAGTTGGACCATGACTATAGAACCTGAAGAAAAATCAATTTCTTTGAATTGTGGCATTGATGAAGAATAATGAATATACCATGGACTCCCAAAACAAAAATTTGTCTTGATGAAAGTGCAACCAAGGTCCTCCCTTACAGGCAAGGATGGTGAAGCTTCCTCTCACGTACTTTAGTCATGTTATCAGGAAAGGCCAGTCATTGGAAAAGGACATGATCTGGGAAAGGTAGAAGGGACAGTGAGAGAGAGGAAAACTCTCATTTTGGATTGATGCAGTGACTGTAAGAACAGATTGGAGTGTTTCAGAGATGATGAGGATAAAGCAGGATAAGGTTCAGACCTGTTGTTCATTGACTATAAGTTGCAGTCAACTCAGTAGCACCTAACAACAACAATTAGGTTTCTGAGGCTATAAGTTATAACACGAGGAGACTGTCCATTTTTGTTTTGCCAAGTGGCTGGTGTATTCAAACCACTGAAGATTCATAGTCTTTGGGTTAATAATGTAGCTTGCTAAAGGACTCCACCACAGACTCTACCTGCCACATAGAATTAAAAACCCAGGAGGAACATAAAGAATGGAAGAGCTGAGAATTCCCTTCTCCTTCTCTCCCCCTCATTACATACACTTTTCTTTTTAATCTTCTAACCAAAGTTGTTACCAAAACCTATACTTGAAGTAAGCTCTGGTGGCCTAGAGGTACAGAGCTGCCCTGCCAACATAAAGACTCATGACTTGAATCCAGAGGGTCAAGGACTGTAGTTTACAATATGGATTAATGCTCAACATCAAGATGAAGGAGATTCTCTTCATTGGGTTCACTGGCAGCATCAGGATAGATGGAGAAGAGATTGAAATTGTTAACAATTTTAGCTTGCTTGGTTCCACAATCAACAGTCTTGGTGCCAGTAGTCAGGAAATCAAAAGATTAATTGCATTCGGAAAATCTGCTGTCAGAGACTTCTCCAGAATGCTGAATAACAAGGATGTCACTCTAGAGACTATGGTGCCAGATCTAGGTCATGGTCTTCCCAATTACCTGCTATGACTCAGCTGGACAATGACTAAGAATAACAGAATTTATGTCTTTGAGTTGTGTTACTGGAGAAGATTATTGAACATACTATGAACTGCCAAGAAAATGAATTGGTCTGTCCAGGAGAACGTAAAACCAAGTTGCTCCTTGGAGGCAAAGATTCCGAGACTCCATCTCACATACTTTGGGCATGTTTCCAGGAAGGACCAGTTTTTGAGGCTATCATGCTTGGAAGGGCCAAGGGACATTACAGGAGAGGAAAACCCCAGATGAGATAGATTGACACAATAACTGGGGTAATGAGAGTAGGTGTGTCAGAAACCGTGAGATTGGCTCTGAATAGAGCAGAATTCAGAGCTATTGTGCATATAGGGTTGCTATGAGTTGTCATCAACTCAATGTCAAATAACAATAACAACTCCATGAGAAAAAGATGGCCAATTTCCTCTCCTGTGATTTATTACCTTTGAAAACCCACTGGCATGTAGGCTATGGGCCTCCATTCAACTCCACTCAACACTACCTAACAATAACAATAACAATAGTTGGAGTAAGGTAAAAGATTGATTCTCCCCCTACCTTGGGAGAGAGATCTTGTGTCACGGGGAAAGAGTAAAATAGCATAACTGGTCCAATTAAAGTGTTTTAATTGTCACCTCTGTGACAAGGTTCACTTTTTTTAAATTTTTTTTTTTTTAAATAAAAGCACAGTCTAATGAGATGGCACTTCTCTAAAGATTTATAGCCTGGGAAATTCTGTGGGACAGTTTTATTTTTTTTTTTTGTAGCTTGGGAGGGTGGAGGGACAGTGCAGTAGAGGAAGACCCTCGATCAGATGGATTGATTCAGTGACTGTGGTAATG
>NW_006399751.1:23736014-23737261 GCF_000299155.1 Elephantulus edwardii | reverse complement strand
AAGTATTAGACAGACCAGCAAGTTAAAGGTATATCTCTTATTGCTGTTAGGATTTATGAATGATGTGTGATGTGTGGGAGCTGAGAATGGCTCCCAGCTAATTTTCAACCAGGAAAGAGGTCCACTGTTGTATAACAAAAGGAGATCAACCCTGCCAAGAGAATGAGCCTCGAAGCAGGTTTTCCTCAGTCTCCTCATGAGGCTAGCAGCTGGAGTTTAGCTTTGCCTTGTTGTGAGCAGAGAAACCAGCCATACCAGGCACCTCACTTAACTAGTGGATTAGTGAGTAGATGTTGTTCTAAGCTTATTTATCCAAAGAGTAGAAATAAAAGAAAAGCAGTACAAACAGCATAACTCAAACTCAACTTATTGCCATCTAGTTGGAACTGACTTATAGTGGACCCTCCAACAGTTTTCTGAAGCTGTAAATCACACAGGGTGTAAATCACACATCTTTCTCCCAGAGAGCTTGTGGTGGGTTTTCACAGCCAGAGAAGCATATCCCCCTATGTACTTTATTATCAGAACTCTTCCAATCATAAAGATGATAGAAATAAATCTGGAAACAGAGTTAAACATAGTAAGTGCAATGAAGTAAACTCACCAATTAAAAAAATCATAAAAACAGAAATATTAAAAGTGAAAGAATGAAAAATTATATGTAAAGCAAATAACCAAAAGAAATTTGAGGTAGTTACACTCTTCTGAAGCAAAAGAAAATCTCTTAATAATAAAACATTAGTACAGGTAGAAGGTCATGACATAAAAGTTTCATTTCTCAGGAAGTTATGTAACAATTGGAAACTTAAAACTCTCTATTACACTGTTATGAGTTATGGTGCTTATGTGGATTATTTGAAGAGAAATTAAATCATACCTGGAAACGCTTGCTTTTCTGATCATTACTAGGAAATGAAAAGATATATTGCGATGAGAAAGTCTGCTGTTAGAGACCTCTCCAAAATACTAAAAGTAACGATGTCAGTCTGGAAACTAAGGTGCACCTGATACAGGCCATGGTCTTTGCAGTTACTTGCTATGCATCAGAAAGCTGGACAATGACTAGGAATGATAGAATGAGAATTGATGCCTTTGAACTGCAATGTTGGAGAAGAGTATTGACTATACTGTGAACTGCTAAGAGAACAAACAGGTTCGTCCTGGAGAGGGCTAGTCTGAGATGCTCCTTGGAGGCAAGGATTTTGAAGCTTTGTGTGACATACTTTGGACATGTTGCAAGGAGGGAC
>NW_006399751.1:23734100-23735914 GCF_000299155.1 Elephantulus edwardii | reverse complement strand
TAGAGCAGGATTTAGAGCTGTTGTACATAGGGTTACTATGAGTCACAGATGACTCGAAGGCGCACAACAGCAATAACTTTTACCATCATCATTTGGTAATTTCAAGTCATTTTTTTTTACTAGATTATTTTTCAAACTTAAGTCTTTTTGATTTTTCATATGCGTGATTTTGTGTCATATCTTGAATATTTTGAGTGGCATGAGATGCTGGTGGCACAGTGGGTATTGTATTGCATTCCTAATGGAAAGGTCAATGGCTCAAAGTCATCAGCCCTTCCTCCAGGCAAAGGTGAGATAATCTGTTATAAAAACTTATAGCTTCATGAACCCTGTTGAGTAAGTAGTTCCACTCTCTCTGTCCCATAAAATCAAAGTTGGAATCCACCCAAAGACAGCTAATATCTTATAGAGCCTTGATAGCATATGTAGCATCTTGGTCTTCTAGTTGAAGAGATTAGTAATTTGAATCCATCAGTAAATCTGTGGAATAAATGTGGGCCGTCTCCTGTATGTATATATTGGTTTTTAAATCTACTGCGGGGTCACTGTAAAATGGAATTGAATTGTAGGTGGGTTTTGAGAATTGGGTTTCTATCAAGGTGTTCTATTTTCTTAAACAGTCAAAATGCACCCAGTTTTGTTGGCTGTGGTCCAAATGTCAGTTTAGTTTTCAAAGTGATTCAGTACAGTTCTGGGCTGTCCCATGCTACCTGGAAGCTAATTTGAAAGCTGTAAGTATTCCATACTGTAGCTTGCTTCTAATGACCCTGACTATGCTAATTCTAGTTAGTTTTATGACAGGATTACTTGAGGGTCTACCCTGGATTTCAAAGAGACTTTTAAGGAATCCTTTCTCCAAATTCTACCTTTCTCTAACACCTCCTCCCCTCTCTAGTTGGGAGGCAGTGAGGTAATGCTGTGCTCATTTGCTCAGGTTAAATAAGAATGCTAGATGGAGCTCTCTCTACTATATACTATTCAGTGAGAAAGAGATGGAAACTGCTTCATTGAGGATATTTTCCTGGATTTGTGATGGTGTAGTTATGAGTTTCATTTTGCAGGACCTGTGCTCCAAGTTCTTGATGAAAAAGAAATAGTTTTCCTTGGGGATTCCCATCATCAACTCCCCTCCCTACGCTATTTCCATTTGTCTGTTGTGCTGCCAAGGAAAAGGTGATGTGTCTTTGGTGATTTGAATCCATCAGCTGGCTCTCAGGTGAAAGAGAACCAGCATTCTTCTGTTAAGATTTACAGCCACAGGAACTCAATGGAGGGTCGCTCTGAGTTGAAATCAACTCAATGGTAGTGAGATTTTTGAGTAAGCTTTCAGCCTGGGATGTGTAAAAGCGAATGAATAAAAATAGGATTCTCAAGTTTCAAGGTCCTATGCAAGCCTGCTGCCTTTCCTTCACCTTTCAGAGTCCTCTGAGACAGAGGCCAAGCTGGAATCAGTTGCAGTGATAGAGATGCATGTTCTTGTCTCATATTGTCCAGAATCCTTCCTAAGGACTTAAATAATAGATCACTGACATTTTCTTCTGCTCTCAATATTCTTGCAATTTCTTCATTGTCCTTTTTACTGAAGGCTTTCCCCAAATGTCAGCTTCTTGCTCATATTTGTATAACAGAGAGGCATCATATTGCAGAGCCTTAAGGTTTGGTGACTGTATTAGTTTCCTAAGGCTGCTATGGAAAACACAAGCTGGCAGCTTAAAACAACATAATTACTTTCTCACTGTTTGAGAGGTTAGACAACTACTGTCAAGGTGTGAGCAGGGCCACATTCTACATGAAGGCTCTAGGAGAGGAGAGGA
>NW_006399751.1:23731701-23733971 GCF_000299155.1 Elephantulus edwardii | reverse complement strand
GGATATAGGAGAGGATGTAGGAAAGAATAGGATAGGATCTTTCTTCTTTCTAGTTTCTGGTGGTTGCCAGTAATCTGTGGTATCTTTTGTCTTCTAACTCTCATCAATCTACTTTCTGCCTGTGTAATTATGCAGCCTTTATCCCTGTGTGTCTGTCTTCAAATATCCCTTTCCTTTCTCTTATAAGTAGAGAGCTCACGTAGCCTTAACAGGTAAGGAGTTGTCTCCAAAGAAAGGAAGCTGGAGTCCACTAGCTGCTCTGCAGGGGAAAGGCAGTCTCCTTCTATGTGAAAATAGCCTCTGAAAATTCACTGAAAGTGAGTGTTAAATCAGTTCCAATTTAACAGCAACAGACTATTGGTCTTTTATAACTAGAAGGTCTCGTAGCATAGTTTGTAGTTTGCTGCTCTGCTAATGTTTTCAGCCACCAGCGCTCCTAGGAAGAAGAATGGGGAATCTCTTTCCATTAAGAACTATAGCCTCAGACATGATTGAGTGTTACTATGAGTATGAACCAGTTCAGTGGCAGTGATTTTGAGTTTTCTCTTATAAAGACAGCAGACAGTAAACTGTTGGTGCCCAATCCTGATCCAGTGTGACCTCATTTTAATTTTTTTTTCCCCATTCAAAAACTCCATTTCAAATAAAATCACAGCCTGAGGCTTTGGTAGAGATGAATTTTTGGAGTACATTATTCAACCGCAAGTTTTAAAGTCAGAAAGGGTGTTCATCAGAGCTGTTTTCTTTCCCCCTACACACTCAATCTTTGTTCTAAACAAATCATTTGTGAATCTGGACTCTATGAAGAAGAATGTGGCATCAAGATTGGAGGGAGATTCATCAACAAACTATTATGCATATGGCACAACTTGGCTTGCTGAAAGTGAGAAAGATATGAAACGCTGCAGAAGATCAAGGACTACAACAGTCTTCACTGTAGATTACATATCAACATCAAGAAAATTAAAGTCTTCACCACAGGGCCAACAGTCAACATTATGATAGATGGAGAAAAGATTAAATGATTCAATGATTTTATCCTTCTTGGATCACCAATCAATACTGTTGGCACTAGCAGTCAGGAAATCAGGAGATACGTTGCATTGGGCAGGCCCACTAACGGATTGCTCCAAAATGCTGAAGAGTAGTAATGTCAGTTTGAAGACTAAGGTGAACGTGATGCATGCCATGCTCTTCACAATCACCTGCTATACATAAGATAGCTAGACAATAAGTAAGGATGACAGAATTGATGCCTCTAAACTGGGGTGCTGGAGAAGAGTAACGAATATCCCATTGACTTTCAAAAGAATAAACAGATATGTCTTGAAAAAAACGCAGCTACAGTTCTTCTTGGAAGCAATGGTGGTGAAGCTTTGTCTTTCATACTTTGGACATGTAGATAAGTGAGACTGCTACTTGGAAAGGGATGCCATGCTGGGGAAAATGGAGGGTCAGGAAAGGAGAAGATTCCCAATGAGTCACCCCCACTGTGACTTCAGCAATGTCAGAGATGATGAAGATAGCACAGGCTAAGACTGGGTTCAGGTTGACTGTTCACAGGGTTACTTTAGCTGTTCATAGATTTGAGTCATACTTGACTTGGTCGCATCTAACAACAACTACTCAACAGTGGAGATGGGTGGCTAGTAGTCTTTATTTCAGGGCAATCTGTGGCCAGCTGGCTTTTTTTACTAGATACCACCCATTTTTCCAAAAGGTTGAGAAACATAACTCATTCAGATATAAAAGAATCAAGTGCCAAATAGTGCAGTGACTTAGTGAACTGTCACTAAAAAGGAAAGAAACGACTGGGTCAAAAAGCAAATGAGAAGTTAGAAGACACATATTCTCTCACACACATAGACACACATACATTCTGAGCATTGGCGTGAGGATTTTGGATGACAGTTTTCTTCAGCTCATTTCAGAAGTCAGAGATTCTCTTCAGATGACCTCAAAATTGAGCTAGAGTGGGGAGATCTGGTGGCCTACTGGCAAGGAGCTGCAACTACAATCCCAGAGGCGCACGGTTCGAATCCACCAGCTGCTCTGCTGGGTAAGGAGGGACGATCTCCTCCTGTACCAGTCAGATCTGATTTGACGGTACACTCACACAAAAATAATAAAAAAATAAAAAAAATAAGAAAAAAATGAGCTAAAGTGTCTTGAACTGTTGTTGTTGTTGTTGTTATGTGCCGTCGAGTTGCCTGCGACTCATAGCGACCCTATGTACAACAGCCCTAAACTCCACTCTGTCCTGTGCCAAT
>NW_006399751.1:23715364-23727271 GCF_000299155.1 Elephantulus edwardii | reverse complement strand
AAAAAAGCTTTTAGCACACCAGAAACAAGAAAGTAAACAACTTGAGGTCATAAAGTCAAGCTACCTGTCTAGTAATTATAGAGGTTAAATAGATTTTTCTTTGTATTAAATGTTAGATATGCACTGTTGTTGTGTACCATTGAGTTGGGATCAATTTATTGCTGACCCTCTGGTGGGTTTTTGGATGTGGTAAATTGCATGAGAGGAGATTGACCATCTTTCTCTTGCAGAGCAACCGATGGATTTGTGCCATGTACTTTTATGTTGGCAGTGTAATTCTTTACCACTAAGGCACCAGAACTCTCTAGATACACACTAATGGAGGAACAGACAAAGCAAAGGCTCACTGACATTATTAAGTTAATTTTTCTGTGCCTGTCACTTGTGTTTTACTTTTCAAAATATCTTTGTATAAACTTTTAAGATAGTTATTAGATCCCAAGCAAGTTGTGATTCATCTCATTAAGGTGCTTTATGGATACTATTTTTTTCTGTTTATTTAAGAATTCAAATTGAATATATACTTTTGTTTTTCATCAGTATATTACCATGCTACTCTACATTGAGTCAGGATTTAGAAGAGGCCGTGGCACCAGCACAATGTTCTTTTCCAGGGATTGAACAGTCCTGATAACATTTCTAAAGTATATACACTGAATTCTCCTTATTCTTGCTTCTAAGAACCACTCTGTACTTGCCGCAAGACAGAGTTGTTTGTTTTTGGGTAGGCCACAGTATAGTCAGTGTTCTTCACTGACACCATGATTCAAAGACACAAATTTTTCTTTAGTCTTCCTTATGACACTTTCATTCACTCATTGCTGTGAGTCAGGACAAACTCATAATAGACACTCCAGTGAGGTTTTGGAGGCTAGATTGCAAAGGAGGAGATTGCCTATACTCTCACATAGAGCTGCTGGTGGAATTGAACAGCCAAAGAGGTGGCACCTTTGGATTAGCAGCTCGTGGCTTGGATCATGATAGTCTATTACGGGGAAGAAATAGAAAAGATCTGTTAGAAGCACTTAGAATATATAGGTGGTTTAAGTTGTGGTGATCTAAGTGGAAATATTGAAGAATAGTTGGATTGATGATGCATTTTTTTTCTGATGAATTAGATATGAGAGAAAGAGAAGGGTCAGAGATGTGTCTAAGTTTTGGTCCTGAACAACTAATTGATTTGCTCTGCTGTCTTAATGGTATGAAACTATACTGCAATCCCAAAGGCATATGATTTGAATCCAATAATTGTTCTGTAGAGAAGGAAGAGCAATCTCCTCCCATGAGATTTACTGCCTCTAAAAAACCTCCAGAGAATCAGCTTTGGATCAGTTCTTACTTGATGGTACACAGCAACAACAAGAATGGAAAAGGCTTCAGTGGAGGAGTTTTGTACAGAGTTATCAGGGATATTGTAACTGATATGATGAGTTTGAGATGTTTATTAATATTAAAGTGGAGAAGTATGTGGTTGAATAGACAAGTGTGAAGATTCAGAGAGAAGATTAGACTGTAGAATTACATTTAAGATTACTTGTCACAGAGATGACACTATCATTGGTGTTGTGTACTATCGAGTCAGAACCAACCCATAGCTGATACTCCGGTGGGTTTTTAGAGGCAGTTAATTGTATGGGAGGAGATTGCTCATCCTTCTCCCATGGAGCAGCTGGTGACCTTGAACCACAAGCCTTCAGGATTACAGAGCAACTTCTTGCTACAAAATTAATGGCTAGATATGAGAAAGAGACTAAGTATGGAGTCTTTGACTAGAATAAGCTGAAGATGTTAGGGAGAAGAGAAAAAGTCAGTAAAGTGACATGAGAAAGTGGCCAATGAGGTCCTGGGATAAAAAAGAGATGAAAAGAATAAAGTTTTCAATAAAGAAAATTTTGTCAAATTCTACTGACATAGACAGAAAATAAAAAAAAAATAATGGAGGGAATTTAAAAAAATCTCTGTGCCAAAGAGAATTGTCCAACACTGAAATACATTAGAATATACCATATGACTAAGAACCAGTGGTAGGGAATGAAGAAGTCCAAATGGCAATGTAGGCATCAACCAAAAAAAGGGGGCCCCAATTGAAGTGTTTCAAATGACAGATGAAGCTCTGGACATACTAACCACAATATATCAGGAAATTTGGAAGATGACTCCCTGGCTGGCTGACTGGAAGAGATCCATATTTGTTTCCATTCCCAAGGAAGGGGATCCAACAGAATGTGTAAATTATTGAACAATATCATTAGTATCACATACAGACAAAATAGAGGCTGTGCCACCAGGTATATATTACTGATATCAGATGGATCCTAGCTAAAAGTCAAGAATATCAGAAGAATGTCTATTTTTGCTTTATTTAGTATGCAAAAGCATTTGGTTGATTGTACAGGTTATGATTAATATGGCTAACATTGAGAAAAATAGGAGTCCTAGAACACTTTACTATGCTCGTGCAAAATCTGTACCTAGACCAAGAACCCATTGACTAAGCTAGAAAACATTATATGGTTTAAAATTAAGAAGGGCTTGAGTCAAGGTTGTGTCCTTTCATCATATTTATTCAATCTGTGCGCTGAACATATCATTGGAGAAAATGGACTCTATGAAGAAAAATGTGGCATCAGGATTGGAGGAAGACTCATGAATATCCTTCAGTATTCAAATTACATAATATTGCTTGCTGAAAGAGAGGAGGACTTTAAACACTTACTGCAAGAGATCAAAGTATACAGCCTTTAATATGGATTGCCCTTAATGTCAAGAAAACAAAAATTCTCACCACTGGACCAGTAGATGATGTAATAATAGATGGAGAAAAGATTGAACCTGTCAATGACTTCATCTTACTTTTATCTGCATTCAGTGCACTTGGTACCAGCAGTTAAGAAGTCAAGAGATGTATTGTATTGGGGAAGTCAAGGACTTCTCCATGTTACTGAAAAGCGATGGTGTTAGAGAACTAAAGTGCACTTGATTCAGGTCATGATCTTTTCATTCACTTGATATACTGCTAGGAGCTAGACAATGAATAGGGATGACAGAAGAAAAAATGATGTGTTTGAACTGTGGTATTAGAGTACTGAATATTCCATGGACTGCCAGAAGAACAAAGAGTTAAGTTTTGGAAAAGGTGCAGTCAAAGTGCTTCTTGGAGGCAAGAAAGGCGAAGCTTCATATTGCATACTTTGGGCGTGTCAGTAGGAGAGGCTACTCCTTGAAGAAGGACATCATGCTTGGAAAAGTGGGGAGATGGTGAAGGAGGGAAAGATCCTCAATTAGGTCAATTCTCAATTAGGAATTGACACAGTGATTCCAGCAGTGGGGTCAGCTCTGCCAGAGATTGTGAGGTTGACATGGAATAGGACAGGGTTCAGCTCTGTTGTTCATAGGATCACTATGAGTTTTACTCACCTTGATACCACCTAACAACAATAGACTGAAAAGGACATTGTTTTTAGCAACGTGGAGATCATTGAAGTCCTTGAGAAGTTTTGGTGAATTGGCAAGCTTCTAAGTCTAATTGGAGTAGTTTAAGGAGACACCAACAGAGGAATTGGAGATAGTGAACACAGACAACTCCTTAAGGAGTTTCTCTTGCAAGAGATGGGGAAATGAAGTGATATATGATACAGAAAGTAAGACTAAAGAAATATTTGTTTTGAGGATGAGGGAAATACTACTACTGCTCTCTCACTGTCCAGAAAAAAGAAGATAGAATATAAGCAAAGATGATGTTGTTGTTGTTATGTGCCATCGAGTCGCTTGCGACTCATAGCAACCCTATGTACAACAGCCCTAAACTCTGCTCTGTCCTGTGCCGATCACACTGTCTCCGACACACCCATCCCTATTACCCCAGTCACTGAATCAATCTAATTCAGAGAGGTCCTTCCCCTCCTGTGCTGTCTGTCCCTCCACCCTACTAAGCATGATGTCCCTCTCCAAGGATCAGTCCCTCCTTACAACATGTCCGAAGTATGTTAGAGCCTCAGAATCCTTGCCTCCAGGGAGCTACCTGGTTTAATCCTTTTCAGGATGAATCTGTTTTCCTAGAAGTCTACGGTACCCTCAATACTCTTCTCCAGCACGACGGTTCAAAGGCATCAATTCTCCTATCCTCCTTGGTCGTTGTCCAACTTTCTGATGCATAACAAGTGATAGCAAAGACCTGTATCAGACACACCTTAGTCTGCAGAGAGACACCATTGCTCTTCAGTACTTTAGAGAGGTCCCTAACAGCAGGCTTTCCCATGGCAATATGTCTTTTAATTTCCTGGCTACTGGTGCTGAGAGTGTTGACTGTGGAGCCAAGCATACTAACGCTGTGAATCCAAAAGGCTAATGATCATCTTGGACCTCAACCTCTGTGATCCTGGGATCAGAAAAACTAGATGGGCCCAGTTACCACTGTTAATCACTATAAAAAGAATCACAATTGAAGGTTGTGGATAGAATGAGTGGAACATATAGAATAGAAGTTAAAGAAGAAAAAAGCAACTAATAAAAATGGCCAGGTTAACTGGCTATCAGAGTGGTTACTGGTTATTCCATCAGAGACTGCTGGAATTCCAAGTCCCTTTGAATTTAGCCCAAAATTTACCCTGGTGGGTTATCTTCAACTAAACAATAGAAAGTTTTACTAAATGAACACTAACACCAGGCAGCATTCAATTCTTAATCATTTGAGATGCAAAGGACAGCAGTTGTCTAGCGATTAAGCTCAGAAGGCAGGAAGGGATAGAATAAAAGGGAAGGAGTAAGAAACACAGGAAGTGAGAACAGTACAATTACATAATGTGTGTTATAAGCAAAATCATAAAACAAAATGTAGATTAATGGTTGAGTGGGAAAACAATTTGCTTTGTAAACTTTCGTGTAAGTAAAAATTAAAAAGAAACAACCAACCAAACCAAGAACTCTATAGAGCACAGTTCTCCCCTGGCATGCAAAGCTGGTGATGAGTCTGATGCAGCAGCACCTGGTGGACTAATGACACCAGAAGTGAGATAAGAACAATTATAACAAGGTCTAGAGTTTAGTGGAGGGAAAAAAATGTAGGAGAAATATATTTTATGCTGACAGGGCTGATGATGTTGTTGCTGTTAGGTGTGATAGAATCAATTATAATGTCTAAACACTCTATAAACAACAGGCCTACACTTTATCCTGTCACCTCATCAGGAGCTCCATCATGCTCCATCACACATCATCACCACCACTGTGTCAATCCGTCACACTGAGGATTTTCCTCTCTACTATTTTCATCCTGATCATTTTCCATGGGCTGACCCCTTCTGAAAACATGTCCAAAGTATATGAGATGAAGATTTACCATCCTTGCCTCTCCATGATATATTAAAAGGCATCTGTTCTTCTTCAGTCTTCCTTCTTCATTGTCCAAATTCAGATACATAGGAAACAATTGAAAATACCATGGCTTGCATCAAGAATGATAATAGGGACCAAAAACAATGATGAGTACAGATTAGTGAGTTCCTGTTATGAGGTGCTCTCTAGTTAGTTCTGATTCAGAGTGACTCTACGTACAGCTGAACAAAACTGTGCCTAAAACTGTGTCATCTTCATAATCTCTGCTTCACTCAAATCCTTTATTCTGTCACATTCCAGGAGTGTCAATCCATTTTGTTGAGGAGATCTCTTTTTCCCCTGACCCTGTATTTTTCTAAGCATGATGTCTTTTTTTCAAAGACTGACCTCTCATGATATCATACCCAAAGCATGTGGGAGAAAGTTTCACTCTCCATACTTGATCTTGAATCACTGAGATGGACAGGATCTAATATAAAAGTGGAGTTTTTAGCTTTTGATTAGAACTTTTTAAGCTTTTGATTAGTTCATCTATGATCACAATCAGAAACCAAATATATGTGTACGAACAAGAGTTTGTTGAATTTTTCTTCAAATTGCTTCAATTTTTTTAGAACAATGGCAAGTAAGACTGTCTACTTTGAAGTTGAAAGGAAGATTCTATGAAGAGAGAGATTAGAATGAGTGGAAATATCTTTAAGAGAGTAGGAAAGGAATGAATTAAATATGGAGTATAAGACTGCTGGGAAATATTAAAGTTTCTGTGATTGTTAGGTGCTGTTGAGTAGATTACAACTCATAGCAACCTTTTGAACTATACATCAGAACCTTGCCCTATCCTGTGTCATTCTCACAGTCTCTGCCATGCTCAATCAGACCCATTGGTAGAGTCACTCTATTAAGTTTTATTTATTGAGTTTAATATTAACCATGAATGAAAACATTTTAGCACTTGGTATCTTATAAACATAAAAAGAATATAAAATTAAAAAGTGTCATTTACAAGTATGTTTTTATTGCAGACTCATTAAACAAGTATTTGAAAGTTATCATAAATTTCAGTGCAATTATATAGAAAACATGTTGTGTGCTGTATCAGCTGTTACAACAGAACAGCAAGTTACAGAAACTTTAATGGCATACAAGACTTTATTTTAGCTCATGACATTATTGCTTATCTTGGGGATTTTTTTGGTTGTTGTTGTTAAGTGTCATCAAGTTGAGTGTGCCTATGAATAACAGATCTGAATCCTGTCCTGTCCTGTGCCGTTATCATCCACAATACCTTTGAGCCCATTGCCACAGACACTGTACCAATCCATCTTGCTGAGAATCTTCTCTTTTGCTGACCCTCCATCTCTCCAAGCATGATGGCACTTTCCAAAGAATAGCCTCTCCTAGCTTGTCCAAAGTATATGATATGAAGCTTCTCTAGCCTTGCCTCCAAAGATCATTCTGACTGCACTTTCTTCAAGACATATCTGTTTGTTCTTTTGGCAGTCCCTGAGATAGTCAACATTCTTTTCCAATACCACAACTCAAATGCATAGATTCTTCTGTTATCATCCTTATCCATTATCCAGCTCAGATGCATAGCATGTGGCTGGAAGGACTGCAACTTGAATCAGGCGAACTTATTCTTTAAACTGACAAAAGCTGCACTTGTTTGGTGTTACTCTGTGTTTGCAGTCATCATATTGTTTACTGGGAGCTTCACAGGTCTTTGCTAAAAATCTCACATGTTAGAATGCCTCCCTAAGACAATATTTGCATATGTTTCATGTACTTCTTATTCAAGGAAGATAGCCTGGGCAGTGAAAGTAGAAAAGCCAACCTAATAGTGAACATAGAAAAGCAAAAGAAGGATCTATGCAAGCAGCACTTTTTGTTAACATCTCATTGGACAGGGAAAAGAACATGACCAAACGCAGTGACAGTGAGAAGGGACTACAAATTGCAGGGCCAAGGCGGTGGATGCAGGGAGAGAGAGCAATAATTGAAATGACTAATAATCAGTTTACTTCATATGATCAATAAAAGAGTTTCACAAATAAATATTATGTTCAGAGAATAATTGACCTCTAAGATAAACATTGTTGTTGATTGTCTTTGAGTCAAGTACGACTCATAGCAACCCTATGAACAGAAGGCCTGAAGCCCCTCTACACCTATCAACATTTATCAAAGTTCATAGAGTTTCTGGAGGCATGTTGTTTAGAAAGTGGATTGTACCTCTGCTTCCAAGGTAAACACAGTATATTTATATAATGTGTAAATTTTAAGGAAAAAATAATGTAATAACAAAGCATTATCTTTAGATTAAAAGAAGATATTATGATATCATACAAAATATACATGATATTTGTAGTAAAAAAGTATACACATATGATCATTCATCCTATTGGTGATGTTTTCTTTCTCTCTTGGAGGAAATACTTGGTGGGAAAACATGAGAAATACCATAATAAGATAATTTTGAAGGAAAAATTCTTTGTTTTTATTTCATTATTCTCTTAATTTTAAATTATCTTCATATATTTTCCTTATAATAAAACATATGTGTAGCTTTAATTCTGAAAAGAATGGACGATAAGACCTCATGAGAAATACAACTAACAAACCACAATGAATGTGTGCTAGGAAAGGAATGAGGACAAATCTACATAAATAAATGAATAAAAACAAATGTCTATGTCAAATTCCATTCAGATAATAATTTTTAAAGAATAAAGAAACCCTTATTACTCTTAAAAAAGTATATTGTTGCTAAAAAAATAAAATTTGTTTCATTGATACAAAGTAACATATTCATATTATCTTGCCAGACATTTAAGGAAGATGGTAATTTGCTTTGGTTTATTTTGGAGAATTATTAGAACCTCAAAAGATCATACCTACTATCCTGTAAATAATGTACATATATTTTACAATCTGTACTTAAATAGTTTGAAACAAGATTTTTTTGGTTAGATTACAATATTTTAAAACTTAATTATAATTACATGTTACAGGTGGGTTTCTGAGAAACTGTCATAACTACAACAGAGAGAAAACAGACTTCTCCTTATAATAATTTTTCATGTCTATAAATTGATAATTATTGCCTTATAAAATTCCAGATGTCCTCCAGGGGGCACTAGATACAATAGTGAATGTATCTGATGTTACGTAAGTACAGATGATACACTTGAGGAACTGATGGAATAGGTGTCACTGGAACAGTTGTCACAGACAGGATCTAGTAATGGGGGTCTGGGGATCTGAGGCTGAATCGAGTTGTTCGCCTGATAGGCACTTAGAATTTTAAAAGCTATTTGGAACGTGAAACCTACAAAAGAAACTTTGCAAACCTAGGATATTGTCATTTTACAAAATGCTTAGTTATTGGACAAGCCAAGTAGTATTTGTATACAGTCTGTGCAGCTGTAAAATGGACTTTAATACTACATAGTGTTAAACTGTGCTGAGTTTAGCTAAACTGCATGGTCTAAGAGAAAGTGTGTTAAGACATATCCAAAATTATGTCATTAAAGACTTTGCACAGAATTTACTACGTCTATCTGAGTTCATTCATGCTGATTATATGGTCATTATAAATCTCCAACCCAACCTGCATGGTCATATAGATTAATGTTTATTATCAATCTTATAGACTAATATTTATTATTGCTAATATTTCAGGATTGTGTGTGTACCTTTGCTGATTCTATTTTTTGTGCACTTCTTTGAGTCTTTCTTTAGTGATACTGATCTAATTATATTTGTTCTATTTTGTCTTTCTCTTCACCTATCTTAATACATATTTATTATATATTTGTTGATTTCCGCCTTCTGTTTCTCCTCTCTCATCCCTCTCTAGTGACAATGAAGCAATTTTTATTTTGCTTGTCTGTACCTTTCTTTAGTTTTCTTAATAGTGGCTTCATACAGTATTTATCCTTTGTGGCTAACTTGTTTTATTTGGCATAAAGTTGCATAATGTTCTCTAGATTTATCCATATTATGTGCTATTTTGTAAATTCTTCATTATTCTTTATGGTTAAATAGTATTCTGATGTATGTATGCAGTTTGTTTATTCTTTCATCTGTTGATTACACTAGGATTGTTTCCATCTCTTTGCTATTGTAAATAAATCTGCAGTGAATATGCGTTTGCATAGGTTTGTTCATGTTGTAGCTCTTATTTCCTTAGAATATGCACTTGGCAGTGAGGAAATTGTTGTCCAAATGGAGCAATGGAACATTGAATGATTTAAATCAGAAATGGTAAGTAAGCATCAGGGATGTATCCTTTCTCCATACCTATTCAATCTGTAGCTGATGAAATAATTGGTGAAGCTGGACTCTATGAAGAAGAATGTGGGATAGGAATCAGAGGAAGATTCATCAACAACCTGCACTATGCAGCTGGTACAACCTTGCTTGATGAAAGTAAGGAGAATATAAAATTCTTGCTGCAGAAGATCAACCTTCAAATGGATTACATCTCGGTATCTAGAAGACCAAAATCCTCACTACACCACCAAAAGATATCATTATAATAGATGGAGAAATTATTAAAGCTGTCAAAGATTTCATCTTGCTTGAATCAACAATCAACATCCATGGTACCAGGGATCAGGAGATCAAGAGATGTATTGAACAAGTCTGCTGTCAGTGACCTCTTTAAAATACTGAAGAGCAATGATGTCAGTTTGAGGACTAAGGTATGCCTGGTTTAGGGCATAGTCATTTCAATAACTTGCTATTTATCTGCGAGCTGGACAATAAATAAGCATGACAAGAAGAATTGATGTCCTTATGCTGTAGTTTTGGAGAAAAGTGCTGGATATTCCATGGACTACCAAAAGAATAAACAGATATGTATTGGGGGAAAGTGCAGCCAGAGTGCTTCTTGGAGACCAACATAGTGAAGCTTAATCTCTTAAAATTTGGACATGTCATTAGGAGAAACTATTCCTTGGAAAAGGACATTATGTTTGGTAAGGTGGAGGATGGTCAGTGAAAGAGAGGAACTCAAGGCCTCCAAAGAGATAATTGACACAGTGACAATAATTGACACAGTGACAATAAGAGTGAGATTACTGGATCAAATAATAATTCTATTGCCACCTTTTTAAGGAACTGCCAAAATGTTTTCAAAAATTGAAGTGTGGATGACTCAAAATGTTTGCATCATTTTGCATTCACACTAATAAAGTATGAGTTCGAATTTCTCCAACTTTTGCTGTTTTCTATCTAAAGAACTTTGGTATTGTTGCTGAGTGTGATGATACTATTGTTTTTATTGGCTTCTCTATGAGCTAGTGACAGTGAACATTTCTTCATATATTTGTTGGCCATTTGAATGTCATTTTTTTGGTAAAATCTCTTTTCATAACTTCTGCTTATTTTGTAATTGATTTCTTTGTAATTTTTTTGAGATATTGTTGTAGTTTTATACATATTACAGAGATTAACCACTTTTAAGGTATATCTTTTTCACATTTTTTTGTTTTCCTGTCTGTTGGAGTGAGTTGGGGAGTATGCTATGGTTTTCTATGTTCTGAAATAGTGTGAATAGAATTATTGTCTACTCTTCTCAGAATGTTTGGCAGAATTCACTAGTAAAACTGTCTGGGCCAAGGTTTTATTTATTTGTTTGTTTTTTATTACTTGTTCAATTTTTTTTCCCACATGTAAATGTGTTCAAGTCCACCACCAGCTGCTCTGACGGAGAAAGACAGGCAGTATTCTCCTATGGAGATTTATAGCTTTAGTAACCTGATGAAGAATCACTAGGAGTTGGAATTGATTTAACAGAAGTGGTAGGCATAATTCTTATTAATCCTTCCAAATAACCCAATTCCAGTCCTGTTATTTCTTTCTATTATTTTTCTGGTTCATTTTTTAAATTATTTTATATTGGTTTGCATAAAAAATTCACATACATTGTGGTTCATTTATGCTTACTCAAAAAATTTCTCCTCTTTCTTCTAGAGGGAACTGCCCTTTTACCAATTGTCAAAGATGTGTTAAGGTGTTACCTATAAGTCTGTCCTCTTTTTAGATATGTGTTTATACCATAAACTATCCTCTTACAACTGCTTTTGCTGTGTCCCAAAGACCTTGATATGTTGTATTTTCATTGTCATCTGATTAAAAAATTCTATTTATTTATTTAGTTTACAGTAGGGTATAATTTCATTTCTAACTACTTGATTTTTCCTCCTTGATCTTCTTGGTTGTTATTTCTGATTTTGTTAGTTAGCACTGATATCTGAGAAGATGCTTTGTAGTATCTTACCCTTTTAAAGTGTATTGAGGCTCTACTCTCTTCTGATGAATATTCAATGTGAATTTGCATAGAATAATATATTGTGGTTTTTAATTTTATTAAATTTTATTAGTTTTAATGAACATTTACAGGGATTTTGGATTTTCATTCCTTCATTGTTGCACTATTTTCTGTACCCCCCCAGTTTGTTCCCCTTTTTTTTCCTTTCTCCTTTCCCCCCTTGAAAGTCTGTTTCAATTGTCCCATTGCCACAGTGCGTGTCAAAACCAGTTCTGATTAATCTCCTTTGTCAGTGT
>NW_006399751.1:23700399-23713274 GCF_000299155.1 Elephantulus edwardii | reverse complement strand
CCAACTGATTTTTGTATGTTGATCTTGTATCCTGCTACTTTGCTGAATTGAATATTGTGTTCTTATTGAGTGAAGTGTTATATATAGTTCTGTGAGATTAAGTTGGTTAATTGTATTGCATAATTCTTCCTTGTCTTTTTGTAGTTTCTTTCTAGCTCTGCCCTTCCTTGAAAGTGATGTATTAAAGTCTCCAGCTATTTTTTTGTAAGGAGCTCTGGTGGCCTAGTGATAAGAAACTGCACTGTAATCCCAAAGGCATGAGTTTCAAATCCACCAGCTGCTTCACAGGAGAAGAATAGGCAGTCTCCTGTGTGATTAACTGTCTCTGAAAACCCACTGAAGGGTCAGCTATGGATTGTGGTAAGAAGCTGCACTGCAATCCCAAAGGTGTGCCGTTGGAATCCATTAGCTGCTCTTTGGGAGAAGGATGGGGGCAGTCTCCTCCCATGCAATTTACTGCCTCTGAAAATCTGCTGGGGGTCAGCTATGGGCTGGTTCCAAGTTCAAGGAGCAACAACTATTATTGTAGAGTTTTCTACTTTTCAATTCTGTTAATATCTGATATATGTATTTCGGGATTCTGTCATTGAAAGCATAGGTATTAATTATATTTATTTACTCTTGTTCAGTTGACTCTTTTATTATTATATTTCTTTCTTATCTCTTACACTGATTGTTTCCTGGAAGCATACTTTGCAAAAAATTAATATTGCCACTCCTGCCCATTTTAAAATTGCCATTTGCTGGGTATATTTTCCCCCACCTTTTGATTTTTAGTCGATTTTTGTCCTTGTGTGTAAGAAGTACCTCTTCTAGATAACATATTGATGTGATGGGTTATGTTTTCTTAGACAGTTTTTACTCTTTTTCTTAATGAGTGCATTTCATTCACAGTATAACTATTTATAGGTATAATTTTATTGTTGTGGTTTTGCTGTATTTTCTTGGGGGAGGATGTTGCTAATTTCTTTGTTCCTTATATTGTTCTGTGATGAGTTCATTTTGGTGATGGCTTTTCTGTCATTGTTGTGGTGGTAGTTTAAAGGAAAATTTACAAAGCAAATAGATTTTCCATACAAGCATTCATATACATTTTGTTTTATAACGTTAGTTACAATACCCGCAATATAATCACACCCTTTACATACCATCCCTTCCAGGCTTTTCTAAGACTACCATTTTTGTGTTAGCAGCTCCTGTATCTTTCTCCCACACAATAGGTCAAAACTCAAAACCTTCAGGTTCATTCCAACTCATTGGTAACCCTCCATCACCTTTCCCAGGTTTTAAATTTTAATGAAAGGAGCTTGCTCATCTTCCTCATGTAAGAGCCACACGTGAAATCAAACCATTGGAAACACTTTGCCTTTGTTAGCAACATAAGACAATACAGATTACACCAGCAGAGAGCCTTAAAAAACAGCTGATGAGTATCTAATGCTGCCCTTTCAATTAGTACGCTTACTATGCCACCAGTGCTATTTATAATATATAATATTCATTCTTATGTAGAGTTCTATAACAGTTGTATCTAACCATCATAACAATCAAGATACAGAAGTCTGTATATCACTATTTCTGAATCATTCAGTGCGTACATTTTTCACATGCCATAGAATTCAAGACAGTCTCTCTGGCCTCTCATTTTTTTACTGATTTGTGCATTCTTTTCCCCCAAAACATATTATAGCTTTGAAATTTTTGTCCTGGAATGTCTTGTTACCCTGTTGAATGTCTACTCATTTTTGAAAATTCAAATAAATTTCTCCATCAACTTTAGGAAAAGTTAGGCCTTAACTGTCCCATATTCCTTGCTAATTTGCATCGCAATAGTTTGTATGCTTGTCTGTTTCCTCTACTTTAGTGGATGGACCACAAACACATGTCAGATTCACTCCCATTCTCAGAATAATTTTGTTTTTTTTTTAATACCTGAGAACTAAGAAGTATGGAGATAAAGAGAGTACAAGAATATATGACTTTCAAAAAATCTTTATTAAGTGATGTCTGCAGAAAAAATTGCCATTTAGTACTCTATTTTGATTATGAAATCTTTGCAAGTACATTTTACATTATATGAGTCAGAGGTCTTTGCAGGGGGCAAAGAAATTATATATTTCAACATGAAAGATTTTAGTGCAAATAAGTAGTATAAAAATTTTACAGAGCTGAAGGAACATACAATCAATTTACAATCTTGTATTAACAAGAGTTTTTAACCCTATAATCCAAGTGACCCTGTCAGTTCTGAAATGTCACACTTCTGCTTTGTATTACAGAAACAAACATATAAACAAGCAACAGAAGAATGGATGCCCTCTTCTTTCTACCTTCTGACTCATGTTAGTCCTACCAGACCCTGGTCTTAAGAATGACAGTCTCAAACTACTAGTCCCACTAATTCAGGGGAGGATAGCAGTGAGTGTTCAAGAGATGAATATCAATTGTATTTAACATATTGTCTTATACATGATAGATTCTCACTAAAATGTTATAAAATTAAACATATTTAAACATTTGTTGTGCTAGGCACGTCTTGGAATACTTTTGTTAATAAAACTGTCTCTTGCCTTTAAATTGCTTATAGTATATAGTCCCAGAAAGTTCAAACATTAACAACTGACTGCCTAGAACACAATGAAATTTTTATTTTTTATTAATATTTTTATCATTGACATACATTACATTGTGTTTTATGCATGTACATTGTGTTTTATACAGTACTTCATTTATTTACATTGAATTTTGTTCATTTATATTATGGATTTTTTTAACTCCCTTAAAACCATACCACCAACTACTACTTTCCTGAAAGTGTGCAAGCCGGTTACTTTATTCCTCATGCCCTAATATTCCCCTTTTACATAGCCAGTTGCTAATTTACCTATTTCTATCAAACCAGTACTCTGGGAAAACATGCATGTCTCTTTTGCTGAAGGATCCTCTGTTCAACTTTGAAACTTTGAGCATCTGCTCCATAAGCAAAGTTCAATCGAGAGCAAGACATCAGGGTTGCAGCAATCAATCCTAGTTCATAGGATAGATCATCTTCTTTTTATCTGGTTGGGTTCTAATTAACTCAGCCTCAACCATCTGTACATTCAAATGGACATCTACTATAAGCTTGGAAGTCCACACTTCTCCCTACACTCCAGACTTGTTGGTTTCCTCACTCATCCCTAGTCCTCACTTGAGGCTGAGTGAAGTCAACAGATCTTGGATACTCATGACTTCGTGAAGCACTGAAGGAACATGTCCACGCTCAGCCTGTTTCCAAAATACTACTTCTAGAAACAGTAAGATATCTAATTAAATGTATAAAATATTCCCAGTCCATAGACAGGAAGACTGAACATTGTGAAAGCAACAGTCCTAAGTAAGGCAATCTGCATATTCAATGCAATCCCTAATACTGATACCAAGCTCATTTTTCAAAGAAATAGAATAAGCCATTAGCAAGTTTATTTGGTAAGGAAAGAGACTTTGAAAATGCAAAGCTGTTCTGAAAAATACAAATGACGTGGGAGGTATAGCACTCCCTGATCTCAAAACCTACTATACAACTGTTGTAACCAAGACAGTATGGTATCAGCACAGTGACAGACACATAAGTTAATGGAATAGTCAAGAACCCAGTCAGAGACCTCTCCAAAGTACTGAAGAGCAATGATGGCAGCCTAGAGACAAACATGTGCCTGATATAGGCCATGGTCTTTGCAATTACTTGTTATGTGTCAGAGAGCTGGACAGTGATGAGGGATGATAGAAGGAAAATTAATGCCTTTGAGTCGTGGTGTTGGAGAAGAGTGTTGAACATATCATGGACTGCTAAGAGAATGAACAGGTTCATCCTGGAGAGGGTTAAACCAGGATGGTCCTTGGATGCAAGGATTCTGAGGCTTTGTCTGACATACTTTGGGCATGTTACAAGGAGAGACCAGACCTTGGAGAAGGGCATCATGCTTGGGAGGGTGGAAGTACAATGCAGGAGAGGAAAATCCTTGATGAGATAGATTGATTCAGTGACTGAGGTAATGGAGGTAGGTGTGTTATAGACAGTAATCTTGGCACAGGATAGAGCAGGGTTTAGGGCTGTTGTACATAGGGTCGCTATGAGTCAAAGGTGACTCGACAGCATATAACAACAACATGTGTGGTTAGTTGATATTTGACAAAGAATCAAAACCTATTAAGTGAGGAAACAACAACCTCTTCTTCAACTAATGGTGCTGTAAAGCTAAACATCTAACTACAGAAAACGGAAACAAGATTCACATCTCACACAATACACAAAAACCAACTCAAGGTGGATCAGAGAAATAGGGGCAAAGCCCCAAACCATAATATATATAAAGTGCGGCCAAAGTTAGATGCCATTGCCTATGGCATAAATGAACTTGCAAATATAACCCAAAGTGCATGACCATGAGAGGACAAAATTTATGAACAAGATCTTCTAAAAGTCAAGTCCCTGTGTGCATAAAAAAACCTTTTCCCAGTCGGGTTGAAATGAAAACCTATGGGGGGTGGGGGTTGGGGGGGAAACACATTTGGCAATGACTTATTAGACAAGGATCTCATAATGAAAGTTTACAGGCTACTACACCATATGCACAAGAAGAAGATGGATAACCCAATAACAAAATGGGCAAAAGACATGAAAAAGAATTATTACGAAGGAAGACATTCAGGTGAAATATTGTTTGAACAGCAGTTTGAATAAAATCACTGAAAAGCTGTGAAGAAAAGAATTAATGTAGTTAGGAGGGCAGAAAGTGGATGGTTTCTTGGAGGAAATAATATGTACTTTAGACATTGAGCAGTCCCTGGATGACATGCATGGCTGCGATCAAAGGTTAGAAGTTTGAATCCACCGAGAGATGTCTTGGAAGAAAGTCCTATGAAGCTCAGTTCCAGTTGTCTATTTTGTGTTGTCATGAGTTAAAACTGACAGCAACAGATCTTTCTTGAAAGAAAAACGTTGGAAATTAAGAGGAAATTTATTCAAAGGAAAAAAATCAGGAACTATTGCCCTAAAATATGAAAGCAAATAGCAATTTAGAGAGGTATCATAGCATAGATGTAACCTTGTGAATTTCTCTTATGTTAAAGTACTTAAGTTTTTAAAAATATTAAAAGGTGTACTGTTCCATAAAACACTCATTTACCTAACAAACCTTTTCATTATTATATTTATGTTATGAACTGCTTATCTAGTCAAATCCAAAATTTCATGATCAGAATTTAATGCAATCCTAACACTTTCAAAATGCACAACTTTAAACAGAAATATATACTAACATATAAATACCTAAATCGGCCCTTGGAGAAGATTATGAACCTTAGCATTAACTTTATACTCAGCACCATTTGTTAAAAGAGTAATATTTCTTGCCCCCTACAACCTTTGCCCTTAACCCACATGCCACATTATGATCCAGATCCAAGCCTGAAGCATGCATGCACAACTCTCATAATAGAGGCAGTGGGAATCATGTGGTGGCTCTGTACTAGAGGTCAAACTTGCCCTGAGGTTTTAACTAGCTAATTTCTCTATCAAGTTTCACATACTGTATATACCAATCACATTTTGCAGAAATAGATTAGTGCATACAGGCATGGTCTCTTAATAAGATTCTATTTTTGTTTCCATTTAAGTGGGAGGAGGAATTACTAGAATGAGGATTTAAAGCAACATCCTTATTTTTAAGTTAAGTAATGTATGTAAGTCGGCTACAATTAGCACCCAAAATTCAGTGTGACCTTTATGGCAGCTGGTGATACTCTAATATTTCTGAGTAGTGCATAAAAGGTGAAAGGGCATATCGCCTTTCAATGTGCATATGTAACTGCAATAAGTATTAATAGGAATACATACTTGTAGATAATCCTGGAATGTATATCTATATTTATAATTAGGAATAGTTATGTGAATTTGATATAAATATCTGTCATCAGGGGTGTTTAATGATCAATTTCTCTTGCACATTTTACATGAACTATAAGCATATGGTAGCTTACTATTCTTAGGCTTTGTATCAGGTAATGAAAGAGTGGACTTTAAAAAATTCTTTTATTGCAACAGTATTTTCTCAGAATTCATACATTTGAATATCAAGATGTTTGAAGTTGATCTTCTGATTTTGGAAAGATATAACCAATAATCATCCCAAGCATTGTGCAATTCTAAAATCTAATTTTGTATATGAAACCCAAGTCTTAACTACTTCAAGAATCCTTTTTCACAACCCCAGAAGGAACTTTAGCAATAGAGGGGGGCAGATTTACTCTGCTGTTCTTGATAAAAATTCTTTGTATTGTGCTTGTCATGTTTCTCCCCCCTTTAATTAGTTTATCTATTACCATTATTCCCTGTCATATGCTTTAAATATATGTATAATAATTAGTGACAAGAAGTAAAAATAAACATAGACAGATGTTTGTGTGGAGGATTTTAGTGATTTTTATGTATTCCTTTTTATTTTCAGTATTATTTGAGATTTACAAGCATTGCATACAATACTAGAAGTACATTCACACATGTATTGAGAGAAGCTCTCTCTGTGTGGAGGATCCTAGATGTTCTTTACTTACTACTTTACATTTTTGCATACTGTTTTATTTTTATATTTTGGAGAAAAGTAATGAAAGTTATTTTCCCTTTTAAAAGGACACATTCATTTGCTTGGTTTTAAGAATACAAAGAACAAACTCCTAAGGCAGCATGCCTGATATTTCTGACTTTCCATCCTGCAGAGGCACAAGTCTGGGAACTCCTTGATGCCACGTTGATTCTCACTTATGGCGACTCATGTATGTCCGAGTACAGTTGTGTTCTCTGGAGTTTTCCTTGATTTAGATGGATTCAAACTCTAGAGCTTCCACTTAGTCCTCAACTGTACTACTCAAGGAACCTATATCAGATAAAGTAGTACTTAAATATTCTTTTTCGATTTCATTAGTCACAAAATTACGTTATGCTTATCTTATTTGTACTTACCGTTTTTTACTGATTTCCTTACTCTTGATTTATATAGTTGTTCTCTATCTTGTTATGTATGGAATTTCCAGATATACCTGGCATATTTTATAAAATGCACAATTTTATTATCTTGCCATTTTAACATTTGTAGAAGTAATCCAATTTTGTAACAAAAACAAATCAGATAAGTACAAACTGTACTTTATTTGCTTCCCCATTTCTGTTACTGTCAACTTTCTGATCTCTCTTTTTTTTTTCTTTTGGAGCAAATATAGTTGCTCCAAAGTTCTTCACTTGTCTCATTCCTTTTGCTATATTTTATCTTTTGGCATAATCCTGGGTACAAATATGACCTTGAGTTGAAGAATTATCTGGACATTCATGGAAATAGATGATAGGCATTTATTCAAACCTCCACTCATAATATCCAGTCAGTCACAACTACTTCAATGTAAGTTTTTCATAGAATTCCTCTTGTAGATGTACCAGATTTGGAGTTAGTAGCTCAGTTTTAACCTCTGTTATTCCACAGTACTCATTGGAAGAAGCACTTTTGTGTCTTGTGGCTGTGAATTTGCGACAAAAGAAGAGAAACAGAGAAACCCATGTTATTAGTAGCTATCTAGGCTAGATATGATGGTGGCTTGACTAGCTAGATTGCATGTCATGGAAATGACATAGGTGGATTCTGATAGTTTTTAGGATGACAAATTTTAGTGATGATCTAGTTTTCAGACAATATAGGAGAGAACTTATGAAGAGTAATCAACTCAGGGTTTACTGGTTTGTGCAAATGAGTCCTTATTCTTCATAGTCCTTATTCTAGAAATGCTATGGGAAAATTTTTTACACCACAGCAAGACACAGGCATCCACTGATAAATGGATGGTGGCTACAGGTTACCTATTTCCTTATAAATCAGAAAATTATAATCTGCTGAAAGAAAAGAGAACCAAGGGACCAGAAATTTAAGGATATTGCCATGTAGAAGAGGGATGGGTATTTCACCGGAGGAACAACATGAACAACATCTTGAATTGGAAATGATCCGTGTCTTCTGTTTACTGCAAACACTCCGGTGGAATTAGAGTAAACCAATAGGGATGTGCATTAGGGAAGGGAAGGATAGACAAGTGAGTGTGGAAAAGTAGGCTAAAACTAGATTAAAGAGTCTTGAACTTCGTACTAATTCGTTATAAATCAGCTATTCTCAGACTTTTTGATCCCCGTAGTAGTTAACTACCATCAATTGGACCCTTTTTCGTAACAGAAGGAAATGCTACCTGGTTTTGTGCCGTCCCCTAAAGAGTATCAGGATAGATTCTTGTCTCCTATAGTTTTTTCATTGATTGATTTTCAAAAATTGATTGTCAGGCCTTTCTATGTAGGCTGTGTTTTTCTTCATAGTCCTTATTCTAGAAAGGCTATGGAAAAATTTTTAGCACCACAGCAAGACACAGGCTTCCACTGAAACTGGATGGTGGCTACAGTGAGGTACATTGTCCAGGAATTGTCAAAAAATCACCTGCACAGTGGCTGAGAATTCTTCTGCAACCTGCTAAAAAGGTCACATTTTATTATCAGGCCAATACAAAATTGATCACGCTTATTTTGCAAGATAAAATATTAAGATAATATTAAAAGTTACCATTTAACTCTGAGATCTGTTAAAATAGATTTTACTTCTTTCATTTGACGTTAATG
The DNA here is from genome assembly GCF_000299155.1 of Elephantulus edwardii. NCBI lineage: Eukaryota > Metazoa > Chordata > Mammalia > Macroscelidea > Macroscelididae > Elephantulus > Elephantulus edwardii. Next base: position 23,704,588 of record NW_006399751.1, on the reverse strand, counting down.
GCAAATCCTTGAAGTCAGTATAAGAATTATTCTGAATTTCAAAGCACTTTAATTAGCTTCTAACTAATAAAGAATTTCTTGAAACACTAAACTTCTACTTGTAAATAGGAACTCAGAGGCCAGTTACTTAACTTCAACACCTTAGAAAAACAGCCACAAATCACCAGTCAAGTGGAGAGCTTGAGCAATGAAGAATAGTAGTAACAGCATTGCTGAGCCTTACCATATGATAACATGCTTAAAAGGTCTTGGCAAATGCCTGCACTTCCACTGTCCTGGAGAGAATAATGATTTACGCTTAGTAAATAGAACACATTCTGGAGTTGCTTTCTTTTTTCCCTTTTTCTGAAGATGTACTAAGATTAGATTGAAGTCCATATGCTAGTTTGGGAATTACAAAATTTAGATGTTTAAATACCTATTGAAAAAGATTGATCTTTAGTGTGTATCATTGTTGAGAAGTTTCTCAATATCTTAGTTGCATTTGTTTTTAAATAGTCATCAATTTTTTCTTCATGGTTAATTCTATATTAAATTGAGCACAATGATCTGGCTTACCTAAATATTCTCATTCTTTCACTATTTTTTTAAGCTTTGTGAGTATGGGGTTTCCCCCCTTTATGTTCCATTGTTTATAGTTCTGTGCAAAGATGATCTAAAAAAATGCTGTGCTTTTTCCCCTCATATTTCAGGAATAGTATTAGAATTGACATAACTTTAAATTACATTATCAAGGAAGCTAAAGAACATATAAATCATGCCAAAAATACTTAGGATTTGGAGGACTAGATGCCTCAGGGAATTGGTAATTTGACCCAAAGCCTGTCACCTGTTAAATTTCATCCTGGGTCAGTAGTGACTGAAAATCATCACGACCCGACAGGTGTTCAGGATCGTGTGTAAAATGAAGTGGTGGACTCAGTATGGTTCCTATTTGACACGTGTATGCATTACTGAAACTGCAGCAACATTAATTGATAACTATGCTGGCAATCTTGATTGCGGTGCCAAGGACTAACTGGCCTGAACTCTCTTCACCCCGACTAATGTTAGCCTTTTAAAATAGGTTCAAGTGTGCTTGGGTAGTAGAAAAGTGTGTTCAGGACTGCTCCTGTGGCTAGATTTGTTTACTCCTAAGATGCACCAGCTTTATTTTTCACCTGAGATTCCCTTTTCCCATCTGAGTTGTGTTCATTCCTGGTAAAATGTCTTGTGTATAGCTCATCAAATAATATGAAACACTCAGTTGCTGCCATTTCTCACCCACAAAGAGACATAGATCTACTGACCATGCACAGTTTGTCAAGTTCAACTTGGAATGACTCTCTAGAGCAGAGTACAATGGCCCCATTAGGTTTCCAAGTTTGTAAACATTTTTTGGGAGGTGTTATTGTATATTATGCAATATTTTACTTATTTAATACTTAGTTTAATTTTAGCTTGTTTATGTCATTTTTTAATGGTGATTTGGATAAAATTTACAAAAGAAATTAGATTTCCATTTGACAAATCACATAAGTTTTTGTTTCAAACATTGGTTAGAACTCCCTCTCTGGGATAACACTCTTCTTGCTTTCTCTCCATGTTCATTCATCCATCTTTCCCTATTCCTCCTGCTCTCTGAGCTCTGTGTTAGAGCAAATGCTAACCTTTTGTTCTCCCAATGTTAGTCTGTGGAGTATGTTCTTAATGAGTTTTCTTCTTTACTTTATAAGGCTTGCTGTTGTTTGCCTGCAAAGTGATCCATGGGAGTGAGTTTAGTTCCAGGTTTAAAGGGCATCTAAGGCAAGGCTGTATGGAGCCTTGTAAAGCAAACTGCTATATCTTTCTTCTGCATAGCAGCTGATGGGTTCGAACCACTGACTTTTCATTAGGCAATCAAGAACTTTAGGTACTGTGCCACAAGAGATCCTATAAGTAGAGCAATTTCCCTAATGTATTTTCTCCTTGGACTTTAACTTGGAAATATTAACATGCCCTTAGATGTACAAGAATTTACATGACTCATAATTAAACATTAATTGAAAAGGTGGTGGATAAAGAGGAGACAAAGACCTTCAACAAGTGTTTCAGGTTCTCCTCAGTTTCAGCAAGCAAGATTGTGTCATCTGCATAACGTAGGTTGTTGATGAGTCTACCTCCAATCCTGATGCCACATTCCTCCTTGAAAGCCCAGTCTCCTGAATGATGTGTTCTGCGTATAGATTGAAAAGATATGGAGACAAGATGCTTGCCTAACACACTCCTTTCCTGATTTTGAACCATGAAGTGTTTCCCTGCTCTGTTCAGAAGACTGCTTCAGGAAGTATAAGTTTCAAAATAAGCACAATCAAGTGTTCTGGGATTCCCATTTTTCTCAAGATTAGACACAATGTGTTGTGAGCCACACAGTCAAATGCCTTTGCATAGTCAATGAAACACAGGTAGACATTCCTCTGTCACTCTTTGCTTTCTGCCAAGATCCATCCAGTAGAGCATGGAAATTGTCAAACAGTGTCACTAAAACCACATGCAAGCAAAATCCTGCTAGAAATTATCAAAAAATGACTGGAACAGTACATTGACAGAAAACTACCAGAAATATAGCTGGGTTTAGACAAGGTGGTGCCACTAGGGACATCATATCTAATGTCAAGATGGATTTTGGCTGAAAACAGTACCAGAAGTATGGCTGTGTTTCATTGACTATGCAAAGGCCTTTGGCTGTGTGGATAACAACAAATTGTGGCTAATCTTGAGAAGAATTAGATTGTGGCTAACATTGAGAAAAATTAGAATCCCAGAACACCTGATTTTGCTCATGCAAAACCTATACTTGGACAAGGAAGCAGTCATTAGAAAAGAACAAGAAAACAGTGCGAGGGAAAGGAGTGTTAGGGATACATCCTGTCTCCACATCTTTTCAATCTATATGTGGAAAAGATCATTCAGGAGGCTGGGCTTTATGTGGCATCAGGACTGAAGGAAGATTCATCAACTACCTGCTTTAAATGACACAACCTTGCTTGCCGAAACTGAGGAGAACCTGAAGCATTTGCCGCAGAAGGCAAAGGATTGCATTCTTCAATAAGGATTGAAGCTTGACATCAAGAAGACAGAGATTCTCACCACTGTGCCAATTGATACCTTTATGATAGATGGAGAAAAGATTGAGAATGTTAATAATTTTCACTTACTTGGTTCCACAATCAACACTCTTAGCACCAGTAGCCAGGAAATCAAAATATTAATTACATTGGGAAAATCTGCTGTCAGGGACCTCTCCAAAGTGCTAAAGAACAAAGACATCAGTCTAGAGACTAAAGTGTGCCTGATTTAGACCATGGCCTTTTTAGTTACTTGTTATGCATCAGAGAGCTGGACATGACTAAGGATGACAGAGAAGCATCGATGCCTTTGAATTGTGTTGGAGAAGAGTATTGAACATTACACAGACTGCCAAGAGAACAAACAGGTCTAACCTGAGAGGGTGAATCCAAGTTGCTCCTTGGAGGCAAGGCTGTAAATGTCCATCTCACATACTGTGAGCATGTTTCCAGGAGGTACCAGTTCTTGCTTGGAAGGGTGGAAGAACAGTACAAAATGGATTGACATAGGAACTAGGGTAATGGGGTAGTGTGTATCAGAAACAGTGTGATTGGCTCAGGATAGGATAGGACTTAGAGCTATTATGCATAGGGTTGCTGTGAGTTTCAGGCAATTCAACAGCACATAACAACAAACATCATACAAAATATAATACAATCAGGTGAGCTTCTCTTTCATCTTCATTAAAGAGTCATAGTATGTAGTTCTTTACATATACAGATTCACCAAAAACCCCACACAGAATTATTGTAATAATCTTTAATGGTTGTACTGCTTAGGAAATTATTGTATTGTTTCTTGTGATTAACTAAAAAATTCTTCTCTCCTTCTACAGCCCCTTCTATGAAGTTAAGAAAAGACTGAGAAGACACATCTTTTATATGTCTATTTATGTAAAAAAATGATTGGAGTTTAGTCTTCTAATAGAGGCATTAATTATAACTATACCATCCAGTTATAATGTAACTTTGAAGATTAGCACACCAGAGTTAATGACATGTTTAGTTTATTTAGAGAATACAATTATGTATTCACCACTAATATGCATATAAACTACATAAATTATATAAACTTTCTAAACTATATTATATATAGTATATAA
>NW_006399751.1:23687347-23690167 GCF_000299155.1 Elephantulus edwardii | reverse complement strand
TGTTGACCCCACCCTTAGCCCAGAGCCTTGACCCACTTACTTCCCAGCTCCACCCTCCACCAGGATAACCCTTCTCATCTGCCAAGTCCCTTCAGAAAATATCTTCCATTGTCCAACCCATGAGCTGACAGCTTGTATCTTAAGCTTCCTTGGTTTCTGTGATTCCGCTGCTGAGATTTTTCTTTTGACCAATGTCTCTTAAGTTTAGTTGTACTGTCTCCAAGGGAAGTTGACGTGTCCTGTTAATATTAATAATATAGAAATAATATAACCATTTAAAATCTAAAGCTTTAAAAGTTGTGATAAATGTATATTTGTATATGTATTCAAAAGAGAGAACATTAAAGAAAAAAAGAGAGAGAACCTTTCCAATACGCTTAAATTTTCTTCTGAGCCACTTGGTAGTGCCTTCTCTCACCCCTATCCCCACCCATTGATAACCCTGCATCATTTTCTATCCCTATAGTTTTTTTCTTTTTCTAGAATGCCATAGAAATAAGTTCAAATAGTATACATATTTTTAGTCTGGTTTCCCACATTTAATACAAAGCTTTATCCATGCTATTGCATGTATGTATGTACATGCTGAGGTATATGTGTGTGTGTGTATTACATTCTAATACATTCTTTTCTATTTATTTTTTGTATTTCATCTTATGGATATACCATAGTGTTTATCCATTCAATAGATGATGGACAATTGAGTTGTCTCCTGTTTTTTGTTCCATAGCTCTGAATATGCCATACTTGTGTAGGTGAATGTATGTCTTTCTCTTGAATAAATATCTAGGCATGGAATTGTGAGGTCATTTGATAAGGATCTATTTCCTCTTTTGAAAAAAATAACCAAACTTTTCTGAAACTTGCAGTATAGCATTTCAGTACAAAGATTGAAACTAAAAAAAAACCCAAAAAACAAAAACCCCCAAACAAAACCTATCCTCAGTTTTTAAATTTTGAATTTTTGTTACTAATAAATCCTTGATCTAAAGTGCTTGGTTATTTTTATTACTCAAAACAGTAAGCCTCACTGAGGCAACTATAAAGACGTTTTGCTCCTTACTGCTAGCAAGATACTGGCTGGAGTCCTCTTGGAGAGACTTCAGTGCAGCTTGCCAACTATGTGCTCCCAAAATTACAATGTGACTGTGGGCTTCAGTGCAATACAGCTGACTTGATCTTTGCAGCATGTTTGGATTTAGGAAAGTCATGGCTTAAGGACGTCCCTATACTCTGTCATCATCCAAACACAGCAGCCAATCCTGTAGCTCATTCAGTAAGTTCTGCCCCTTAGAGACCAGGCAAATCTTGGATGCTTTCTCAGAAACTATCTGGAGAGTTTAGGAACCCATGTCAGGCACCATCTCAGTCACTGCTGCTCAACTACACTGACACCGTATTAGATTCAGTGCCACATAGAGCAAAGGAAATTCTCTCGGGGCTTTATAACTCACTACACAAGACAGGAATCATGACATCAGCCCCAAATCCCTCTAGGTTGTTCTACTTCACCTCCCTTATTCCCTCACAAGGTTCATACTTTGACCCTTAAAGTCTTAAAGACACTTGATGTGATCACTCACTTTCTCACTCCTCCAATCCAAGGGTGGAAAATAGTTCTGTCAGAAGCAGGAGTGGCATCCACTTCCAAAAAAACCTTGCCTCCAGGAACTCTATGAACTTGGATAAAAGATGAAAGTTTTGCATTCAGGACTTTCATTCATAAAGTTGCTATGGGTCAACTATGACTATGGCACTTAACAACAGTAATATATCTAAATTTCCTAGTTAATGTTCTCTCCCTTTCCAGTGTTAGTAAGTCTCAGCTTTTTTGTTTAAGTTTGCATGTGTGTGTATGTTTGATTTTGGGTTTTGTAGAATATTTTATTGTGCTTTAGCTGAAAGTTTCATAAGGAAATACACTTTCCATTCAATATTTCATATACAGATTATTCTATGGATGACATTGGCTGTGGACTCTGTGATATGAGCACTCTTCCATTTTCATCCTGTGTCCTTGTTTCCATTTGTTAATTTTTCTGCTCCTCATTCCCTTCCTCTGTTTCCCTTTTGGTCTCTTATTATAGTTGATTGTTCTAAGACACAAATTCCTGCTGGGTGTTACTGCTTATTTTATGGGCCAGCCTATTATTTGGTTGCAAAGTGATCTTCAGGAGTGACTTAAGCTAGTGACTTCTGTTAAAAGGCTGTATCTTAGAGCAATTGACTCAGTGGTTCATTTAGTTTTGTTAGGATCACTATGTCCAATTTTTCTTATGAATTTGTATTTTGTTTCACAGTTTTCACCCAAATTAACCGAGATATTCAATTATGCTTTGATTCTGAGTGATAATCTAGTTCTTCTGATTTCAGGTACAAGGAGACTGTGGTTCATGTGGGCCTTTATGCTCTAATTGCTTTCTCAAGTCTTCATTTTCTTTTGCTCCAGACAAGAAGAGATCAATTACTATATCTTATATGGTCATTGTAAATGGTTGAAACTCCAACACTATTCACCAGACTCTTGTTCTTAGATGCTGTTGAGTCAACTGTGACTCTCAGTGACTCATAACAGATCTGAACCTTGCCTTACCTGTTCCATCCTCACCTCTCTGATCCACTTGAGCCCATTGTTACAGGCACTGTGTCAAACCATCTCATTGAGAGTCTTCCTTTCTTTCTCTGACCCTCCATCTTTCCAAGGCATAACATCTTCTAACCACATGCCCAAAGTATGAGATATGGAGTACCACCATTCTCACCTATAAGAAGCACCCATTCATAAATTACTATTTGCTATTATTACTGTTGCTGTGTTTT
>NW_006399751.1:23652016-23686292 GCF_000299155.1 Elephantulus edwardii | reverse complement strand
GGGATAATTGGGATGGGAGTGTCGGAGACAGTGCGATTGGCACAGGACAGAGCGGAGTTTAGGGCTGTTGTACATAGGGTCGCTATGAGTCGCAGGTGACTCAACGGCACATAACAACAACAACACATAACTTGGTAGAGATTTGAGAGCATTATGCAGAGTGAACTAACTCAGTCTCATAAGGACAAATACTGCCTAAGACCATTATTGTAAAAATAGAAGAATAACTAGTAAGTAAAACATGTATGAAAACCCAAGGGGAAAGGGTGGGAGCAGAGCAGTGAAGATGGATAGGGGCAAAATCATGGGGTTGCACAATTTGGTGGGTGAAGGGAGGGGGGTAAAGGAAATGGGAGAGATCTGACAGGAGCTGAAAAGTCAGGGTAATGGTGGGAATAGTCCAATGAGTGATTTATTTTATAAAACATAATGCATGGGAATAATTGTATGAAACACAATGTGAATGAAGAACAATGTGAAACACAATGTATATGAACTTTGTAAGCTTACCACTATAAAAATAATCTTTAAAAAAAACCCTAAAACAAAGCTGAATCATGTGAAACACAATGTATATGAACTTTGCAAGCAAACCAATATAAGATAAAATTTTTTTAAAAAAATTCCTTGGTAGCACATTTCCCCAATGCAATTGTCTTTCTTTGACCAGCAGAAAGTATCAGGAAATAGAATTTACTACTCAGGACTTCATTTAGTCAAGAGGTTTATAAAGGGGGAGAGCCTCATGGCTAAGTGTCTTTACCTGTAATCTTCATATTTTTTTGTTTGAGAAGTTTTACAAATAGAAAAACACATTGACTAGAGTAACAAGATATGATGTTGCTTACTGTTTCTTATCCTATTTGCTGACTCTTCTTGTTTACAAGACCACATGTGTATTAGAAGGTAGCTTTAGCAAGAGAATCAAGTTTTTGCATGCACACACCCACATCCGTAAAACAGAGCATACTTTTGCCCTGATGTCATTATTTTTTAATTAATTTTAATGAAAGTTTACAGAGACTTAGGGTTTCTTTCATTCATTGTTGCATTTTATATTACACTTTTTAATCTAAGCAGGTCTTGCCTTGGTCTGTTTAATCCCTATTACTGTTGTTGTTATATGCCATCTGGTCACCTATGACTCATAGAGACCCTATGTAAAACAGCCATAACTCCTGCTCTATCCAGTGCCAATCTTATTGTCTCTGACACACCTACCACCATTACTCAGGTCACTGAATCCATCCATCTCAATGAAGGTCTCCTTGGCAACATGTCCAAAGAATGTCAGATGAAGCTTCAGAATCCTCGCATCTAAGAAGCAGCCTGGTTTCACCCTCAAAGTGATGAACCTGTTTGTTCTCTTAGCAGTCTTTGGTATATTCAATACTCTTCTCCAGCACCACACCTCTAAGTCATCGATTCTCCTTCTATCATCCCTAGTCATTGTTCAGCATTCTAACTTATAACAAGTAATTTCAAAGACCATGGCCTGGATCATGGTACATCTTAGTCTCCAGGCTGACATAATTGTTCTTCAGTACTCTGAAGAACTGCTTAGCTGACTTCCCAAATACAATTAGTCTTTTAACTTCCTGGCTGCTTGTACCACGTGTGTTGATGGTGGGGCCAAGCAAACTAAAGCTCATATGATCTACTATGCCAGAGATGAAAAGGTGAGGAAAAATAGGGTTGCTTTCATGGTTAAAAAAGTAATTTTTAGATCCATCTTGAAATACAGTGTTGAGAGTGAGAAGATAATATCCATACACATACAAAGACGTCCAGTGAATACCATATCATTCAAATATATCAGCCACCAACTAGAGACAAAGAGGAGGAAATAGAAAATTTCTACCAACTTTTGCAGTCATAGATTGAATATGTAACCAAGGTACATTAATAATAATGGATGACTGGAATGCAAAAGTTGGGAACAGAGAAGAAGGATCAGTAGTTGGAAAACATGGACATAGTGACAGAAATGAACCTGGAGATAAAATGATAGAATTCTTAATGATTTATTCATTGCAAATACTTTTTATAAGAAACATTAACACGGGCTGTACACATGGATTTCACCTGATGGTATACACAGGAATCTGATCAATTCATTTAACCGCTACACAATGCACTAATACATAGTTTGATTTCTTGATTCCTACTTCTTTGCATGTTGATTGTGAATCCAAGTAAAATTAAATCATTGAGAACTTCTGTCTTTTCTCCATTTATCATGATGTTGTCTGTTGGTCTTCATATTGTGTATGCTCAATAACCTAAATTACCACTTAATGCAAAACCTATACTTGGACCAGGAAGCAATAATCAGAACAGAACACGGTGACACTGCATGGTTCAGGATCAGGAAAGGTGTACATGAAGGAGGCATCCTATCTCCATCTTTTTCAATCTCTATGCAGAACAGATCATTCCAGAGACTGGACTTTATAAGGAATGTGGCATCAGTATTGGAGGAAGATTCATCAACAACCTGCATTCTACAGATGACACAAACTTGCTTGCTGAAACTGAGGAGGACATGAGGTGTGTGCTTCAGAGGGTCAAGGACTGTAGTCTTCAATATAGATTAAAGCTCAATATTAAGAAAAGAAAGATTCTCACCCCTGGGCCTATTGTCAGTTTCATGATAGATGGAGAAGAGGCTGAGATGGTTAACAGCTTCAGCTTGCTTGGTTCCATAGTCAACACTCTTGTCACCAGCAGTCAGGAAATCAAAAGAAGAATTGCACTGGGAAAGTCTGCTGTTAGGGACCACTCTACAGTCTTGAAGAGCAACAATGTCAGTCTGGAGACTAAGGTGTTCCTTATCCAGGCCATTGTCTTCACAATTACTTGCTATACATCACAGAATAGGAGCATTGCTTTTGATTTCTGGTGCTGGAGAAGAGTGTTAAACATACTGTGGACTGCCAGGAGAACAAACAGGTCTGTCCTGGAGAAGGTAAAACCAAGCTGCTCTCTAGAGGCAAGAATTTTGAAGCTACATCTCACATACTTAGAGCCTGTGGCCAAGAGGGACCAGTCCTTAGAGACAAAATCATGTTTGGGGGGGTGGAGGGACGGCACAAAAGAGGAAGATATATGATGAGATGGATTGACTCAGTGACTGGCGAGATCTCTGTCAGAGATGATAAGCTTGGACAGGATAGAGCAGTGTTCAGAGAGATTGTCCACAGTGTTGATGTGAGTAGCAGGCAAATCCACGGCACATAACAACAGCAGCAACTAGTTGAGAAACCCTGGTGGTGTAGTTGTTAAGGAATTTGGCTACTAACCATATGGTTGTCAGTGCAAACCCACTAGTTTCTCAGTGGGAGATATATGTGTGTGATAGTCTGTTTCCATAAAGATTTACAGCTTTGGGAACCTGTCTTAGTTATCTATTGTTGCTGTAGCAGCAATGACACAAATGGGTGGTTTCAACGAATAGAAATTTGTTCTTATACAGCTTAGGAGGCGAGAATTTCAGATTTGGGATATTAGGTGTAGAGGAAAGCCTGCTCTCACTCTTCATTAGGGAGGAATGCCCTTGTTTCATTCAGTATCTATAGACCCATTGTTCTCTGGACGCATCCATGAGTGTTGGTCTTCCCTGGTACCAAAGAGTCTGTCATGCTGAGATCTAGGTACAAAAATACATATTCCATTCCTGGAGAGTATTTCTTGATGATACTAAGGATTCTCTCCTCTTGATCACTGGTAAAGAGTTGCACTTCCAACCCAAAGCCACAAGGTTTGAATCCATCACCTACTACATGGGAGAAAAATAGGCAATCACTTCTTGTGCAATTTGCTTCCTCTGAAAACCTTCTGGAGGGTCCATTCTATGAGCCCATTCTGACTTGATAGTACATAACAACAATGGTGGGATTAAAGGTACTATTAGCCACACCCTAAGGAGCTCTGTTGGAAGAGTCTATAGGGAGTTGCAAGGCTAACCCAAAAGGCCTTGTACCTCTGCTGGTTCAAATCCATCAGCTGTTCCATGGGAGAAACAAGGGCCGTCTTCTTCCCTATAATTTACAGCCTTGGGAAAACCAATGGAAGTTCTAACCCATAGCAATGACTTTGACTTTTGACAAGTCACTCTTCCTAAGGAAACTCGCTTTGCATTAGAACTATGATGAGATTAGATAGTATTTCATTCTACCATTAATCTTTTAATTTCATCTATTCCTTTAGTCTAACTCTTTATCCTCCTCTTTGTACTGATTTGCATACAATCATTCATATACATCATGATTTATAGAATGATTCATATACTTTGTAGTTTTTGTTTTTTTTTAAAAAAATGTGTGTCAGACGGTGAGGTTAGCTCAAGATAGGGCAAGATTCAGAGCCATTGTTCATAGGGTCACTACGAATCATAGTCACCTTGATGGCACTTAACAACAACGTCTTTATCACCCCTTCTCATCAAATTCCCATTACACCTTGCCTATTTCTTTGTCTTCCCACCATCCATCAACTAATCTCTTTAAAGACCATGGAAGAGCATTGGATTGCTGCCACATTATATAATTATATACATGCCTCCTCCCATGTGATTTACAGCCTTGAAAACCAGCTTGTATGAGTTGGAGAGAGAGAGAGAGAGATTGTTATTGTTTGCTTTTGAGTCAAGCACAACTCATAGCGACCCTATGAACAAAAGGCCTGAAGCCCCTCTACAACTATCGACATTTAGCAAAGTTCATGAAGTTTCCATAGACATGTTGTTTAGCAAGTGGATGCCACTCCTGCTTCCATACCTGTGATAGAATGTTATTGGTTGAGTAGTTGCAAATCTTAGCAAACCTATGTACAGCAGCTTTGAACCCTTCCCTGTCCTGAGCCAGCCTCACTAATTCTGACATACCAACCCGCATTGCCTCAGTCACTGTATCAATCCATCTCGTCCAGTGATAAGGTGTTCTCTCCTGTGCTGTCCATCCACCCTTCCGAGCATGATGTCCTTCTTCAAGGACCGATCTCTCCTGGCCACATGCCCAAAGTAAGTGAGGCAGAGATTCAAAATCCTAGCCTCCAAGCAGAGACTTAGATAACCAAATACGACTAACATACACTTACATACACCAAGAGCACCATTAAACCTAAAGAAGAACCCTCAGAACTTAAAGCCATCCCACATATTTATATGTGTGTATTATTTTCAATTCAGAATATTCAGAACTTGAGAGTGGTGATGTCAGCAGTTTGCTTAAGGCAATTAAACTATTATTTATTTCCCACCATTGTCCTTCTTTGCTTTGACAAGGTGCCTCTCAAATCAGTAGACCATTAAGTGTTTTCCAAAGACATCCTTTGGTATACTTATATAAAATCTCATTTATAAATATATTTAAAACTCAATCATAGTTTACATAGCTAGTTCTTTATAGTTGGAATATATTTTTCAAATTTTTAGAAATAGGAAATACACAAATGTTTTTATCTCCCTTTATAGATAAAATTTTAAAAGTAAAATTGCTGTATTTATGTGTTGCTGAGTTGACTATAACTCTTGCCTTATCCTGAGCCAACCTCACTGTCTCTGAGACATAGGACTCTATTTCCACAGTGACTGTACCAATCCATCTTATCCAGGGTCTTACTCTTGTGCTGACCTTCTCTCCTTCTAAGCATGATGTCTTAAAGGACTGTTCCCTCTTAACATAACCAAAGAATGTGAGATGGAATATCAAATTCCTTGTCTTCAAGGAGTGTCACCCTCTCCAGGACAGACTCATTTGCTCTCTTGGCAGTCAATTGTATGTTCAATACTCTCATCCAGTACCACAACTCAAAGTCTTGTTAGATTTTGGAAGATCATTGGTCAGAACCTTTCTACTGTTGTTCTTGTTGTTATATGCCCTCAAATCACCTGTGACTCATAGCAACCCTATGCATAATAGCTCTAAACCCTGTATATAATTTTAATTTCTGATCACCATAGTTAAAAATATTAGATATTAATAGAAAAAATATAGTACATTTATAGATTAATAAAAGAATACCATTTTAATTTATGTCTTTCTTTTTAGTGAGATTCAGTGTTATAATTTATTAAACATTTATTTTACCCAGGAATCACTTGTGAGTTCTCTTCTTCTTGGAGGAATATGGTTATTATCCTACTTCAGGATATATTATTTTTCATATGAATATGATAGTATTCTTCAATTTGTAGTTCATAACATAGTTATGATTATGATTATCTGACAAAAAAATGACCACATAGCAATACATTTCAACTCACTATTGCTAAATAGGAGCTCTGGTAGCCTAGTGAGTAAAGAGTTGTACTGCCAACACAAATGAAGGTAGTTCAAATACACCAACCACTCTATGGGACAAAGACAGACAGTCTCCTCCCATGTGATTTATAGCCTCTGAAAACTCATTTGGAAGGTCAGCTATGAATCAGTTTCAATTTGATGGCATATAACAACAACAATAGTAATGCTAAATTGCTAAACACACAACCATTTTAGAAAATAGCATATAATCAAGACCCAATGGTATCAAAGAAAGTCAAAGCTGCCGAAGGCATTAACAACAACAAAAAAAATGAGACTCCATGAGTTGATGCTATACAGATTGAGATATTTCAACAGATAGATGCAGCTCTGAAAGTTCTAATTCATCTATTCCAAGAAGTTTGGAAGACTTGGTCAATCAACTGGAAGAGATCTATATTTGTGCCCATTCCAAAGAAGGGTGAACCAACAGAATGTGGAAATTCATGAAGAATATCATCATTATCACATACAAATAAAGTTTTGCTTAAGATTATTTTTAAATGGTTACAGCAGTACACTGACAGGGAACTGCTAGAAATTCAAGACAAATTCTGAAAAGAACTTGGAAGGAGAGATGTCACTGGTAATGTCAGATGGAACTTGGCTGAAAGTAAAGGAAATGAGAAATATATACACCATTATCTTATTGATCATGCAACTTCCCCCTTCTAATTCTTATATGACAGTGTTGTTGTTAGGTACTGTCAAGTCAGAACTGAATCACAGCTGGACCTTCCAGCAGGTTTTCGGAAGCTGTAAATCACATGGGAAGAGACTGCCCATCTTTATCCTGCAGAGAGCAGCTAGTGGAATTGAACACCTGCCTTTGGGTTGGCAGTGCCAACATTACAATTCAGCCACCAGAGCTCTCTTCTTCTCTGATAAGGTGTTGTCATTGTTAGTTGTTGCCATGTCAGTAATTTTTCTATATACAATAAAATAAAACACTGCCTGGTTCTTTGCCTTTCTCCCAACTGTTTCTGTGATTGAGCCTTCCGTTACAGCCACTGCATGAATCCATCTCACTGAAAGGCCTTCTCCTTTTATGTTGCTCGAGCATGAAGTCTTTCTCCAGGGACTGCTTCCTCCTTAAAACATGCTCAAAATGTGTGAGATGAAATCTCATCGTCTTTTCTTCTAAGGTGCTGGTGGTGGGAAAGAATTGTTGGGGGTAGGGGAAGCTTTCAGACATTGGTCTTTTTGCCTGTGCCCCACTCATAGGCTGATCTGAATGCAAGGAAATAAAGATAGATTACAAGAACTTTTTATTAAAAAGCAAATATTTTATTCAATCTGGGACCAAGAAATGCTATCTAAAATTAGAACTCTTTTACAAAAGAAAGATAATGTTTGGTGCAACACATTAGATTACAATAACTTTTTAAATGTTGAGCTTTGATTTTAGTGGGATATAGTTCATCATTTTCTGGGTTAGCTTCAGGGAGATGATAAACATCATGAGATCAGTTCCCCCTTAACGTTATGTTATTGTAGATTTAAAATAGAAATGGTAATATAACATGAGAAATGTTATATGGCTTGAAGTAAAAGTTGAAGTTATTCTACCACAATTAAAAATTTATACACATTTGAATTTTTATAAATATAAATCAATGACTTTAAAAATTGTACCAGGCTGCATTCTTCAATCCCGAAAGGAGCTCTGGTGGCTAAGTGGTAAGGAGTTGTGCGGCCATTCAAATCTACCAGCTTCTCTGTGGACAAAAGATGACCAATCTTTTTGCAATTGACAGCCCCTGAAAACTGGCTGGAGGGTCAATCATGAGTTGGTTCTTACTTGATGGCACACAAAAACAACACTATCCTGTATATACCTGTCTTGGTCATTCATTACCAGGCCATGAGTCTCTCAGCAACTAATTTTAAAAATCAAGATAATATTATATTATGTTTTTTCTCTTAAAGGGACATCTTCGTGTTTCTCATAGAAAATCCTTTGTGTGATCTATTCCTTGCCAAGATGAACAAGATATATAAGAATATGTTATAAGGGCATAACCAGGTAATATGCTAGACAAAGCTATCTATTTAAGCAGAAATCTGGCCAAATTCCAGCCACTGACACATATTCTGTCCTGCAATGACATTTCCTTCTTTCTTTCTTTCTTTCTTTCTTTCTCTCTCTCTCTCTCTCTCTCTCTCTCTCTCTCTCTCTCTCTTTCTTTCTTTCTTCTCTCTCTCTCTCTTTTCTTTTTTTTCTTCTCTTTTCTTTTCTTTTATACTAGAAACCCTTGGTGAAAATCTGGTCAAGCTGGGTACCGGTCACTATCCATCTCTATTAGCAGAGTACAGAGTTCAGCTGGCACTACAGTTGCAGGGTTATTCCTCCCAGGAGAGGCCCACTTGGAGCAGTTTGTTTCGGTCATGGGGATGTACCCTGACCTAATAATAGACGGGAACCTAGCTGGGTCAGTCCTATGCAACTTCCCTGGAATTCGCTCTGACCCTGGAGTTTAAGGAACTTATGTCCCCTACATGACACAGGTCCTGATATATTCTAGACTTTGGAACAATTTTACCTCCTGCTAGGGCACATCTTTAAGTAGAGAGGACTATGCTCATCTGCTCTTCTTTGCTATCATTTATAAACCATAAAATACTTGCTGGTGTTTAGACTGTCCTGGTTCAGAACCCAAAGTGGCCAGAGGTTCCTAGGTAGAATCCTTCATTGGGGTCCAGGCAGCCAACTCATTCACTCTCTTACCCAAGTTGCCTGAAAAGTATGCAACTTTTTAGGAAGATATTCCTGGCACAGAAAGTCCAATTGTTTTCCATGTAACAATTGGATTTTTCTCTCACATGTTTCAGTCGGCTCAGGAAATTTGTGTTTATAATGCTTGCATTTTCACTTTCAGAATATTCTCCCAGCACTGTCAGCATCTGATGGCATAGTGTAGGCAAGCTTCCTTGTATTGACATGTTTTGGTTTTGGTTGGTTTAGAGATAATTCTAGAATTCTGGGTTCCATGGGAATAGAGCCAACAGACGTTTGGCTTCTTAGAGTTAGTGTCCGTGGGAGCGGATCTGGGAAAGTCTTATGGGAGACCCATGGCCAAAACCGCATAATCACATTTTGTTCTGAATAAGGTCCTTAACAATATATTTTTTAAAAAAAAGTCCAACGCCACAAGACTTGTATGGGGGAAAAATACCCCCAACTTTTCTTGATGAAATAACCTTGACTTTTTCCATTGAATGGTTAAGGAAACAAACCAAAGAGTTGTTAGTAAATTAATCTTTAATTTTTTTTAATTTAAACCTATTTTTTAGACTGACTCAAATAGCTATCTGTGTTTATCAAGAGAACCTTTCAACAGATATCCTCAGGATCAGAATTGGAGAAGATGTCTTTTTTTTTTTAAGTTGACATTAATGACTAGGGCTTTCTATAAGTAGAACCACAACAATAAAAGCAAATGTTTATTGAAATCAATTTTTTAAAAGTAGATGTACATATAATAAAAACATTACCTTTTTATGGAGCATACATAATAGCGTTATACTGTTAAGCATTTATTTCTTGCTATAATCAAAACCTGGAATCAATGAAAACTAAACGTGTGTTTTTTTGCCTCGTTGTCAGGCTATCCAGTTAATGTATGTTAGGATTATTTATTATAGTATTAAACCACAACTTCAGTGTTTATAACAGATTATTAGAGAGTTTTGTCCATTATTACACATACATTTGACATCTATAGAACAAAGTGGACCACCTCATATTTATTATCTTACTTTCAATTTTATTATCTTACCTTGATACTGAACTCTTTGGGGTATCTTGATACATAATTAAAAATATGTCTGAATCATCTATCAATGGTTTAAATGGAAACAAAGATAATCTTGCATTAAATCATGCTTGTTACTTGGTATAAATACGCTCATTTTCCACAGACTTTCTCTGCAAAATGCTGTCTAGGAATGAATGAACTATATTTAGCACCATTTACATGTTTGGCATCTTACTCAGGGATGACAAAAATGAATTAGCATTTACTTTCATATGTTTGCAGTTCATAAATTGGAATTGAATAATTATGTCAATGAAATGTCAGCCAAATCGTGATTTGCTTATGGCTTTATTTCTCAGTTATGTTAGTTGTCATTAGATGTTTTAAGTAACTTTATCATTATTTATCTTAGTTATGATTAAAAGCAGTAGGGAGATCTGGTGGCATATTTCATAGGGTATGTGTTGCTATTCCAAAAGCCAACCCTCTTGGCAGTCGAAGCCATCAGTGAGTGGCTTTAATGGAAAGAGAGGATAGTCACCTCCCAAGAAATCTGCAGGCTTGGAACCCCAGTGAACAGTCAGCTATGGATTGGTACCAACTCCATAAGTAAGTGATTAGAAGGAATACCATCCTTTACCCATAATTAATATGCAAATAGAAAAGTTGTGTTTCTTTGGGCAAGGAGTTCCTAGGTGATGCAAATGATTAACACCTTCTGTTGCTTACTGAAAAGATGGCAGTTCTCAACCACCCAGAGATACCTGAGACGAAAGACCAGGTGACCTACTTCCATCCATTGTTTTCATCCATTGAAACCACTGGAAAGCATGGTTCTACACTGGCACACACAGGCTCATCATAGGTCTGAATCAGTTTGAGACAACTGTTCTTTTGAATTATTGGGCAAGTTAATTAATTGTTTTCATTTTGGTTTACTCTCCAGAAAGGACATAATAATAATGATACCTAAAATTGGAATGTTTATATAAAATCACTTTTAGAACTATTCATTAATTCTTAGTAATATACACAATAAAACAAGGATTCTTATCACACATGACCAGCTGAGTAGTAATTGCTGTTGTTAATTGTTATTGCATGCGTTGAATCAACTACGACTCATAGTGACCCTATGCACAATAGCTCTGAACTCTATCCTATCCTGAGCCAGTATCACTGTCTCTGAAACACCTACTTTCATCACTTCATTTACTTGGTCAATCCCATCTCGTTCAGGGTCTTCCTTTCCTGTCCTGTCCCTTAACCCTTCCAAGCATGATGTCCTTCTACAAAGACTGGCCCTCCTGGCTATTTGCCCTAAGTATGTGAGACAGAGTTTCATAATCTTTTCCTCCAAGGAGCAATTTGGTTTCATCCTCTCCCGGACAGATCTGTTAGTTCTCTTGGCAGTCCATGGTATGTTCAATATTCTTCTCCAGCACCACAACTTAAAGACATCAATTCTTTTTCTGTCATTCTTGATCATTGTCCAGCTCTCTGAAACAAAGCAAGTAATTGCAAAGACCATGGCCTGGATCATGCACACCTTAGTCTCTAGACTGAAATCCTTGTTCTTCAACACTCTGGAAAGGTTCCTGACAGCAGATTTTCCTAATGCAATTTGTCTTTTTATTTCCTTACTGACAGTGGCAAGAGTGTTGATTATGGAACCAAACAAATGAAAGTTGTTAACAATCTCAATTTCTTCTCCGTCTATCATAGTGCTGCCAATTGGCCCAGTGGTAAGAATTATCATTTTCTTGATGTTGGGCTTCAAACCATATTGCAAACTATAGAACACTTAACTGTGCTCTTGCAAAGCCTTTTAATAGACTAAGAAGCAGTTGTCTGAACAGAACAAATGAACACTGTATAGTTTAAAATTAGGTAAGAGGTATCAAGGTTATTGTATCCTTTCTCTATAACTCTCAATCTGTGTGCTGAACAATCATTCCAGAAGTTGGAATATATTAGGCAGAATGTAGAATTAGGATTGGAGGAAGACTCAGCAACAGCTTATGATGTGCAGATAACACAACCTTGCTTGCAGAAAGTGAAGGATATTTGAAGCATTAACTGCAGAAGATTCAAACTACAGCTTTCAATATGAATTATATCTCAACATTAAGAAAACAAAAATCTGGGCCAATTGGCAGTATCGTGATACATGGAGAAGAGATTGATGTCCCTCATGACAGATGAAGAAGAAAAGACTTAAACTGTCAACAGTTTCCTTTCTTTAGCTCCACAATCAGCACTCAGGGTACCAGCACTCAAAAAATCAAAAGTCAAAAGTGTTAGGGGAATTTGTTACCATGGACATGTCCAGAGTTCTAAAAAGCAAGGATGCCAGTTAAACTAAGGTGTGCCTAATACAATTCATTGTATTTTCAGCTGCTTCCTATGCATATCAAAGTTAGACAGTGAATAAAGGTGACCCAAGAAGAATTGATGCCTTTGAACTGTGGCGTTGGCTAAGAGTACTGAATATACAACAGGCTGCCAAAAGAACTAACAGATCTGTCTTGAGGGAAATACAGAGTGCTCCTTAGAGGCAAGGATGGTGAAACTTCACCTCACTTGGTTTAGGCCTATTTTCTGGAGGAACCAGTCTTAGAAAGAGACATCATGGTGAGAAAGGTAGACAGGAAGTGAAAGAGAGGAAGAACTGAACAAGAATTGACACAGTGACTACCACAGCGGGCTTGAGCGGGACAGAGGTCATGAGGATGGCACAACCTAGGACAAGGCTCAGATCTGTTGTTCATAGGGTCACTGTGACTAGTAGTCAGTTAAAAAGTACCTAACAACAATCAAGCATTACATTAGCTTTTTGACTAGAGTCCAAGGAAGGCGAGGTGGTCTAGTGCTAAAAAGCTGCACTGTCAACCCAAAAAAGCATGTGGTTCGAATCCACCAGCTGCTCCACGGGAGAAAGATAGGGAATCTCCTCCATGCAATTGACTGCATCTGAAAGCCTGCTGGAGGGTCACTTAAGGGTCAGCTCTGACTCAATGGTACATAACAACTAGAGTCCAAGAACATCTCCAGGGTGCTAACATGTTTAAAGAAATCCAAATTGTTACAATAATATGGACAAGTACTTACTTTCCAGTATTGACTATTCTCTGGTAACAGACCATGTACAGAAGGTTTTTTGTTATTAGCAGTCCAGCATTTTGTCTTTCACAACCCATTCACTCACTCTAACCCACTGTCCACTCTATCCTAACATTTTAGAATTCCAGTCTGAGGCCATGATCCGATTCAGTACATGACTTTGGACAAACTACTCTTCAGAGGGGCTTCAGTTCTGTCCCCTGTACATGATATAATTGCTCAGGTCTTAGCTCTCACATCCTGGGATACTGGCCTATTTACAGTTCTGTGTGCCTGTGCCTTCTCTAATTTGCTAACGACCTACTCTTCACCTACTTCTCGTCCATACCAATTCTACTAAACAACTTCTTCATCACTGAACTAAAATGCAAACACATAACCTCTTACATAGCTCAAAAACCCAGACAAAGAGAAACATTTAAAAACATAGCTTAGCTCTTAAATCAGGGCTTTGTCAAGAATTGTAACCAGAATAATGAAATAGTAACTTTAAAATTCTCCTAGTTCAAAACCAGACTTGGCCATTAAAATGCTTTCTTAGTGTCTCAGAGCCTTCTGGTCCTCTTTTCTAAGAGGAGGTCATCACTGTTCCCTTCACCAAGTATGTCAGGGAAGTGCTTGGCACAAGTCTAATTTCCACAGATTATAGCATCTCATTCCGTCTAAATTCAGGCATGGAGACAAACTCTGATAATTTCTTGTTCTTTTTCACATATAAAAGTATGTGAGCTCATAATTTGGAGGTTTTAAAATTCAGTCACCTAGTTAAATCTAGCACAGGCTTGCCAGATGTTGATTTGATAATCGTTAAGAAACAGAATGATATAACAAACAACAAGACTTTTCGTTATTTTGAGGGATTCAGGCAGGTTCAGTATTTATTTCCCATTTCCCAAATACAAATTTTTTAATGACTAGAACTAATTCATTGGAAATGAGTCTTTCTTAAATATATTGTGTTACTTTATAAATATTTTCTACTTTATAATGGAAAAGACACTTCCCTAGCAAAGACTTGGAAATTCTTTTTAGAGTCAACAAAAGAGCACTGGAAAGACCCTAAATTCTTTGAAATTTGATTTTCTATTATTACCAAATTATGAGTGTTTTTCTATTTCTTTTGAGTATTCCTAGTTTCAAATAGATTTCAAAAGAGGTATTGATTCCTTAAAGTTTGGTTATCATAGTATAAAGAACAAAAATGAAATAAATTTGTTTTTAATTTTTGAATGGAATAACTGAATTCTTATTTTGTTACTGTCAATGTCAAATTATTGCATCCTTATTTTGAGAAAATAAAGGCCTGCACAAATGTGCAAAAAACCCAACTTGAACACAAGGTGGAACCATATAGTATGAAAGGCTGGTTAGTTGGTTTTCATTTCTTTAACTATAGAACAGGCTTGTGGAAGTGTGGGAAGTATTGCAAAGCATTCAGAAGATTAAAACTGACATATTGCCTTGAACTTTACATGATGTTTTCTGGAAATGCCAGGGATTAGTATTATATGTCACAAGTGAATATTCTTGGGGTGCTGAAAATGAAAGTGATGTGCCCTTGGACAAATTGGCAGAGGATCCTTGCCATTTCTAGGACCTAGCAAAATAGAAAAAGAAACACTTAGGTCTTGTTCCAAGAAAGATGGATTCTGATGCTGCGTTTCATGGTCATAAGTTTTTCAAGAGATGACCACATGGTAAGGTTGAATGTGTGATTCAAAGACATTATAACAAGAGTGAGTACAAAGACTGGGGACACTTGAGACTGGGTCCTTGGAAACTAAGGGTGTCTCCTTTTCAATCTCTAACATAGAGGTCAAAGTCTCTAGTTATTGTTACTCCAAAGTCTGCAGTATGTTAATAGGCTTACTGGCCCAGGGTTCTGGATTAAGGATATTCATGACCCTGGGAGAAAAAGGCTGTGTACAATTAAAGGTATGTACAATTAACAGTGACCCTCTACCATCAAGATAGTTGGCATCTTCTTGAGGTGCAACCCTCTTAAAGCCTCAGCTTTGTCAGGTTTAAATTTGTTAGTTAACTACAATCCCAGAGGCACATGGTTCGAATCCACCAGATGCTCTGCTGGGAAAAGGAGGGACAATCTCCTCCTGTACCAGTCAGATCTGATTTGACGGTACACTCACACAAAAATTAAAAAAATAAAAAAATTAAAAAAATTTATTAGTTAAAAATTTTTTGACACTGCCTTTTTTTTTTTGCTTGGATAAGCATTACATTGATATTAACGATAAATTATTTCTTTATGAATCATGATGCTAGGTAGACTTTTTATTATCTTCCTCCTTAAAGTTCTTGCTTTATAACTAAGAGGTAGCAAGGAAGGAATACTTCAAAGTTATTTATGAATGGTTTTGCACTTAAGAATTTCTAGTAACTGTTTATGTTATTTTTAAATTCAAGTTGAAAGTTAGTACTCACAAAGTTCAGATAAATGAGCCAATATCTTTAAGTGCTAGGAAGATGATGTAGCTTCCTTGTATCCCTGTGGCTTCAATAAACCGTGTAACTCTAGGACCACATGTCCTTGCCAAATGCAATGCATTTGGAAATTGAACCTATGAAAACATATAAATAGTTTTCAGGTCAAGATAAAATGAAATGAAACAGATATAACTAACCAGTCCTTGCTTTTGTATGTATAAAACAACGTAACCACATGAACAGGAATTGCACTTAAGAGAACTAGAGTAATAAATCTACAATTCCCAAATCACACTTTTGTGTTAACTGTTAAGACTTTTATAATAAAGTGAAAATAAAAAATCTAGAATTAATCATTGTAACATAAACTGTTGTCTTTCAAAAAAATGTGAAAACACTTTAGGTAGCATTTCTACATATTAAAAGTAAGAAATAGCTTTCTACTACTCATAAGTATATTGAATTTAAATAACAAATTACAATTTACAAAATAGCACATATGCAGAAATATATTCATTATTGAATTATAAAATAAAATTAACAATTCTCGTTGAAATATCAGTTTATTATATTGCGTTTAGGATAATGGAGGTAAATAATTTTGGTATGCTTAATAAAATTTGTAAGTAATAAAATTATGGAACGTTGAGATTTGAGTACAATGACAGTAAACCATTGAAATTTCACATTCACATTATACAACCATCATTAATCCATACGTGAATGCTAATAAGGTAAAAAAAATATAAAATGATTGTAATATAACCATCTAACCATTAATATATGGAGTTTTAAAACCACTGCTTCATCTGCTAATTTTCTCTGAAATAAAGGCGGTTGCTTTTCTGTGATGCTTGATATGTCTTTGTGCCTAAATACTTAATTTGAAATGTCCTTACTGTAAAAATATACCAAAGTAAATAAAAAAGGAGACACTTATTTACAAAAAATATTGTATACATATTATATAAATGCAATTGTTTCAAAGTCTTTATACAATATTGATAGAATCAGTCATTTCTTTCTTACTATTTTGCCATAAAAACTGCAGTGTTACAAAGGCAGGCTGTAATTTGGAAATTTTGATAAAAATGAAAACTTTTTGGCAACCTTTTAACATAACGCAGTTTTTTCAAGTATGCTACAGAACTGAAAGCTGACTTCTAGGAAAAATGATTCTTCTTTCAATTAAAGAAAATCCATACCCCATTTGGAGGTGGGTGAAAGTGCACCTGAAGAGAGGAGAAACTTTTTACTGAATGTTTTTTATTTGATAAACCTGATAATATCAGTCATTCAGCCAACCTACTGTATTAGCACCATTGGCATAGATAGGAATGGAAGCCTGAACACAGTGTACCATTCCTATTTCTGTGGAATTCCATCTTACCAAGTATGCTATTATACAATAAAAATTCAAGTGTTTAAGGATGATTCAAATGATGTTACATAACAATCCTGCATTTTACCAATACTATATAGAGATTTTCTGTAAATGTTAAATGAAACTGTATAGAAATAGATTTTAAAGCGTGCTCCTTTAGTTCACAATAACAAAAGGAGAATTGCTTTCATTTACTTGCATATGTTGTAATATACATGAACATACATTTGCTTTCATTTTCCTCCTAGTTCCAAAACTCTAGAAATCATACAACTTTTTCTTGTATGATTTATTTTGATGGTTAAATGCCAACCATTGCCTATATTCTCCAAGTTCATGCACGGTAGCTTGTGCATAAGTGACTATAGCAAACGGTAGGCCTATAGCCTATGGTACATAATTTCACAGTTTCAAAATTACTGAGGGGACAGTCTTCCATATTTTGGGAAGTCATGAAGCTAATGTAAATCTCATGAGCATCCACATCGATCTACTACCATGGCTGGAATTTTCCCATATATTATTTGTTCTTTGCCGTTAAAATACAGCATATTAATTGGAGACATCTTGGTTGGAGTACAGCAAGGACCTGCTGAACCTCTGGGGTTTGCTTGGTGTACCAGATGTGTGTGAGGATATTTTTGTAAAAATACAAATTCACACTCTCCAGAGCAGTAGTTGGCCTTGTATCTTTTGGGTGCAATAATCCAATCCCATCCGAAAGCTTCGAAGTCCACAGTGAGAGGGTAACGACAGCAGCGTGATTCAGTTGAGTGCTCATCACAGTCAAGACCGAAATCTCGCCTAGATCTTTTTGGTGTGTCTGTTACCTTGACCTCTAAAAAAGGATTCTGTGTGAAAAGGAAAAAAAATAATCAGTAGTATTAATAGACTCTAAAATACTTTTATCAAGAGTCATTATCAAAGAAATTCTTTTGCTTAAGCCACATTTATTTTTAAAAGATGCAGCAATAAAGAAGTTTCATTTGCACCAAGCCTGATTCTCCCCATTTGTGTCTGGTTCAGAGAATGTAGTATGAATACGAAGTCCCCTGGGATCTGTTCTGTATCTTCTTAGTTTATGCTTTCCTCAGTTTGTGCATCAGGCTGCCTAGTACAGAGTAGGTTATCCAAAAATTTGTATAGGATAATAAAAGAGCAGGGAATAAAGTAGTTCCCTCTCTTCATATGTTAATTGGCTTAGATGTGTCCAGTCCTTCTGAAGGGATAAGTATGTTCTCCCACTCTTTCCTAGAAAAACTTAAATGTGAAAGCTAGACCAAAACAGCTACCTTCCAACGCTCTATGGATTGTAACAGGAAAAGAAAGGCATATGGTGATGAAGATGGTGGCGTGTGTTTTGGACTAGAAAGCAAGAGATGAAGAGACCAAGAAGACAATATTTTCTTTATTCTTTCACTGAAAGCTGTTTATACTCAGGAATTTAAAGGATAACTTGCTAACTCTGTCCCTATACCAATATTTTGGTATTATCAGATAACACCAAATATTTTGTGTTCTTATGTAGAAAATATCTGAAGAATACATCATACCAACCACTTGTTTTTAAAGAATCAAAATCTTTGTCATACTATCTAGCAATGATGATCATTAAAATGTTGATATACAAGAAAGACATTTCAAAAATACTCAGTAGTAGTTTTACCCGATGCCAATTGTCTTAATACATCTTTCTATTAATGTTGCAAAAAAAGCCCCATAATTTGGGCTTAATAAATTTTATATATTTTTAAATTGATAACTCAGAAATATACATAATCATTAAAACATAATTTTAAAATTATATAAGTTTCTGAGTCATCATATCTTAGAAGTACATATAACTTACTAATTTTGTACTCCTTAACTAACTGCATGTAAAGATTAAAATAATAAAATGTTTATTTTTTAACAATTATGTTCTAAATTATTAGAAACACGAAAAATATAGTCACATTAAGATTTTTTCTGAGGAGTAAACAGAAATCCAAATAAGACTGAAGAGTGAATCACTCTAAATTTAGTTTAGATTTTAGAATGTTTTAAAATCATTCATATAATATATAAGGTACTATCATCTGTTTAGGGAGCTCTAGTGGTCTAGTGGCAAGAAGCTGTGCTGTAATCCCAAAGGCATGTGGTTTGAAGCCACCAGGCGCTCCCAGGGAGAAGGGTGGGCAATCTCCTCCTGAACGATTAACAGCCTCCGCAAACCTGTTACAGGGTCAGGGTCAGCAATGGGTTGGATCAGACTCTACACATCACCCCCCCGCCAATCTCTTTGGACCATATAAAATGATCTCGCATTCTCTAAGTCTCCACATTATGAATAAGTTCAATTTTTAAACCTACCTTTTAGCCAAATTTTTTATGTAAGTTAGTTACAGTCTGTATCTAACATCAGTTAGTCAAATGTTTTTATTAGGATACAATATATAGTGTCTCTGTGTATAAAAAAGCTTTAAAGAAATATTTCCAGATATACTAAAACATCTTAAACATAATATAGCAGTATAATAATATTGGTCTGATGTATTAATTTTGTTTATAATAAGAGCAGACCATAGTTGTTATTAAGAAACAATTTATCCACCTTAAATGTTTTAATATAACTGGCTTTATGGGGGTTGGGAGTAACTATGGGCTGTATGTAAGTCGGATGTTTGTAACCAGGAGACTGCCTGTAAACAGTAGCACAAGAATGGTTGGAAAGGCAGCTCAGAAATAAGCTTAAGTGGCAAAGATTAGCCAGCCTGCAGATGAAAATGTTATTGGAAACAATCACCAAATAAACTGCACATATATTAATGCAACAGCAATCTGCAAGTAGTGAGTATATTTATCATAAAGAACTTTATATATAACATATATAATAACATATAAACCTAAACATACTATACTCAGTCAATTGCTATAGATAAAAGCATTTTATTTTAACTATTTTTCAAGTTATCTATTATGTGAAGTCAAAATAATTGCAACATATTGGCACCTTCTTTGTGCTAGGGACAACATCAGTTTTGTTTTATTTGGTATGTACTATATATAATCCATTATGACACGTTTACCTTTTTATTTATATGTAATATCATCTGTTCTATCAATGAAAAGTGCTTTATACTTCATTCTTAACTAAAAAAGAACATGTTAGGAAGTTAAGCAGTAAAGTATAATTTCTTTTTGCCCTCATGTAAAGTAAGAATATCAAGGGAGTGTGTCATAGAGTGTGAAATT
The DNA here is from genome assembly GCF_000299155.1 of Elephantulus edwardii. Lineage (NCBI taxonomy): Eukaryota > Metazoa > Chordata > Mammalia > Macroscelidea > Macroscelididae > Elephantulus > Elephantulus edwardii. The sequence goes on along the minus strand of NW_006399751.1, from coordinate 23,666,043 downwards.
GAATGCCTCATTTTATTGGGTACAAGGCAACCATCGGGGTAACATACCTTTATCTGGCTTATGAGCACAGGAAATTGGTATTTCTTTTTCTGATAAAATTTGTCTCCATTATGAATAAACAGGGAATAAAATGGTTAGACTATTGTCCTCAGTTATCACTTACCAGCCCGTCTTCTCCCGGTCCCGGGAAAGTTACAGCAAGATTATGACCATTCTCATCTAAAGCTTTGATTTCAATGCCTAAGTTGGATTCAGGTTGTTTGAGCCAATTTTGCAACACTGTCTTCACATCAATGCTCTGCCAAATACCAGTGCCTGGGTTCATGTCAAGTTTCAGAGATCGGATTCCAGTATACCTTGTACCGTCTTTCATGGGTTTGATGAGTCTCAGGATTTGTACAAACACGGTTGTAGGAGTCTTGACAGGTCTCAGATAGATCCACAGTTGAGCTTTGACTACCTTATTGTATTGTATTTTAGAGCTAAACTTAAAGAAGCAACACTTGGGTTTTCCTTCCACTTGCGTTAGGAAATCAGCTATAAATGAATAAGAAAAAAATGTTATTGAAAACATATTCCCCATAAAAAAGTAAACATATGCTTCAAATTAATTGGAGGGAATTCCCTCCATTTGAATAATGGGTGCATGTGTAGTCTTTTAAAATTCAGTACTATGTAGAACTTCATTCATAACTCAGAAAAAAAGAAGTTAACTCTAGCCTTTCAGAATGTCTCAGCTCTCTGCTTTTTCAGTTGTTCCTAAGGAATCTACTTCCTTGTCTGAGAACTGAACATCTAAGGAAAATTCTATGAGAGAATGAACAGTGGATGAGATTTAAAATGATGATTAGAGAGAACAAGAGACACTGTGGAGGAACATCCACTTAGAATTCTTTGGGAATCTGAGTAGTTACACTTACTGAGCAGCTGTAGCAATCAGTCTGGAAGAAGGAACCCTTCCCCCAGGCCTGAATTACCTGGGGACTAGACACACTGTGTAACTCAGTGAGTCTTGGGAATTAGTAGAAAATATAGCACATCTGTTATGTTTTGGCTCTGGAATAGTCTTCTAAAAGTGCAGAACTAAGTAGGTAATCAACACAAAAATGTAGCTGTTACATTTGACTTAATCTCAAAAGTTAGAAAGGAGTGTCTTCCAGATCAGGCTGTCATTGTAAGCAGAGACACTCGCAATATTTTTTTTTTCTTTTTGCTTTTCGAAATCTGTCTACAAATAAGGTAAACCTATTACAGGTCTATTTGATAGCAGGGCTTAGAAGGAAAGATATTGGCTGTATTATAATTTGTTTGCTGAAGAAAAAAACAGTATTTTGAGACTGATTTGAGCATTTAGTTTGAAATGTATAAAGCAAGTATACACAGGGCACAAAATGTTTCAGGACATGCCTGCTCTGTTAAGGTGCCAGCCTCCTTTTCCTTGAGCAAGTTTTGTTTTCAAGTGGTATAAAAATGAATAGTATGAAATATTTTGATTCAGAAGCAATATAAATACTGTAGGTATTAATTACTTCCATTAGGAGCAAAATAATCTTTTAGAAGGTTGCTAAGCAGTGTACCTTTCTGGAAATTTGCAGACTGTGTGCTCTGAACAATAGCACCAGGGGTCAAGATGCAAGAAAGACTTGATGAACCATAATTTAATAAAAATCTTTGATTCTTAGCTATGTTCTGATAATTAGTTCAGGATTATTAAATGCTTACTTCAACATTGCTCTTACACACTAATCTTTAAAAAGCACTTTTTTCAGACTCTTCAGTGTAGCAGCTTTGAAAACACACTATTTTAATTTATTAAAAACACACCATGAAAGGGTTTTGAATCACAGCAATGCCAAATAGGTTAAAACATCTAGCCAATATCTTCTTTGCTATTATTTTTAAAATTCTCTTATCAGAAATATGCATTTCATACTTCCAAGTGCAACTCTAAGATATTTTGTAGATTTTTACATTGAAAATAAGCAGTTGTCATTTAAAATTAAATAGCATTAGTGCTGTGCAAGCACTTTAATGTTTTGCTTTAGCTCTGGAAAGACATGAACTATTTAGCAGATTTCTATCTCCTTATTCTATTTCTTGTAAAGTGCTGGGGGGGAAAAAGAGAAAGAAACCTTTTCCTCCTATTACATACAAGCCAACAGCTTGTTAAAAGAGCCTGAAAATAGATCCGTTTCTCATAAACACTAGAACAACAGTCAGCAGAACTGCCGATATACATACTAGGAGTACTTACACTCTGTAGGCATGGTAATAATTGTTTCCGTTGTAGCGTGATAATCATCATCCTCCAAAGAACCATCGCTGCTGTCATCTCTCTGCACATCGTACTGATCAATCAGTTCCCGGAGTGGTGGAGCTTTGGGTAAAAGTTGTCTTATAGCATCTTTGCTGATGTTTGGAGCCGTTTCCAGGCGAAGTTTACTGAGGATTTGAATTTTTATGGCTTCTATTCTTGAAGATTTAGTGTTTTGTCTCCAAGTACATGCATTACACAGCCCCTCTTTCTCCACATTTTCTTTTTGCTCGCTGTTCTCATTTAGATCCACTGGACCAGCCACAATCAGCATAAAAAGGTAAATAGAAACATAGATTTGCAGTTTTTGCATGATTTTAAAATCAAGACAATCTTTTCCTTTGTTCTTATTACTTTTTTTTCCCTTTTCTTTTGCTTTTGAGTAAGGCCAAGCAAAATACTAATGCATGTACAGTCTGAGAGACACACTTACCACACCAGTGAATCTTTTATACTGTATTCCAAGTGGCTTTTTATATTCCAACTTTGATGAGACAAGTGTCGTAAGGACCTATGATTGGCTCTTGCTCCACAATGAATCTCGCTGTCAGAGGTTGAAACCCTGTCTGTCACAAGTCACCAAACAGTATTTTGTTACAGTCAAGGGTGAGCCGATTCATTTGACTACTCCATAAAAGAAATAAATCCACAAATAATGAAAGATATATGTGGCATTTGAAAAATGAAATCTATTTTAACAATCATATACACATTTAAATCTTATTAATCTCTAGACATAAAACTCTTAAGTTAGAATTTAAATAAATTACTTTCTACTTTGAGTATGAACTGCTACCTTCCCAGAGCTTAAAGTGCTTTTCTGTTAATTAGGCAAATATTTAAAATATAAAGGTTTTTATTTGCTACATTGAATTTTATGTAATTAAGGAAATAAAGTTTAATGTAGGAAAACCTGAATTAAAAGTGAAGTTGTAACTGTGATAGTAATAACAGATATTCAGCTATAATGTGAAAAACATTCTCCTGACTAAATTCTTAACACAGATTTTAAAATAATTTTCATTAGAGTACATTGTACATGGAATTCTTTGAAAACATTTTAACATTAATATCAAAAGTTTGCTTGATTGGTTTTTTATCTTTCCTGTTCTCAAGATGCAGGTTAATGTCTCTCAGAGATTTGTTTCTTTCTTACTAAGAAGGTGGTGCCAGCTAGTAGAAAAAATTCTGGATTTGGAAGATGCAGACTTTAATACTGGTGTTGTATTCTCTAGTACTGTTTGCCTCACAGTGGTAAACATTGTAATAGTTATTCTGTATCCATTACGGCAGAATACTGTGATGACAGAAGTGAGAAAGAGCAGCATAGCAAAGTGTTGCCGTTTTTTATTCCCCCCCCCCCCAGCACTGTGATAGGTTTGCACCCCTCTGCCAATTTCACATTTTGACCAGAAGGCAGACACCTGGCAGGGACTTTGGATAAAGTCTAAAAGCAGATAATAGAGTTTTTTGTTCTCTAGGGTGAAGTAACTACTATTGGGATCAAACTTTCAACCTCAGAGCCATAAGATTTAGTCAAATGACCTATGAAAGAGTTAAAATAAGAGTCACCTAGAGAACAAGAAAGAGAAGCTGTTTCCAGGCCAAAGGAGATTTCTTCTCCCTCCTTCATTTTAGTGAGCTAAGGACTCCTTAGAGACTTAATCCATTTCTTCTTTTTTTTTTTTTTTTCAAGAGAATGCAGTAGTTCATATCAAATATTTATTTTTTTTAGGTCACTGCCACTTTTGCACATTGTACACTGATTTACTGCTTCAGTGCACTAAAATGCAACTCAGTAGCTTGAAAAGTTAATGCATTTTCATCAAATTCTTAAGAGGTATCTATATCTCTTGAGAAAAAATGGCCTTACATAATGCATTGGATGTGGCCATCATTAAAGATTAAGGAAAACTAGACACAAGCCAGATGCCCTGAAGAACTGCAGATACTCTTTGTTGTGAGGCAGCAGTAGATCAGCCCCGGAAAGTTTTCTTTCTTTCTTTTTTTTTTCTTTCTGGTAAATTCATTTCACCATGTATAAGTCTTTGTAATGTTGCAATCATTGTATCACGTATTTCTAGAACCCTCTAAGTAGGTCAAAGAAGTGCTTGTTTTTACTTACTTACAATTCCATGCAAGAAATTCAGCTCTGGAGGCAGACGAACCTATATTTAAAAAAAAAAATAAAAGTCTCAAACTTTGTCATGTCTTAATTATGCGATAGTGGGAGAGATTTTAACTGCTTTGACCTTCAGTTCCCACAGAGTTTTGGAGAGATGTTGTTTAAATAATGTATGTAAATTGCTGGATATACTATCTGTCATACAGCAAGTGATCAATAACTGGAACTTGAGTGTCTGCTTTCTGGTTCATATAGAGGAGTTGGAGATCATACTTCAAAATTTTCCTCCATGTCAACAGGAGTTCTTCAGTTTCACAGCTGCCAATTATTAATTTGTATAGTCGACCTCTCTAGTTCTCTAAAACAAGCAAAAATGTCTAAGGCAGTTTCATTTATTACAAGGAGTGCTTACCCTTCTCTGGATTCTTACCAGTTATGGTGAAATAAACTATGGTTGCCATTTCCACATATGTAATCATTTTCTCACGAGATCAGTGTTGACTGAGTTAGGGGGTACTTGAGAGATCTCGTAGACATTTATTGCTCCTCCACGGACAGTGATTGCTCCAGAATAGGTGGGTTCACTAGGAAACTTGGCTATGGGCTGGCTGCTGGGACCTGCTGTCGCTGCTCTTACAAAAGAGATAGGACTGGGCATCATCCTCAGGGTGAGTGAAGAGAGAATTCCTTGCAGTTGACTGGGACCTTGGCCTGTGATCTTGTTAGTGTTCCATTAGGTCATCCATCTTCAAGAACTTCTCACACAAATCCAGATCTAAGTAGAGAGGTCAGGATCTCGGGGGGTTTGTATCTTTGTTTTCTCTGTTGTTCTTCATATGAGGTGGGCTGCTGTGGGATTTATATTTTCTGTAATAATCAGAAGAGTGTTGAATATACCATGGACTGCTAGGAGAACAAACAGGTTTGTCCTGGAGAGGGTGAAGCTGGAATGCTCTTTGGAGTCAAGGATTCTGAAGCTTCATCTGACATACTTTGGACATGTTGCAAGGAGGGACTGGTCCTTGGAGAGGGACACCATGTTTGGGAGAGTGGAGGGGCGGTGCAGGAGAGGAAGACCCTCAATGAGATGGATCAATTCTGTAAGTGGAGTGGTGGGAATGAATGTGTTTGAGACAGCGAGGCAGGCACAGGATAGAATGGTGTTTAGAGCTGTTGTACATAGGGTCGCTATGAGTCGCAAGTGACTGGATGGCACATAACAACAACAAGTGAAAAACAAACATCCCTTCTCTCTGAAACAACTTTGAATGTATGAAGCATAGGCTATGGTTTTATGCTTTCTAGAGTCTGGGAACTACCATGTGTACTAATGTAAAGACTTGTAGGGGTGCTTGTCAAAAACCTATAAAGACTTCTACTAATGAAAAAAGGTCTGATGAGTGGTCAGTGGGAAGAGAGAGAAGAGAGTTGGAGTAAGAATAAGAAATGATAATCAAAATTTTTATTTTGTTGTAGAGAAAAAAATCTACAATGGTGAATACTGTCACCATTTCCATGTCATTTCAGCCCTGTGCTATTTCCACTGTGCTGATTGTGTTTAAGGTCTAAAAAAGGAAAAAATTAATATACAGTGCTCAGCTTACTTAACATCATGAGAAGTAACTGTCCTACATTAATAAAATATGATTATTCATGCTTTCAGTAAATTGTAGGGTAAAAATTAAGAGAAATACTTGAGTTAGGGAACAAGAATTTAAGAATAAAAGGTCAGTAATTTGGAACACGGTTCTGACTTTACTCCTGTTACACTACCTTAGATAAGTCAATTAGCAAACCATTTATTAAGGTATTTGCATACACATTACTTTATGTATTATGATATACTTTAATGATTATTATGTGCATTGGCAAATGCCAGGTTTTGTAAGGAAAACAATGAACAAAATCAACACAGTCAATATTCTCATGAAACACATTAAGTCTAGTTTATTTACACCTAATGAATCATGTTTACTTGCAGTTGGCAGTTTACTTACTAACACAGTAATTCTCTATTAATTTTGGGGTCTCAATAGTCCTAATAGTTTTAAGAATTACTGAGAGTTTCTCAGAACTTTTGGTGTGAGTTTTGTGTGTGTATGTGTGTGACTTATCTCTATCAAATTTAATATAATAAATTGAGACGAAGAAACTTTAAAATGCAGACATATGCAAGCATGCATTCCATTCACTGACAAAATGATTATGTTGGAACACATTATCTCGGGGAAATTCCATTGAATCCTCAACAAAATGTGAGAATCATACAGGCAATAAACACCTAATTATTATAAAAATAGTTTTACTACACAGACGACCTAACGTTATTGGGAATGTTCCCAGGGATCTCCAGAAAACACTAAGAACCACTGCCCCGAAGTATTACTATTTAAACTACTTCAACTGAACATTTTTTTTCTTCTAACATTACATTCTTGCCTCAGAAAGACCTAGAGCTTTGCTTTCAATGAGATATCAAATGTGATCATTTTAAACATTACATATTCATATAAGAATACATAATTCATTGTTGCCAAGAGCAGAACTATAAATATTGTATCATGATCATCAGTTGCAAGCACATCAGCTATCTAAAGGCTGAACATTTTCAGTTCTAGAACAGAAATGGAATCCTGTGGACTTGAGGAATTTGTAGATTATCCTCAGAGAATTCTTGAGGTTACTGTGGCATGTCATCAAGTCAATTCTGACTCATAGTGACCCTGGAAGACAGAGTAGCACTTCTCGAAAGGATTTCCTAAGCTGCATCTTCACAGGATCACATCTTCACAGGGTCATTTCTCTTGTGATGTGACCAGTGAATTCAAACTGCAGTTAGCAGCCAAGCTCTTTAATCATTGTTCCAAGACTCCTTACAAGCAGTCTGCCTTCCTCTGTCATAAAGAAGTGTTGGTGGCTTAGTGGGGAAGGAGTTGCCAACCTAAAGACATTTGGTTTGAATCTGCTGGGTGCTCTGAAGGAGAAAGATGAGCCTGTTCTTCCCTGGTGATTTATTGTCTCTGAAAACCCACTGGATAGTCAGGTATAAGCTGGTTCCTAATTGACAACATATAACAATATGTGAGACAAAGTCTTACCATTTTGCTTCTAAGGAGTATTCTGGTGGTTTATACCTCTTCCACAATGGAATTTTTTTCATTCTTCTGGCAATCCAAAATCCTTCACCAACACCAAAATTTACAAGCATAGATTATTCTTTGATTTTCCTTATTTATGGTGCACCTTTATGTGCATATTGTTGTTTTCGTTAGATGCAGTGAAGTGGAGTTCAACCCATATCAACCCTGTGAACAATAGACATGAACCCCTTCCTATCCTGCACCATCCTCACGCTTCCTGACACACTTTGTGCCCATTGCAGCAGTCACTGTGTCAATCCTCCTGGTTGAGGGTCTTCTCCTTCACCAACCCTCTGCCTTTCCAAGCAACATTTCCCTTTCCAGGGAATAAGCTTTCCTGATAATATGCTCAAACTATGTGAGGCAAGCTTCATCACCTTTGCCTCCAGAAAGAATTATGGCTCCACTTTCTCCAAGACGTATTTGTTCTTTTGGCTGTCCATGGGATGTTCAGTATTTTCTAACACCACAGCTCAAAGACATCAATTCAGTCATTCTTATTCGTTGCTCAGCTCTCAGATGCATAGCAATTGATCAGAAAGACTATGGCCTGAATAAACATACCTTAGTCCTCAAACAGACATCATTGCTCCTCAATAATTTGAAGAGGTCCCTGACTACAACTTTCCTGGTGCAATACGTCTCCTCATTTCCTGGCTGCTAGTACCAAGGGTGTTGATTGTTGATCCAAGTAAGATGAAATTGTTGACAGTCTCAATCTTTTCTCCATCTATCATGATGTTGCCTATCGGTCCAGTGCTAAGAGTTTTTGTTTTCTTAACATTGCTATGCAATCCTTATTGAAGGCTGTATTCTTTGGTATTCTGCAACAAGCATTTTTAATTCCTCTTCACTTGCAGCAAACAAGGTTGTGTCACCTGCATAAAATAAGTTATTGAAGAGTCTTCCTCCATTCTTGATGCCACATACTTCTTCCTGGAGTCCAGTTTCTTGAATAATTTGTACAGATTGAATAGGTAAAAATAATACAACCTTAACACCCTCCCTTCTTAATTTTAAACCATGCAGTGTTCCCTGGCTCTGTCTGGCCTCTTGATCTAGGTTTGGGTTTGACATAAGCACAATTAAGTGCTCTGGGATTCTCATTCTTTTCAATGTTATCCATAACCTGTAATGATCTACAAATACCTTTGCATAGTTAATAAAGCCTAGGCATTCTTCTGGTATTCTTTACTTTCGGCCAGGATCCATCTGACATCAGCAGTGATATTTTTAGTGCCACGGTCTCTTCCAAATCCTGCTTTAATTTCTGGCAGTTCCCTATGTATGTACTGTCCTAGCCATTTTAAATGATATTCAGCAGTATTTTGCTTCCATGTGATATTAAAGATGTTGTTAGATAGTTTCCACATTCTGTTGAATCACCTTTCTTGGGAATGGGAACAAATAATGGATCTTTTTTCCAATCTGTTGGCCTGACAGCTGTTCTCCAAATTTCCTGGCATATACTGGTGAGTGTATCTGCTAACTGGAACAAGTTATGTGCATATTAGTTAATTAAAAGTACCATGTATGCCAAGAAATTTGGGTCAGGTCCCCCTTAGTCCTTCAAGGGACATCTTTGACTGTTAACACTTTAAAGAGATCCTTTGCAGCAATCTGCCCAATGCAATATGTCATTTGATTCTTTTTATTGTTGCTTCCAAGATTATTGATTATGGATTCAAGTACAGTTTTTGAACTTTTCAATCTTTTCTTTGTTTATCATGATGTTGCTTATTGATCTAGTTGTCAAGATAATGTGTTTTATGTTGAGGTGCAATACATACAGCTGTTTCTGTCTTCATCAATGAGTGAGTCAAGTCTTTTCAACAAACTAGGTTATGCCATCTGCACATCGCAATTATTAATGAGTCTTCCTCCAATCTTGAGGCCACAGTAGGCTTCATATGGTCTAGATCTTTGAATTATTAGCTCAGCAGAAATAATGAATAAGTGAAAGGATATAACCCTAATGAATACTTTTCCAGGTTTTAAACCATGCACACATACTCACTGTCTACTGCCATAGAATCCATTCTGATTCATAATAACTCTCCACAGAGTTTCTGAGACTGTGATGTTCATCTTTCTCTTAAGGAGCACATGATGAATCTGAATTGTCAGCCACCCTTCTAGAGGACTGAGAAGCAACGATATCAGTGTAGAGACTAAGGTATTTGTGATCCAGACCATTATCTTTGCAATTACTTGCTATGCATCAGAGAACTGGATAATGACTCAGGATGACAGAAGAAAAATTGAGAATGCCTTTGACTTGTGGTTCTGGAGAAGAGTCTTGAGTGTACCATGGACTTCCAAAAAAAACACACAAATAGGTCTGTCTTGGAGAGGGTGAAACTAAATTTCTCCTTGCAGGCTAGGATTTTGAAGCTCTGTCACATACTTTGGACGTTTTTTTGTCCAGGAGGAACTGGTCATTGTAGAAGGTCATCACCCTTGGAAGAGTGGAGGGACAGCACAGGAAAGGAAGACCCCAGAGGAGATGGATTGACACAGTAACTGGGGCAATGGGTGTAGGCGTGTTGGAATCGGTGAGACTGGCTCAGGACAGGACAAGCTTCAGAGCTGTTGTACATAGGGTCACTATGAGTTGCAGGTGACTTGACGGTACTTAACAACCTTCATTTAACAGCTTGTCATATAACATACTACAAAAAAAAAAGGATGCCTTAGCCTTATAAACCATGCAGTACTTGCACTGTTTTTCCTTTTTCTGTTTGAATGATTGCCTCTATATGAGCACAATTGTTATGGATTTCCTATTCTTCTCATTGCTAGCCATACTTTGTTATGATTCACACACTTGAATGCCTTTGTGTAGTCAATAGAACACAGGTAAACATTTTTCTGATTTCTGATTTTGTCCAAGATTCAGTTGGCACAAGCAATATAATCTTCTTCTAAATCTGACTTGAATGTCTCATAGCTCTGTCAATAAGTTGCTTCCATAACATTATTTTCAGCAAAATTTTTCTTATATGTCATATTAATGTTATTTGATAATTTGTGTGTGTGGAGAGAGCATAAATATGGGTATCTTTAAATCAACTGGCCTGATAACCATCTTCAAATTTCTTGGCATACATAAGTGAGAATTTACAGCATTGCGTCCATTTGTTAAAACAGTTAAGTTGGTACTCATCAATTTCTGAAGCTTTGTTTTTCACTAATAACTTCTTCATATGCTATCTCCTGATTGGCTGATCATATTCTACCAATTAATTGATTTTTTCCACTGCAAATACTTTATTTTTTTTCTCATTCATGTACATTTTCTTTCACACAATCATTTATATACATTATATTTTATTAAATTAATTGCTACCGATTTATTCCTATTATTACCATGTCTTTGAGAGTCTCCATTGAATCTTTCTTATTCCTTCCTCTCTCTCCCCATTCACTCACTAAACTCTGCTATCCTAATTATTTTCCCCCTTATCCATTTTCTACTCCTTCTCCCTTTTCACTTCCCTTTTGAACATTTATGCATATGTTACTAGTTCTCCTTCTATTTTTACAATAATGGTCTTATGCAATATTTCTCCTTATGAGACTGAGTTAGTTCACTCAGTATAATGCTCTCTAGACTCTCCTATGTTATATAGTATTTTATGAATGCACTGTTCCTTAGTATTCAGCAGTATTTTATTGTGTGAATGTACCACTCTTTCTCATGACAGCTATGGGTCAGTTCCAACTCTACAGTACACAACAACAGCAACCACACATTCAGTCTAGCTACTTTATGTTCATTAGCAAGTTTCAGAGTCTGCTCTCACATTTGGTTTGATCTTTTCTTTCTCTCCTTTTCAATGAGCTTTTGCCTTCCTCATGTATGATGTCTTTGGCATCATCCCACAACTCATCTGTTATTTAGTCATTAGTGTTCAATGCATCAAGTAGAGACTTCAGATGGTCTCTGAACTAAGAAGGTCATACTTTGGCACTAATGGATTTGTTTTCATCGTATTTGGGTTCAGTGTTAACATGCACACATATAATTAATTGTTGATCCCTGGTTAGTCCCTGGCCTTGTTCTGGCTGATAGTATTGAGCTTCTGCATTGTGTCTTTCCACAGACGTAGTTGATGAAATTTCTGTGTATTCCATTCACGAGAATGAAACCTATGTGAATAATTGCTGTGTACATTGTTGAAAACGTGTATTTGCGATAAATAATTTGTCTTACAAAATTCTGTCACATGATCTGCTGTATAGTTGCTATTATGAAGGCCTTATTTTCCAAATACTTTTCTTTCTTCTTTGTTTCTAATTTTTGCATCCAAATTGTCAGTAATTATGAGTGCAGGAGTGATTTTGAAATGTCCTGTTTTGATGATGAATATAATGTCATTCCTCTTCAATTTATCATTTTGGAAAAGCAGATAATATGATTGTCGGGTTGAAAATGACCAATGGTCATCCATCTCAGTCTCACTAATGTCTGGGATATGGATCTCTGTGCTGTTTCATCTTTTAAAACATCCAACTTTCCTAGATACATGCTTAGTACATTCCATGTTACTATTGCTAATAGTAACTACTATAGTATTGTTCCTATTGTTGTTATGTGCTGTCGAGTCACTTCTGACTCATAGCGACCCTATGTACAAGAGCCCTAAACCCTGCTCTATCCTGTGCCAATCTCGCCATCTCTGACACACTCATTCCCACCATCCCAATCACAGAATCAATCCATCTAATATAGTTACTACTATTAATATTTTTGGTTACTATTATTATATCACAACATACAATGCAAAAGACCCCAGAAACTTCCCTTGCCTGACTGCCACCAAGAGGAGCTGCCAGGGAGATGCCAGCCATCCTATCCGCTTAGCCAGCTGGCTTCCAGAGTGGAGAGAGATTCCATTCCCCAAGCCTCATGAGGGATTTGAAGCTAGAGCCTGGGGCAAGCTCCGCAGGCTCTACCCCACCATTTTGCATTGTGTGTTACTGTCCTTTTTGGCTTTCAAAGGTGGGTGGGCAACCCTGACCCCTAGAGTAAGGGTAATTAAGGGTGGGGTCCAACCTGAGGAGCTTGCTCCAGGCCCTAGCTTCAAATCCTACCAGGCCCGAGGGCCACAGGCCTGAGGGCCAGCCTTTAATTGTTTTTGGTGAAACCTTCTTCTAGGTCCTGTAACCCTGGTATGCCCACTTGTTGTACAGGGGTAACTCATGGTTGTTGTGAAGCTGAATACTGTTACCCGTGGTAGACAGTGTTGGTGAAGCTCTCCAATTAAATCAAGCTTAGAAGCAGGAGTGGCATCCACTTCCACAATAGCTTGCCTCTGGAAACCCTATGAACCTGGAGAAAGGACAAAAGTTATACAAGAGGTGTCCAGGACTTTCACTCATAGGGTCGCTATGAGTCGCCTGCAACTCGATGGCACTTAACAACACCACCACATTATTATATCACATGAGCAATCCCATCCCATGTGATTAACTGTCTCTGAAAACCTTCTGGAGTGTCAGCTATGATTCAGTTCTGACTCAACGGTACTCAAAAACAACAAAAATATTAATGGTATAGTTACTATTATGAATATTTAAAAAGGTGTCTTGTTGTTTGGGGTTTTACATTTTATTTTAGGTTATAGAACATCAGCATATGGAGGTCTTAAAAGCTTTACTCCATCCATGCCATTAAGTTCAACTCTACATGGTGGTAAGGAATTGCACTGCCAAAGTATGGTTTGAGTTCATCAGCTGCTCTACAGAGATGGACAATCAACTCCCATGTTATATACTGCCATGGAAAACCCACTGCAGGGTCAGCTTGGGTCAGTTCAAACTCTGTGGCACCCAACAACAACAACAACAACTACTACTTTGAACGAAGAACTCTACCATGGTAAAATTTTCAGTACGCTCCAACCTGACATTATATCTGGCAATGTGTGGCTGCTAATCCCAACGTTTTCACCAGCCAATGTGTTTACATGAGCTAGTCAAGTCCTTCTTCCTACCTTGACTGGAAGCTCCACCAACACCTCTTCACTGTGGTGACCCCGCTAATATTCAAAACGTTCATGGCATAGCTTCCAGGATCCCAGCGGCATGCATGTCATACAGCATGACAGACTGACAGGCAAGACGTGGGGCCGATAATTAGATGGGCAAATAAGGTTTATTAGACAATTGAACTACTCAATAAATAAAGCTTCTTTATGTGTGAGAAACTTCTAGTTTCTAATTTTCAAATATGTCTATCTGTGTTTCATTGATTATGCAAAGGCATTTGACTGTGTGGATCATAACAAACTTGGGAAGGGCGTACACCAGGGATGTGTCCTGTCTCCATACCTTTTCAACCTGTATACAGAACAGATTATCCGGGAGGCTGGGCTCTATGAGGAGAAATGTGGGGTCAAGATTGGTGGAAGATCTATCAACAATCTGCGTTATGCAGATGACA
>NW_006399751.1:23643470-23651511 GCF_000299155.1 Elephantulus edwardii | reverse complement strand
CTGAACTTCTTTTTTACCAAACATGATGTCTTCTTGAAGGGACATGTTACAAGGAGGGACTGGTCCTTGGAGAGGGCCGTGATGCTTGGGAGGGTGGGGGGACAGTATAAGAAATGAAGACCCTTGATGAGATGGATTGATTCTGTCACTGGGGTAATAGGGATAGGAATGTTGAATACAGTAAGATTGGCAAGGGATATAGCAGGGTTTAGGGCTGTTGTACATAGGGTTGCTATGAGTCACAAGTGACTCAATGGCACATAACAACAACAACAAGAATATAGGCTAAGTGACACTTAGGCTTGTTTCTAATTTGTTTTGACTGAATATTAGTATTTCTACTAAGGTCCCCAGTGTCATCAGCGGATGTGCAGATGGGTGACATACTAATGACTGTCTATATTTTTGGGGGTTGGTTCTGAATTGAAGGCTAACAACAACAACAACATTTTTGTTTTCCCTCATTTCAACAGAAACAAACTATTTTTATAAAACCATCCCTCTAGTTAATTATAACAACAAAAACCTTTTTTTTTTGTGAGCCCAGCTATATGTATCAATATACACATTTCACTACATTTCAAATCACAGTTTCTTTCCCAAGCACAACAAGAACATGCTGCTGTTTGCATTTTATGCTTGGGAGGGTGGAGGGACGGCGCAGGAGGGGAAGACCCTCTATGAGATGGATCGATTCAGTGACTGGGGTAATCGGGATGGGTGTGTCAGAGGCAGTGCGGTTGGCGCAGGATAGAGCAGGGTTTAGGGCTGTTGTGCATAGGGTCGCTATGAGTCGGAAACGACTCGACGGCACATAACAACAACAACACTAGTGTTTTAGCCACTGTATTGGAATGACTAGTATTTTCAAACCTATATAAATAACTCTTGTGGTAAAATAGTCATGAAAGGAAAAGAGGAAAAAGTAAAAAAGGCTTCTTAATTGTTAATAATGTAAGTCAGTGTAAAATTTACAGAACAGTTTAGGTTTTAGTGAGAAATATGTTTAAGCAATTTCTAATTATTGCCTATCATTCTTTGATTAAAATTAATAATGAACATTAATTTATTTTTTACAAGCTATTGAAAATACTGTCGTTTGAATCAAGCACACTTTCATCTTTAAACTAATATCCTTGCTCTTTATCTCACAAACTTTGGGCATGTTGTCAGGAAGGAACAGGCCTTGGAAAAAGACAGCATGCTGGAAAAGTTGTAGTTCAGAGAAAGAGAGGTGGATTGACACAGTGGCCTCGAGCATATTAGAGATCGTGAGAATGGTGCGGGACAGGCGAAGCTTTAGATCTGTTGTTCACAGGCTGGCTACGAGTTGTAGTTGCCTTAGGGCACCTAACAAGGATCCTGTATTGTCTGGCACGGAAAGAGGCTCGTAAGGTAGAGACAACACCAATTCTAGCGGCCTTGTAGTCTACTGAGACTGGCAGAGGACACTGCTGTTACAGGTCCCTGTGTGCATGCTATCTGAATTCTTTCTCTAGAAGAGCTCTCATATTCGATAATCTATAGACACTTAGAGATACTGTAAGGCATTTAAGCGGAAGTCAGAGGGACTCGAAGCTAGGAGGAACGGAGATAAAATTAGTGAGTTACTTACTGTACTTGCTGAGATCAGCATTTAAGGTAATAAGAATCTTTCCCCAAAGTAAATTTATATTTAGGTCAAAATGAGTTTAATGAGTATTAGAGATAACCACACATAAAAAGAGAAATCCTCATAGACGTGTGTATGTGTATGTTGTTCTAATCAAGGCAAGATCCGCTTGACCTTAATCTATGGGGAAAGCTGGGGACAGGCATGTAAGTGTTACAGTCTTTTCTTTTCCTCATATTAAATACTAAGCAGTTCAGGGATCTTTCTGACCTTGTTTTCTCCTCATAGGAGCAGACAACAGCTTTTCCTCAGAACGTGGGTAGAGTTTATCACCACAGTGTAAATCAAGAAAGGAAGACTGAGTGCCCAACAAGGTGGGCCATAAATCAAGTTATTTCCCAGAAAGAATTCACTCCTCCCCTCCCTTTTCCTCTCTTTTTTTTTCTTCAAGCTAAATTCCTTACTTCCCCAAGGGTATCTGGGATTTCTATAAGTAATTTTAGAAAACTTGGATTTTTTTGTGCATCCTAGATCACCCACAAAAGAACCTCACATTTAAATAGTCCTGCTGGGGTTTTCAGTGGTAAGAACTTGTTCTGCCAACCCAAAGGCAGGCAGTTTAAATCTACCAGCTGTTCTGCAGGAGAAAGCTGGGCATTCTTCTCCCATGCACTTTACAGCCTCTGAAAACTCACTGGAGAGTCATATACCAACAGCAGGAATTCCCATGTAGAGCAACGTGAAGTGCTCAACCACTAGATGAAAGGTTGTTCATTCGAACCCACACACAAAAGTGTATTAGAAGACGGGCCTGAATATCAGCTTCTACAAGTTCAAAGTTTTGAAAACCAATAAAGTGCCCCAAGGAGGTTTCCTGAGCCCAAATGAACTTGATGGCAACTGTCCACAGACTTACAACTATTGCTACTCTTACAGTGTTATGTACCATCAATTCAGATCCCTCCAACAAGTCTTCCACAGGAAGAGTGGCCCACCTCTGGGTTGGCAGTGAAGCTCCTTATCACTAGCCAATAGGCAGCTATAATAAAGTTATCTTTAAGTGTTCCTAAAGTGATAGGGATTGAATTTTATGCAGTACTTATGCAAGTTCTCAACCAATTTATTTTTCCTTTTAAAGGGAGCATTCATGGTATTCAAACTTGAGACTCAAATAATTTTCTTACTCTCTCAATAGCAAATTAGCATAGCCTTTGAGCTAAGCGGTTTGTGTCTGGGAATGTCTGTGATTCACTAATTTGTACTTTTGGACTAGTTTTACATTTTCTTTTCTGTTTATGCTTTATATACATGCAGTGAGATGTTGCTGCTGTTGTCAAATGTCCAGTTGGTTCCACCTGATAGTGATCCTGTGTGAAACAGAATGAAATATTGCTTGACCCTGCACCACCCACATCATCCATGCTGGGCTTATCCACTGTGTCATTCGGTCTCCTGAGGGTTGTCTTTTTTTGCTGAACTTCTTTTTTACCAAACATGATGTCTTCTTCCCGTGACTGACCACTCCTGATAATATACCCAAGTATGTGAAACAAAGTGTCACTTTCCTCACTTCAAAGAAATATTCTGGCTGCAATTCTTCCAAGTCAAATTTGTTTGTTCTTCTGGAAGTCAATACCACATTTAATGTTTTTCCCCAACACCACAATTCAGAAACATAAATTATTTTTAAGTTTTCCTTATCATTGTCCAACTTTCTTACTCATTGTCCAGCTCATTCCCAAGAGGTAACTGAAAACTACTATGGTTTGAGTCAGGTAGGGAGCTCTAGGGGGCCTAGTGGCAAGAAGCTGTGCTGCAATCCCAAAGGCACATGGTTCGAGTCCACCAGCTGTTCAGTGAGAGAAAGATGTGCAGTCTCCACCCATGCAATCATTACCTCTGAAAACCCCCAGAAGGGTCAACTATGGGCCAGTTCCAACTTGATGGTATAAAGCCAGGAACAACCTCTTAACCTTCCAAGTGATATGTCTTGCTCTTCAGAATGTTAAAGAGGTCCTTTGAAGTACAGATGTCCATTGCAAGACATTGTTTGATTTCTTGACTACTGCGTCAATGGGTGTCAATTGGCTTCCAAAGTAAAATGAAGCCCGGGACAACTTCAACTTTTTTCTGTTTATCATGATGGTGTTTATTGGTTTGGCTGTGAGGGGTTTTGTTTTCTTTTTTGTCGAAGTATCATCTATAGTAAAGGTTTTACTCTTTAAGTTTCCTCTGTAAGTGCAGTAGATGGTGGGAATATTTCAGATTGGCTGATGTAAATTTTACCAATCCTTTGTGGTAAAATTTGTTATAGCTCAACCTCGTTTATTATCTATAAACTTCCATGCCACTGGACACCACCTTGGATTAAGAATGGAAACTGCCTACAGCTATACATTTTCTTTCACAATGTTTAGGAAGTCTGAGGGACGTAGTGCTTGGGAGGGTGAAGGGACAGTGCAAGAGAGGAAGACTCTTGATGAGATGGATTGATTGGCCTGGGATAATGGGGGTAGGTGGTCGGAGACCATGAGATTGGCACAGGATAGAGCAGGGTTCAGGACTGTTTTACATAAGGTTGCTATGAGTAGCAGGCAACTTGATGGCACATAACAACCACCACCACCTTAAAAACTTCTAAATGAAAAACTGAGTATAATAATGTTTACATTTGTAATGACTGGCTTCTTTCATGATTTTTTTAATTTGCTTTAGATTAAGCACTTGCTTTTCACGGATGGTAATACAGATTGAGTTGGGGAATACATATTTTTTTTTCTCCTTGTCATAAAATAGTTACTATCTTCAAGAGATAAACTTCCCAGTAATCTTTCACTCCTTGACGAAAACCTTATACTTCTAAGGGCTTTGTTTGCAGGGACCTTGGGAAATCCTTGACTCAGTATAGAATGTGTTTCTAAAAAGAAACAAACAAAATTATCTTGGTTTCACACATCTATCTTTAAAATTAAAAACCTAAGACTATGGCCTAGTGATAAACTGTGCTGCAATCCCAAAGGTATACAGTTCGAATCTACCAGCTGCTCCGCGAGAGACGCATGGATATTCTTCTTGTGATTTATTGTCTCTGAAAACCCAGTGGAGCGTCAGCTATGTGTCGGTTTCGACTTGACGAACACAATAAAACGACTAGTTTAAGTCTTTAACTCCCTCTTTATGCAGCTAGTGTCCTGGAAGTATATCAGAGTTGGGGAGGATGACACAGGATAGGACAAGGTTCAGATCTGTTGTTTATAGGGTCACTGTGAGCTGTACTCCTCTCAATGGCACCTGAAAACAGCAAGAGAGGTTTACTATCTACCTATCTACCTACTGTGGATTTTCATGGGTCAGACACTGACCCTCAGCCTTTTATTACAGAGCTCTACTCTGCAGAAAAGTCACTTCTCAAGATTTTTAATTATATGTTAAAGTTTTTTAAATTTAAAATTAAGTCAACATTTTATCGTCATTTAAACCACTAAAAGTTCTTTGACTTATGTTAAAAATATAAGATACAGCTTTGAGTTTTATCAAAACCCTTTCACTTATGGTTAACTAGATTTAACATGAACATTCTGACCTCTGCTGGAAGCTCTACGAACTACATTGTATGTGCTCTCCATTTTCTAAGGTAAAAATAAAAATAAACCAGAACTCACTGTTGTAAGGTGGGTTCTGACTCAAAGTGAACCTCCACGGATTTCTAATCTTTAGGGACGTGCACCACTGAGGCTTCTGAAGGTTATTCAAAACCTCGGCGTCCTTGCTGTGGAGTCGCACGGACTCATAGCTGACACTCTAGCAGGTTTTGCAGCCTGTAAATTGCTCAAGGAGAGATTACCTGTCTTACTATAGATCTTTCACTCTCAGCACTGACTGAGCTGAAGTGTAAATATCAAGGCATTTGAATTGAATCACCAGAGAGGCTCTGTCTTTGGGGTCAGTCCTCCAGCTGCCTAAGGACTAGCCACCAGAACGCTATAATAAATACTATGATGTTGTATGCCATCGAGTCTGAGAACTGACTCATCATTGACCCTCCAGTGGCTTTTCAGGAAGATTATTCATCTTTTTCCCCACAGAGCAGCTCGTGGATTCAAGCTTCTTATCACCAGGCCACCACTGACTAAATAAATATCCTGAGCCTACTGCCAGATGATTCTTTTCTGACTCAAAGCAACCTTTTATCAGATGTCCAAGGCTTTGAATCTTTACGGGACTGCCCGTCTTTCTCCTCTAGCTGCAGGTGGACTTGAACTGCTGACCTTTTCGTTAGCAGCCTGACAAATTGTGCACTACAGTATTACACCTCTTCAGCACCACATAACCATCATAGTGAAAACATATCAAAGAAAACTACAAGGAGAAATTATCAGAAACAAAATAGCTGACTTGAATTGGATCAGGTAGTCACAGGATAGAAAGTATTTGAACAACAAAGTTCACAAGGCTAATTACATAGATTTGTACTGAACTCTGTATCCTGATAATAGAAAAGTCAATCTTTTTTTTTAAGTGCATAAAACATTTGCCAAAATTAACCAGCCCACAAAAATATTCCTCAATAAATCTAAAAAAAAAAAAAAAAGTACTCAAGAGCAACGGTGTCTCTTTGGAGATGAAGGTGCACCTCATACAGGCCATGGTCATTGCAATCACTTGTTATGCATCAGAGAGCTGGACAATGACTAGGAAGGACAGAAGGAGAATTGACGCCTTTGAGCTGTGGTGCTGGAGAAGAGTATTGAATGTACCATGGACTGCCAAGAAAACAAACAGATTCATCCTGGAGAGGGTTAAACCAGGCTACTCCTTGGAGGCAAAAATTCTGGGGCTTCGTCTGACTTTGGACATGTTGCAAGGAGAGACAGGTCTTTGGAGAGGGACATCATGCTGGGTAGAGTAGAGCGACAGCACAGGAGGGGAAGACCCTCTATGAGGTGGATTGATTCAGTGACTGGGGTAATCAGGATGGGTGTGTCAGAGGCAATGCAATTGGCACAGGGTAGAGCAGGTTTTAGGGCTGTTGTACATAGGGCCACTATGAGTCGCAAACGACTCCACGGCGCATAACAACAACAACAACAAACAATCCAGAACAGAACTTAGAGAAGATTCAGCATACACTCTCCAATAACAATAATTAAACAAAAACAAGTAACCAAAATAAAAACTATATCACTTCTGCCATTATCTGGGAAATTATTTTAAATGACTACTCTTAATACAAAGAACTAAAACTGATCGCAGACGATGGGCAAATAATAAACACGCAGAAAAGAATAATGAATACATTACATACACAAACCTAGATTCAAATAAGACTATTTCACTTGGGACTGACATACTCAAATATGTACTTTGAACAAGAAAGCATGAAAATAAAAACAATATTTTAGCTCAAAAAGTTAGAAAATTAACTATAATATGCACTAAAAAATAAACCTAGAAAATAGTAGAATTGTAAAAGATTAGAAATATCAAAGCAATAGATTTGACAAGTTAAATTTATGGTCTGTCTATTGAAATAACCCAGCTGCTAAATGAATTAATTTTAAAAAGAGAGGAAGACCCTCAACAATACGGACTGACATAGTGACTAGCAGTGGGCTGGGATCTCCACAGGAGATTGTGGAGATGGCACAAGATGGATAGGGGAAGACTCACATCTGTTGTTTGTAGGGTTGCCATGAGTCGTAATCAACTCAATGGCACCTAACAACAACAACAACCTAAATAATGTAAAGAGACTACAAATATTCTAGACTGGAGAGGAGAAAGAAGAAATGATGACAGATACTATGAGAGAATGGAAGCATTCAGAGTAGACTGTAAAATTGTTAGATGAATTAATTTGGAAATGTATATAAAATTAATAATCTCTAGAAAAAAATTATAAATAACAATATTAACCCCAGAAGAGATAAACTATTGCAACAGACAATCAAATAAGAAAGAGTAGCAGATATGTAGCCTCTGAAACGTGTCAATTTACATGTACTTCTCCCAAAACTTCTAAGGATAAATAACATAGAACTGTAATATTCAAAATAATGTTTAAAAAAAGTAGTGACTTTCAAGATCAATATTTTAAAAAGTAAAGTAGAATACAAATGTCATTATAAAACTTACAGTAAAAGGAAAGCCTTACTGTGTAAAACTTTTATTTCAGTGAGTATATTGATTACAGTTCTTTTCTCTTGAGCTATCTCTTAAAAATATCAGTCAAAATACCCTGAAAGTCATTGTTCTGCAATTGAGATAAAAGTTAAAAATAATCAAATCCTACTACACTGGTGGGGTGGTTAAGACAGCATGGTACTGGTACAATGACAGACACATAGATCGATGGAATAGAATTGAGAATCCAGAAATCAGCCCATCTACCTATGGTCAACTGATTTTTGACAAGGAGATGAAATCAGT
>NW_006399751.1:23619055-23642195 GCF_000299155.1 Elephantulus edwardii | reverse complement strand
TGCGGCAATGAATGAATGAATGGAAATCCAAAACCTCTGTAAAAAATAAATAAATAAATAAACTATTAAAAAATTAAAAATAAATACAGGTGTACAGTTTGAGATAATACTATAAAACTTCTTCAAAAATCTGATAATAAAAGCTAGAAAGAATAGTACTAGAATTTTAAGTATTAGCAAATAGTTCTGCTCTTTAAAAAAATACTTGACAACTAATAGCTCAGTCAATCTAGGAGGGCAAAAATGATTCAAGATCTGAACTCTAGTTAGTATATTTTAGCATTAAAACATGAGGGGAGCAAATATCTTCAGCTGAATATGTTTTTAAAAGGTACTGCACAATTGAAACAAAAGTTCTTTCATTAGAACCATCATTTCATTATTAAAAACTATTTAAAAGCATTCAATAAAATAGAAGTAGGTAGTTAGTTTCTTGAAATAATAAAATAGTATTCTATTTAATGATGACGTGTGATTCACATTCCAGTTGAAATCAGAAATATGCTAAAGATGCCTTGATTTGCCTTGTTATTTTTATGAAAGTGCTAGTCAGTACAAATACAAGTCATGCAGGTAAGAGGCATAAATAGAAGACAAGGGAAGGCAAAATTATTTTGGTGGACAGAAATATTTGAATGTCTATAAAAATCTAAAAAATAAACTAAAAATATGAACTCCAATTCAGTAAGATGATAGCCTACAAAATTAATATACTCTGAAGTCACAGGTTCTCGTTATGCAAAAATGCAGCCAGAAATGTAACGAACACAAAGGTGCCATGCATTTTAACACCCTAAAACAATGCAAAAATACCCAAGGATACATTCAGCCAGAGTAGGTAAGATCTAAATTGCTGTTGTTTGGTGCCATCGACTCGTTCCTGATGCACAACAACCCTTCAGGCAACAGGAAGACACTACCTTGTCCAGTGCCATCCTCAGTGCTTGATCACATGCGGGCTTATCTCTGTGATGCCTGAGTCCATGGGACAGACACTGTGTAAATGCGTCTTGTTGAGGACTCTCCTCTTTTTTCATTGACTCAGTCATGGTGTCTTTCTCCAGGGTCTGACCCTGCCTTACAACGTGCCCAAGGTCTCATCATCTTCACTACTAAGGACCATGCTGACTGCATTTCTTCCAAGACAAATTTGAGATTTGTCTACTTTTTTTTATTGTTTTTTGGCAGTCCAGGGTAGAGTCAATGTTCTTCACCAAACATCACAATTCAGAGTGGTCAGTTCTTCAGTCTTCCTTATTTCTTATCCTACTTTCACAGGCACATGAGGAGTTTGGAAATTTGGTCAGGTACACCTCAGTCCTCAAATTGACATCTTTGCATTCTGAAAGAGTCCTCTGCAGCTGATTTGTTCAATGTTATTCTTAACTTTATATGTTTAGAGTTTCCGGCTGCTTCCATGGGTGCCGATTACAGATCCAAACGCAACGAAATCCTTGACAACTTCAATTTCTTTTCTATTTATCATGATGTTGTTTATTGGTCCAGAAGTGAAGATTTTTGTGTAATACATTGGTTTCTTGGCTGCTCCCTAGCTGGGGATAAACACGTAATAATCATACAATGCTTGTGTAGCACACCACATCAGTTAAATCTTTGAAGCTGAAGATTAGATTTCCTTCTTTGGCTTTAAATATCATCCAGGTGATTGCAATGTACTATCCTGGTTGGTTTTTCCATCCTTACACTGTGATCCAAAAATGTTTCCAGGGCAGTTTTAGGGATTATAAAATTTTCTTATTTAAAGTAATAGTCATAATGCTGCCAAAGTTCAGTTTCTAAAATCAGTTATTTCATATTGTTGTTATCTGCTGTCGAGTCACTTGTGACTTATAGCGACCCTGTGTACAACAGTCCTAAACCTTGCTCTATCCTGTGCCAATCTTCCTGTCTCTGACACTCCCATCCCTATTACCCCAGTCACTGAGTCAATCCATCTCATCGAGGATCTTCCTCTCTTGCACTATCTCTCCACCCTCCCAAGCGTGATGCCGCTCTCCAAGGACTGGTCACTTCTTCCAACATGCCCAAATGTGTCAAATGAAGCCTCAGAAGCCTTGCCTCCAAAGAGCAGCCTGTTTTCAGCCTTTCTAGGATGAATCATTTGTTCTCCTAGCAGTCCATAGTATATATAATATTCTTCTCCAGGATCACAGCTCAAAGGTGTTAATTCTCCTTCTGTCATCCCTAGTCCAGCTTTCTGATGCATAGCAAGTAATTACAAAGACTATGGCCTGGATCAGGCACACATTAGTCTCCAGACTGACATCATTGCTCTTCAGTACTCTGGAAAAGTCCCTGATAGCCAACTTTCCCTATGCAATTTCGTGGCTGCTGGTACCAAGTGTGTTGATTGTGGAACCAAGCAAATTGAAGCTGTTAATAATCTCAATCTCTTCACTGTCTATCATGATTCTGCCAATCAGCCCAGTGGTGAGAATCTTTCTTTTCTTGATGTTGAGCATCAATCATATTGAAGGCTGCCGTCCTTGACCTTCTGCAGCAAGCACTTAAGGTCTTCCTTGGTTACAGCAAGCAGGGTTGTGTCATCTGCATAACGTAGATTATTGATGAGTCTACCTCCAATTTTGATGCCACATTCCTTCTCGTAGAGCCCAGCCTCCCGGATGATCTGTTCTGCATATAAATAGAAAAGGTTCTTCAATTGTCCGAAATATTCTCCAGTTTTCTATGGATAGTAGGAAAATAAGTAAAAATCCCTCAAATATAAAAAAGAGGATAAAATGAAATTCTTTACAAAGAAAAGAAGGTTAAGTTACTTCTCACCCAAACCCTTAAGAATAAGGTTTATACTTCAGATGACCACAGGCCCAGATAGTATCTTGGTTGCAACTTCATTCAAACTTTGAGCCAACTAAACCCCTCTCAAATTTCTTATCCACTAAAACTTTACATAATAAACATATGCTGCTTTTAAAAAAATAGGGCTTGAAATCAAATAGACAAATTACAGAATACAAATTTCCAATAACCATATTAAAAAGATGTTCAATCTTATTAAAAAATATTAGAAGAAAGTGAATATATCTCTGAAGTACTATTTCTTAGCCAAGTGTTTGGATAAGTTATAGTAAAATAGCTTCCCTCCTTTATTCTTGCTGAAAGTGAAAAAGTATCAATGGTTATTCACTTAGCTATAGTGAACACTTGCCAACCCTGCAGGCAAGAAAACGGAATGAGTTGGTTCTGCCCTATCACGTGAGGTTGATAGGAGCCAAAATGGAATAGCTGGCACGTAACAACTGCCACCTCTGCCCACCCATTAGGGAATGGCACCGTCTGTCAGCCAATGGCTCACTACAAATTCCTGAAAATCAGGATTTTTTTCCCCACACTAAACTCCTCCCACCACCACTGTTTAGTAGGAATAATACAAACAGAAAGCTAGAAAGCTAATCCAATGTAGATTGGTTGTGGGCTAGTGAAATAGCTACTATTATTTTAGCTAGCAATGAATTAGTCACGTATCACTTCACATACATTATCTCATTTAATTCTTGTGAAGTCTTTAAAACAAGTGCTATTTCTCCATATTTTGTTAGAGTCTAAGATTTCACATGCAAAAGCTTTAGTGAAAATGTAAGCCATTGGTGTGAGTGTATGTGTGTATTTATGTATGTATGTATCTCTCGTGCTGCTTTATCTTTGGCAACTTATAGGTCCTGCCAAGAGAAGGTTGCAAAGTACATTATATATCCTGAAAACATCAGTTCAGTTCCAAGGTTAAGTACAAGCGGAAGCCCATTAGGCAGCTCCTTTGAGGTGATGAATCTTAAAACTCACAGCTGCTCACAAAAACTAAAA
This sequence comes from Elephantulus edwardii, assembly GCF_000299155.1. NCBI lineage: Eukaryota > Metazoa > Chordata > Mammalia > Macroscelidea > Macroscelididae > Elephantulus > Elephantulus edwardii. The sequence goes on along the minus strand of NW_006399751.1, from coordinate 23,638,352 downwards.
ACTCAGAGGTTTTTAGATTCTACTTCACTCTTTCAAACTCTGTAACACTCATAGTTTTTTAGATAAGTGAAAAATGTCCATCTTTGTCAGTTACAATGAAAATACTAGTTGGCTTTATGTCTAGAAGGATTTTTGGATAAAATTATGACTGATAAATCATAAAAATCACAAGAGGTTTTTTTAATATCTTCAGGTGCTATTCTCGATACTAGTGATTAAAAAATGAAGAATAAAAACATGATGCCCTCGGTGACCTCACCTTCCAGGGGGACCAGGAGACTTGTAAACAGATATGTTAGAGTAGAAGGTGGTAAGTGCTCTTCTGAAGATTGAGCAAAGAGCTGTCAGTGCAGAAGCACAGAGGACTCGGCCTGAGGGAGTCGAGAAGGTTTAACAGAATAGGTGACATTTGAGCTGAATCTTGAAGGATGAGCAGGAGGTTTGCCAGGTGAATGAGATGATGGCTATATAAAGTGCCTCATACAGGGTCAGGCACATGGTAAGACCTAATAAATATTAACATCCAGTTTCAGTGGGGAAATGTTCCAGGCAGAGGACACAAGTCAGTTCAATTCAAGAAACATTATTGAGTACCTTGTAGATGGCAGGCACTCTTCCAGGGTTTTTGGCCCTCCATGCCAGGCATGTCCTGTGAAGACAGATAATTATACAAGGGACTGGTGTGAGCCATGTCTAAATCTACTATTTTTAGCTTTTGCTCTCAAGGTGGAACAAGGATGTTTGTTTTGACACTGCTGACACATTCCATCTTGATTGCAGGCCCCTACTCACTTGGATCCACAATCAATACACTTAGTACCAATACTCAGAAGATCAGGAGAGGTGTTGCACTGAGGGAATGTGTAGTGAGGGGCCTATCGAAATTATTGAGGCACAGTCATGTCAATTTGAGGACTAAGAGGTGTCTGGTTCGGGTTATGGCCTTTTAAGTCACTTGCTATGCATCTGAGAACTGAACAATGACTAAGGATGGCAGAAGAATTGATGCCTTTGAACTGAGGTGGGGAGAAGAGTACTAAAGACCTCATGGTCTGCCAAAAAAAACAAACCAGATATATCTATCTTGGAGAAGGTAGAGCCAGAATGTTCCTTGGAGGCAAAGATGATGAATCTTTATCTCATATATTTTGGGCATGTTGCTAGGAGAGATTATTCCTTGGAGAAGGACATCATGTGTGAAAAGGTGAAGGAGTGCTGAAAGAGAGGAAGACCTTCATCCAGGTAGGTTGACATGGCAACTGTGGCAATGGGCCTGAGTGTCAGTGATTATAAGGATGTCATGGAATAAAATAATGTTCAGATTGGTTGTTCGTAGGGTCTCTATAAATCATACTCAACTCCATGGCCCCTAACAGGAACCACCACCACAGCATTAAGAACACTGAGATGTGAGTCGCTAAGAGCTGATCTAGATTCACCTTCATGACGACAGTGGTGACTTCGAACCTGGCTTACCTTCGTGACAGGATCACTTTGCTCTGCTCTTGGGGTCAGGCCAATGAGACAACTCTTCCCTCACAGGATGGAGTCCTGATACTGCATCTGTTTCAGCTCACTGACCTGGGCAGTTCCACTTGCCTTCCCTGTCGTCAACTTTATCCTCCCCTCCAGCAGATCAGGATGCTTGGTTCAATGATATAGAATAAAAGAAATGGAGTCTATACTGTTATTTGCCTTTATCATGCTAAAAATGGAATCTATATGCTTCTATCTTCAAAAGAGAATTTTTTGAAATATAAAGATCATTCTATGACTGTTTTCATTGGCAATTTTAGTAGCATGGCTAGGAGGCATGCAATAATCTATTAAGTATCTAATAAGCTATTAAATATCTTACAACTTTAATTGTTTAAACAACCATACAAATAAGGACATTGTTGTTGTTGTTAAGTGCCGTCGAGTCGCAGGCAACTCATAGTGACCCTATGAAGGAGAGTCCTCGACCCTTGGGTGCCTTTCATCCTCTCTCCAGGTTCATGGGGTTTCCGGAGGCAAGCTCTTATGAAAGTGGATGCCACTCCTCCTTCCAAGCTAATAAAGACATTAGGGCACAAAATATTTATCAAAAATTAGAAATGACAATACTGAGATTTGAAATCAAATGTTGTGAGGTGTCAGTGAGTTGAGTATGACCCATAGTGAACAACAGATCTGAACCCTGTCCTATCCTGTGCCGTCCTCATCATCACTGACACGTGAGCCCACTACTGCGGTCACTGTGTCAATCCATCTCATTGAGAGGGTCGTCTCTTTCATTGACCCTTCACTTTTCCAAGCATGATGTCCTTTTCTAAGGAAAAGCCTCTCCTAGCAACATGCCCAAAGGATGTGAGATGAAGCTTCTCCATCCTTGTCTCCCAGGAGCACTCTGGCTGTACTTTTCCCAAGATTTACCTGCTTATTCTCTTGTCAGTCCATGGGATATGCATTGCTCTTCTCCAACACCACAACTCAAAGGTATCAATTATTCTTCTGTCATGCTTATTTATTTCCAGCTTCGAGATGCATAACAAGTTATTGGAAAGACCAAGGCCTGAATCAGGTGCACTTTAGTCTTCAAATGTACATCCTTGCTCCTCAGTAATTTGGAGAGGTCCTTGACTGCCTATTTTCCCAATGCAATACAAGTCCTGATATCCTGGCTGCTGATACAAAGTATATTGATTGCAGATCCAAATATACTAAAGTCATTTATAACATTAATTTTTTCTCTGTCTATCATGTTGTTGCTTATTTGTCCAGTGGTGAACACTTTTGTTTTCTTGATGTTAAGATGCAATCCACATTGAAGACTGTAATCTTTGACCTTCTGCAACAAGAATTTCAATCCTTCTCTCTTTCAGCAAGCAAGGTTATGTCATCCGCACAACACAGGTTGTTGGCCTCAGATCCTGAAGCCACATTCTTCTTCATAGAATCAGACTTCTCAAATTATTTACTTAGCATGCAGATTGAATAGGTATTGAAGATACAACCCTGCTGCACACCCTTCCCAATTTTAAACCATGGAGAGTTCCCTTGCTCTGTTAGGACAATAGTTTCTTGGTTTAGGGACATGTTTAATAGGAGCATAATTAAGTGCTCTGCTATTCCCATGCTTCAATATGGTAGCCATAGTTTATACACACAGTCAGATGTCTGTGCACAGCCAATAAAACACATAGACATTCTTCTGGCATTCTCTGCTTTCAGCCAGGATCCATCTGGCATCAATATTCCCATATTAATGTTTCTACCATTTGCCAGATGTAATATCAGACACTCAAATACATTGTCTCTAATCTGCATGCTGGGAGCTCTGGTGACTTAGTGATAATGAGCTGTGCTGCCAACCCGAAGGTTTGTGGTTCGAATTTTCCAACTGTTCCAGGGGAGAAAGATTGACAATCTCCTTCAGTGAGATTTAAGGCCTCTGAAAACATACTAGAGGGTCAGATATGAGTCAGTTCTAACTTGAGAGTACATAACAAAAACAACAGTGTCTGAATACATTCACTCTAATATAACATTCAAAGCAATTAACTAAATAGCTTGATATCACCAAGTTTATGCATTAGGACTTCAAACGTAGGACTGAGACTATGAAACCTTTCTCTCTTTTATACTATGCCAGAGGTTTTCAGTGCCGGATGCATGTTAGAATCAAATAGGAAACTGTAGGAAAATACCCTACCTTCAGAGACTCCACTTTACTTGATCTTTATGCTCTAGTAGGTAAGGAGTTACACTGCCAACCCAAAGGCAGGGAGTTTGAATCCACCAGTTGCTCTGAGAAAGAAAAATAAGCAATCTCTTATGTGATTTACAGTCTCTGAAAACCTGCGGGAGGGTCAGCGGAGTTGATTCCCATTTGATAGCACATAACAACAATAGTGTGCTATTATCAACAACAATAGAGTCAACAATGGGTCTGGATTTTGTTTTGGGCGTGGACAGGAGTCCATGTGGTTTTAAAGTTTCCAGGTGAGATCAATGTGCTGATAATTGAGAACTAAGTTTGAAAAATGAAAATTACCAGAAAGCTTGACATCCAGATTAGAAGTATAATTACATTTCCCTTGATAAATTGATAGAACATGACATTAGTTTCCAAAGGCTTTACTGGTGAATGTGCTCTAGAAAAGGATCAATTCTCCAGTTTCCAAACCTGGAATGAGGAGCTGTATACACAAGTGCATGGAGCAGTCTCAAACTGGTAGGACACTGCCATTGTCCATCTGTTATTCATAGATTCAGTCACCGCCATAAGGCTTGTGGTCAACCGATTCCTCTGGCTTAAACCACAGACAGATTTCTTAGCACTTTTTACTGAATCACAGCCATGGATAATGTTCCTGCCAACTTGAATACAGAAGTCCCCACAAATGCTGCCTGACTTAGCATCTGCTGGGTCAGTCTCTGCAAGCATCTCTCTCTGGTCTTCACCACACTCAGCCCCTCCCAGACTATGGCCACAGTTGGTTCCGAGTTCGTGTACTTTACCAGCCCCAGAAAGAATGGGAGGTCAATGCAGCACTGCTTCAGATGTTCTTTGGAGGCCTGAAAGAGCTCCATGGCCACAAGATGGAATCCTTTCTGCTCAAATTGCTTGATGATGTCACCCACTAGGCCACGCTGTGGTGTCTTACTTGTCTGGCTTGGTGATTATGGTGTGCTCACCGTTGGCCATGGTGCCTGTGGAGGAACCAGTCTCGGGCGCACTGAGTGCAGGGGAAGAGCCATTGTAAACTATTTTCAAAATCATTGTATTTTCCTAAAAGTACTGAAGATAATAGAGGAAAGAACACAGGCTTTTGGAGTAAGACAGACCTAACTTTAAACCTTAATTTGGCACTTTACTTGCTGAGTGGCCTTTGAGAACCTGCTTAATATTCTATAAATATTGTTTGTGAAAGAAGTAAAAAAGTATTCTTGAGAACATTCTACATTAAAACAGATCTTGCTTCTATCAGGGTATATCTTTCAGGTGCTATAGAGTCAACTTTCACTTAACGCAAACCCACATACAACTAGCTGCCAGTTCTGAGGTATCCTCATCTGCTTTACTAAACTTACTGATGCCACCACTGCGTGTCAATCAGCTTCAAGGTGTGGGGTGGGGGCTTCCTTTATTTCAGCTGACGCTCTTCCTTACCAAAATTATGTCCTTCTCTATAGACTGGTCCATCTGTTCAAGATCAAGATGTGTAGCTCCACTAATAAAGCTGGCCTGGGTCGGAGTTCAGTCTCCATCTTAATGTTTAAAAAAGTCTCTAGAAATTGGGACCTCTGTACATACTTAAAATTTGTAACAGAGAAGACGTTTTGCTTGGTAAGTTAAGCAAAGGATACGGATAGACTATTCCTGGAGGGTCCTAACATCAGTTCCTTCTCAGGTATCTCCAGTTCCAAGCATCTTCGGCATATGTGTGATTTACTTAGCTGCCTTAACTGAATGTCCTTAACAAGAAAGGTTTGCCATCATCTTGTGACCACCCTGGACACTCCGTTATAGCCACACACTTCACCTTATAACCCACGTGGTTGTTGATTATCTTTGAGTCGAGTATGACTCACAGTGACCCATAAACAAAGGTCTGAAGCCTTTCTGTAACTAACGACATTTATCAAAGTTCATAGGCATGTTGTTTCCCCATAATTTATCAATGTACTTTGTACCAGTCCCTCCCTTTCTGCTTTGAGATGTCCCATTTCCTACTTCATCTAAATAATGAGCTCCAATCATGAATATTGCACTATACGTTTCTGATTTTGCCATTTAAATATGGCTCTTTGCTTTCCCTTGTAAAGTATCTGCTTTCATTTTGTGAGACATCTCTAGTTCCGACTGATTTTGTTGTTGATAGTTACCTTTGCGTTGGTTCTAACTTGCTTCTCCGACAGAATGAAATGCAGCCTTGTCCTGAGCCATCCGAACCATCATGGCTAAGTTTGTGTCCATTGTTGTATCCACTATGTTAATCTCATTGAGGGTCTTCTTTTTTTTTTTTTTTTTTACTGACCCTTTACTTTACCAAGCACGCTGTCCTTCTCCAGGAACTGAGGACGGCTTACCATCCTTGTTTCCAAAGACCATGAAGTTGTACTTATTCCAGTACTGACTTTTGACCCCTTGATAAATCTCTATTTATATTTTAACAGAGTAAAGGTTTTTCTCAGCACTTATATTAGAAGTGAATACTGACGGTGCCGGCAACCTGGACTCAAGTCTATCAGATGATATGGATGGCAGAGGCTAGGACAAGTTCCAGGCCTGTTGTTCAGAAGGTCGTTATGAGTCATACTCAGCCCGATGGCGCCTAACAGCAACAGCATGTGCATGGTACATTGAAAAGGCGCTCACAAAAAGCTTGTTAAAATGCGTAGAAATTGGGCTTTTTAGACCAGAAACCATTTATTCCCGTCTAAAACCCATGAAAATGTCTCTTTAATAGTGTTCCATTTAATATAATTTAGAAACAATAATTTTATGGTTCTTAATCCTGAAACTAATTTGGATTAAGTGGGAAACAGAACAATATCCCACCTTTGGGCAGTACACCTTTACAGACGCAGACTGCCTAGCTTTCTCCTGCAGAGCGACTTATGGGTGGGGCTGTTGAATTTTTAGTCTTCAGTCAAGAGCTTTAAGATTTCGCCACCAGAGCTCCAGCTCAATCCAATCCATTGCCTAGAAGTCACTGCAATCATGGCAGCCCTCCATTGGGTTTTTATGACCTCACTGACAAGGGGAAGTTGTTGTTGTTGTTATGTGCCATTGGATCATCTGTGACCCTGTGTACAACAGCTCTGAACCCTGCTCTATCTTGAGCTAACCTCATCCCTGACACACATACCTCCATTATACCAGTCACTGGGTCAATCCATATCATTGAGGGTCTTCCCTTCCTGTGCTGGCCCTCAACCCTCCCAAGCATAATCTCCCTCTCCAAGGACTGCGCCGCCTTGCAACATGCTCAAAGTATGTCGGACGAACCTTCATAATCCAAGGAGCAGCCTCTCTTGGACGAATCTGTAAGTTCTTCTAGATGTCCATGGTATATTCAATACTCTTCTCCAGCACCACAATTCAAAGGTGTGCATTCTACTTCTGTCATTTTTAGTGATTGTTTAGCTCTCTAATGCATATCTTTGGACTGACATCATTGACAAGTACTCTGGAGAAGTCGCTGACAGCAGATTTTTCCAATGTAATTTTTCTTTTGATTTCCTGGCTGCTGGTGCCAAGAGTGTTGATTGTGGAGCCAAACAAGCTGTAATTTTTAAAAACCTCAGTCTCTTCGCCGTCTTATCATGATGCTGTCAGTTGGCCCAGTGGTGAGAATCTTTGTTTTCTTAATGTTGAGCTTCAATCCATATAGAAGGCTGCAGTCCCTGACCTGCAGAAAATGCCTCAAGTCCTCTTCAGTTTCTACAAGCAAGATTGTGTCATTTGCAAAACGTAGATTGTTGATGAGTCTTCTTCCAATCCTGATGTCACCATTCCTCCTCACAGAGTACAGTCTTCCAGATGATATGTTCTGCATATAATTTGCAAAGGTATGGACATAGAATGCATCACTGGCATTCACCTTTCCTGATTTTGAACTCTGCAGTATTCCTTGCTCTGTTCTGACGACTATATCCTGGTCCTTGTATACGTTTCGCATAAGCACATACAAGTGTTTTGAGATTCCTATTCTTCTTATAGTCAGCTACAGTTTGTTGTGACCCACACAGTCAAATCCCTTTGCATAGTCAATGAAACACAGATATTCCTCTGGTACTGTCTGCTCTCAGCCAAGTTCCATCTAACATTGTCTATAATATCCCTAGTACCACGTCCTCTTCTAAACCCAGCCTACACATTTGACAGTTTTCTGTTGATATGCTGTTCCAGTCATTTTTGGATAATCATTAGCAGAATCGTTCTTGCATGTGATATTAATAGTATTGTTTGATAATTTCCACACTCTGTTGAATCAGCTTTTTTTGGAGTGCTAACAAATGCAAATCTCTTCTGGTCAGTTGGCCAGACAGTTGTCTTCCAGATTTCCTGGCACAACTTGGTTAGCACATCCAGGGCAGCGTCTGTTTGTTGAAATATGTCAATTGGTATGATGTCAATTCCTTGGGCCTTCCCCCGCACCAATTCTTTCATATCAGTTTGAACATCTCCTTCATCACCACAGGCTCTTGATATTTTGTTTCATGAAATTCTTCTGTGTCAGCCAATTCCTTTTGGTATAATGACTCTGTGTACTCCTTCTATCTTCTTTTAATGTTTCCTGGATCATTCAATATTCTACACATAGCGTTTTTAAGTACTGCAACTCAAGGCTTGAATTTGTTCTTCAGTTCCTTCAGCTTAAATCCCTGTGCACATCAAAACCTTTTTCCAACAGGGTGAAAAGAAAACCTACAGACTGGGAACAAATATGTAGTAATACCATCTCAGACAAGAGTCTTATAACAAAAGTTTACAGAATACTCCTGGACCTTCATAAGAAAAATACTGATAACCCAATTACAAAATGGGCAAAAGACATGGAAAGAATTTTCAGAGGAAGATATTTGAATGGCAGACAGACACATGAATAAATGCTCCAAATCGCTGGCAATAAGAGATGCAAATCAAAACCACAGTGAGGTATCATCTCACTCCAGTAACAGTGGCAAAGTTTAACAGTGCAGCAAGTAATAGATGTTGAGAGAGAGGAGAGGAGAGGAGACTGAGTTAGAGTTCTGATGGCCTAGTCTATAGGAATTACAGGGAGCTCTTGTGGAATAATTTGTAGAGTGTTGCACTGTTAACCTGAAGATGGACCTTTTCTGGCATTTGGAATCTAGCAGCAGCTCCATGGTAGAAAAGCGGTCTTGCTCTGTGCAATTTAAAGCCTCAGAAACCCACTGAAAGATGAGCTATGAATCTGTTTCAACTTAATGGCAATGAGAATTGTTTGTGTGTGTGTGTGTGTGTTCAAATCATAATGGATTCACTGGTGAATTTTTAGAGATAGCAAATCACATGGAAGGAGATTACCCATCTTTTCCCTGTAGAATAGCTTTGTGGATTTGAACCACCTGTCTCTGGATTGTCTGTACAATTCCTTACCTACTAGACAATGAGAACTCCATATATATATATATATATATATATATATACACATATATACATGTTGTTCTTGCTTGTCATGAGTAGCTCTAACATTACAGTACATTTTACCATGAATAATGGGAGTAATAAGAGTTGCCTAGAGAATGTCTTTACTTTCAGATATGGTCCCCCAGTCTTGACATGTAGCACTAACTCTATTTCCCCTTGATAATCAGGATCAATTGGCCCAGGCAATACAGTAAACATTTTTGCTTGTTTGTTCAGTAGTGGGAAGTGACTGAGGTGCCAGTCTTAACTTCTAGTTAAATGAAACCTTTCTGGTGTTTCCTTGAGGAAATATGATCCATTTGAAACGAAGAGCACATCATTATGGGTGTGGAAAATAAAAGCTATATCAGTGTGTCATGAATAATAATGTAGAAACTTGGATCTAAGTATTCTGACTATTGAAGAAATAGCATAGTGGTTGCTGCTCAGAGTATATACTTCATCTTGTAGTACAGCTCTCCAGTACACAAGTGTAAACAAGTGAAATGTCGACAGACCATTCCAACAATCTATGAAGCCAGCATCCTCATATATACATAAAACACATTCTTCAATAATTATTCTTTCAAGTTCTTGATTTTTTTTAATTTTAGTGAAGATTTACAAAGAGACTGGTTTCATTCATTCACTTATTCATGCATACTTTCCTCCTTCCCCCTCCCCCAATCCCATTTGCAATGCTTGTACTATTCCAGGCTATTTATTGTCACACACACAGTCTCTAATCACCTATTACTTTCAGATTGTCCTTCCTTTCACCCATTCCAGTGCAATGTTCATTATCTGACGACTCTTTTCCCACTCCTTCCTGTCCCTCATCTTGATTCTGTTATTACAAGGGGGTTTATGCAACATTTGTCCTTTTGTGACTGAGATATTTCACTCAGTGTAATTGTGGTGCTGGAGAAGAGTCTTGAACACACCATGGACCACCAAGAAAACAAATAGGTCTGTCTTGGAAAGGGTGAAACCAAGTTTGTCCTAGGAGGTTAGGATATTGAAGCTACCTTACATACTTCGGGCACGTGGCCAGGAGACAGATTGGTCATTGGAGAAGGACATCATGCTCAAAAGGGTAGAGAAACAGCATAGGAGAGGAAGACACTGGATGAGATGGATTGATACAGTAACTTGGGCAATGGGGTTTGATGTATCGGAATTAGCGATACTGGCTCAGGACAGGGCAGGATTCAGAGCTGCTGTACATAGGGTCATTATGGGTTACAGGCAACTCAATGGCACATAACAAAACAATAACAAAATAATGTCTCCCAGATTCATTCACATTGTGTAGTTTTTTTTTTATTTACTCATTAGTACCAGAAGAATGTCAATCTATGTTTCATTAACTATGCAAAGACATTTGACTGTGGGGATCACAACAAACTGTGGCTAACTCTGAGAAGAATGGGAATCTCAGAACACTTAATTGTGCTCTTGTGAAATTTATGCTTGGACCAGAAGGCAGTTATCAGAACAGAGCAAGGAAACACTGCATGCTTCCAAACTGGGAAAGGTGTGCATCAAGGATGTGTATTATCTCCATATTTTTTCAATCTATATGAAGAAAAGATTATCCGGAAGGCTGGGCTCTGTGAGGAGAAGTGTGGCATCAGGATTGAAAGTAGACTTATCAACAATCTGAGTTATGCAGATGACACAACCCTGCCTGCTGAAACTGAGGAGGACCTGAAGCACTTGCTGCGGTGGGTCAAGGACTGCAGCCTTCAGTATGGATTGAAGCTCAACATCAAGAAAACAATGATACTCACTACTGGGCCGATTGGCCGCATCATGATAGACGGTGAAGAGATTGTTGACAGCGTCAGTTTGCTTGGCTCTACAACCAGCACTCTTGGTACCAGCAGCCAGGAAATTAAAAGACGAATTGCACTGGGAAAGTCTGCTGTCAGAGACCTCTCCAATGTACTGACGAGCAATGATGTCTTTCTGGAGACTGAGGTGCACCTGATACAGTCCAGGGTTTTTGCAATTACTTGCTATGCATCAGAGAGCTGGACAGTGACTAGGGATGATAGAAGGAGAATTGATGCTTTTTGAACTTTGGTGCTGAGGAATAGTACTGAATATGCCAGGCACTGCTAGGAGAACAAACAAGTTCTTCCTGGAGAGGGGGAAGGTGGGCTGCTCCTTGGAGACAAGGATTCTGCAGCTTCATCTGACATACTTTGGACATGTTGCAAAGAGAGACCAGTCCTTGGAGAGGGACATCATGCTTGGGAGGGTGGAGGGACAGCGCAGAAGAGGAAAACCTTCGATGAGATGGATTAAATTAGTCACTGGGGTAATGGGTATAGGCGTATAGGAGACAATAATATTGGCAAGGAATAGAACAGGGTTTAGGGCTCTTGTATATAGGGTCACTATGAGTTGCAGGTGACTCAACAGCATATAACAACAACATTATTTTGCAGTGCTGCATACATTGTATTCCATTGTGTTAGTATACCCTAGTTTCTCTAGCCATTAAATTGTCAATGGGCACCTGGGCTGTTTCCATGTCTTTGCTATTGTGGATAATGCTGCAGTAAACAGGAGTGTGCATATATCTATTTGTGTTAAAGTTCTGTTTTCTATGGGATATATTCTCAGTAGTGGGATAGCTGGGTCAAATCGTATTTCTATTTTCAGCTTTTTGAGGAAGTACCAGACTGCCCTCCATAGTGGTTGTACAATTTTACATTCCCACCAGCAGTGTATAAGAGTTCCAGTCTCTCCACATTCTCACCAGCATTTGTTGTTTGCTGTCATGGTGAACTTTGCTATTGGTGCTGGGTAAAAGTAATATCTTACTGTTGTTCAATCTTAATTCTTTAAAAGGAATTCTTAAATCAGAAACAATGTCAATGAAACCATGTCAGTGGTTAAGTCCTCAGAAAATTATGCAAATGGAAACATTGTGGAAAGATCAAAGAGGAAATATGATCTCTATAAAACAAAGAGAACAATATTATGTGTGTAGAAAATAAAAGCTGTATTAGTATGTCATGAATAATAATGTAGGGGCCACTTGGATCTAAGTATTCTATTGATGAAATAACATTAGATAATAGTTGCTGTTCAAAGTAAACTTCATCTTATAGAATAGCTCTATAGTCCACAAGCATACACAAGTGAGTTGTCAACAAACCATTCTAATAAAGCCAGCATCTTCCCATGTATGTGAAACAAATTCTTCAATATTTATTCTTTTTTTAAGTTCTTGATTTATTTTCAGTTTTAAAAAATTTTCGTGAAGGTTTACAAAGAGATTGATTTTATTCATTTCTGCATGTCCAATTTCCTTCCTCTCCCTCCCTCAATTCCCCTTGATTGAAGAGGTTTATGCAATCAATATGTCATCATATTTATTACTTGCAGATCCTAAGAATTATGTCATGTTAAGAGCTCAGTGCTTCTCTCTGATATTGGCAAGATTGGCATGCATCAGTAGCAGTAGCCAGATTAGCCTTGGTGAAGTCAACTTTAAACCAAGGTACAAGCAATATTCCAGCTGCCAAGGCTACTATACTCATAAGCCCAGTGAAAAGCACCAAGAAGGCGGGGCCTGACAGCTAACTGATATCCATAAGATTAGTCATTTTGTTTATTTGACTGTTTAGAGTTTCGTTGTTTGTGGGTTTGTGGTTTGTTTTTGTTGTTTTTTTTTTTTTTTAACAATGGCTATTTTCCCTCATTGCCTACTCTAAAAAGCTTATTCCTATAACTTTTTTTCAGACTTAGCCTAAATATAGACTAAGAAGTAGTTGTCTAAAGAGAGCAGGGAAACACTGCATGTTTTTATATCAGTAATAGCCTCACATACTTTGAGAATGTTGCTAGGAGAGGCTATTCCTTAGACAGGGACATGATTTACAAAGATAGAGGGATCGGTAAAGGAGAAGACCCTTGACCAGCTGGATTGACACTGTGACTACTGCAACAGGCTCTAGTGTGGCAGGAAGTGTGAGGATGGTACAGGACAGGACAGGGTTTTCAGTTCTGTTGTTCATGGGATTGTTATGAATTGTAACTAACTCCATAGCACCTAACAACAACAACAACAACAATATTTCAAGGTTATATTCTTTCTCCATACCTGTTCAATCTGTATGCCAAGCAAATAATTCAAGAAACTGGACTATACGGAAAAGAATGCAACATGAAGATTGGAGGAAGACTCAGCAACAACCAGTCTTACGAAGATGATATAACCTTGTTTGCAGAAACTGAAGAGGATTTGAAGCACATACTAAAGAAGATTAAAGATTACAGCCTTCAAAATGGGTTATGTCTCAACATCAAGAAAACAAAAATCCTCACCACAGGGCCAATAGGCAACATCATGATAAATAGGTTGAAGCTGTTGATGGCTTCATTTAGATTCACAATCAGCATGTAAAGTAGCAAAAAGGTAAGAAATCAAAATATGTGTTGTATCAAAAAAATCTGTTGAGAAGAACTTTTTGAAAGTGCTAAATGGCAAAGATATGAGACTAAAGACTAAAATATGCCTGATGCATGATATTTTCAATTGCATCACTTGCCTCTGTTAAGTGGACTATAAATAAGGAAGACCAAAGAAGGATTAAGAATTGTGGTGTCTGCAACAATGAATGAATGGAAATCCAAAAAAAAAAAAAAATTGTAGTGTCGGTATAGACTTTTTAATATCTCCTGCGCTAACCAAAGGAACACACACACACACACAAATCTGTCTTGGAGGAAATGCAACATTTGAGACCACGATGATGAGATTTTGTCTCATATACATTCAGCATGTTGTCAGGAAGAGCCAGCCCTTGGAAAAGAACATCATTCTAGGGGAAAGTAGAGAGTCAATGAAGGAGAGGAAGGCCCATAACAAGGTGGATTGTCACAAAAGGCAGATGATAGTGTACACAGAAAACCCCAAAGACTCAACAAAAAACTGTTAGAGCTAGTAGACCAATTTAGTATGGTAATAAGATAAAAGATCAATATCCAAAATCAGCAGGATTCCTCTACAGTAACAGAGAACTCAGAGAAGGAAATCAAGAAAGCCATACCATTTACAATAGCCAACCACAAATTGAGATTACTTGGGAATGAACCTAACTAGAGATACAAAACCCCTGTACTGCAAGACACAAGAAAAGAACTAAATAAATGGGAAAATGTTCCCTGTTCATGGATAGGAAGACTCAATATTGTGAAAGTGACAGTCCTACCAAAAAGAATCTACATGTTCAATACAATCCCAATCCAGATACCAAATTAATTTTTCAAGGAGATTGAAAGGTAAACTGTCAAGTTTATTTGGAGAGAAAAGATACCTCAAATAAGCAAAGCACTTCCGAAAAACAAAAATAAAGTGGAAGGAATAGCACTACCTGACCTCAATACCTATGACACAAAACAGCATGGCACTGGTACAATGATAAGCACATAGATCAATGGAACAGAATTGAGAACCCAGAAATAGACCCAACTACCTGTGGTCAGCTGATAATCTACAAGGAAATAGAACCTATCAAATGCGGAAATGACGACCTTTTCAACAAATGGTGCTGGCAAAACTGGTCTACTATCTGCAGAAAGCTGAAACACAATCCATATGTTACACCATACACAAAAATCAACTCCAGGTGGATCAGAGAGGCTGACAAACACAGCCAGAAATTCACAATCTGGAGATGATAAATTTGATGAATGAGAATTTTTAAAGATTAAATCTCTGTGCTTATCAAAACTTTTTTTTAAAAACAAGGTTAAAAAGAAAACCTACTAGCGATGCCATCTCAGACAAGGGTCTCATAACAAAAGTTTACAGAATACTCCTGGGTCTCCAGAAATAAAAGACTGTTAACACAATCACAAAATAGACAAAACACATGGAGAGACTTTTTACCGAGGCAAACATTTGGATGGCCAACAGGCACATGAAGAAATGCTAAAAATCACTTGCAATAAGAGAGGTGGAAATGAAAACCACAATGAGAGACCCTCTCACTCCAAAAAACAGAGGAAAGTTTAGCAGAGAGGTGGGAACTCTTGTACTCTGTTGGTAGAATTGTAAAATGGTACAACTACTATGGAAGGCAGTTTTTCATTTGCTTAAAAAGTTGAACATAGGAACTCTGTATGACCCAGATATTCCACTACTAGGAATATACCCCAAGGAAATTAGAACTGAGACACAAACAGAGAATTTGTATAACAATGCTCATAGCAGCACTATTTATCATTGGAAGAACATGGAAACAGCCCAAATATCTAACCACAACTGAATGGATTGGAAACTATGGTACATTCACCCAATGAAATACTATGCAGCACTCAGGAGCAATGCTTTAGAAAAATACTACATAACTTGGGAAAGACTAGAAAGTATTATGCTGAGTGAGCTCAGTCTCATTAAGGACAAATACTGCATAAGACCAGTATTGTATAAATAGAAGGATAACTAGTAAAATATGTATGGAGATCCAAGGGGTGAAATGGTGGGAGCAGAGGCATGAGGATGGGTAGGGTGAAACAACAGGGTTGTATGATTTGGTAGGTGGAGGGAGGGATGAAGGCAATGAGAATGATTCAACAAGAACCTGAAAAGACAGAGTAATGATGGGCAAGGTCCAATGGTGATTAACTTATAAAACATAATGCATGGGAATGATTCTATGAAATACAATGTGAATGAAGTGTAAAACACTTATGTATATGGCCTTTTATTTTTATTTTTGTGTGAGATTTTAATGTAAGTTTACAGAAAAGTTGGATGTTCATTCATTCATTGTTGCACTTTTCCCTCTCTACCCTCCCCCATTCACCTTAAAAAAATACTCATTCATTGTTGCATAATTTCCTTTCTTCACCCCCCACCCCCACCCAGTTCACTTTGCTTTGCATCTCTTATTCTGGAATGTTGTCATACAAATAATGTCTAATCGTATATTCCTTTTAAACAGTTCTTTCCTTCATCTGTTCCAATGCAATGTTCATTATTTATCTCCTCCAACCCCCATGTCAGTCCTGTTTTATAACAGTGGTAGTATACAGTATTTGTCCTTTTGTATGAGTGAGATATTTCGCTCAGCATAATGTCCTCCAGGGCCACATATGTTGTGTAATATTTTATGAGTTTCTTATTTTTCAGTGCTGGATATTAGTCCATTGTGTAAATACACCATCTTTTCAGTGCTGCATATTAGTCCATTGTGTAAATACACCATCACTTTTCTGTTGTTTTATTTGTTGGTGAGCACTTGGGTTGCTTTCATCTCTTTTCTGTTGTGAATAACGCAGCAGTAAGCATGGGTGTACATATATCTGTTTGGGTGGCAGCTCTGGATTCTTTAGGTTATATTCCTAATTGTGAAATTGCTAATTGCTAGGTCAAATGACATTTCTTTTTCCAGCTTTATGAGAAAACACCACACCACCTTCCATAGTGTTTTCACTATTTTACACTCTCATAAGCAGTGCATAAGGGTTCCAATCTCTCTGCAAACTTGCCAGCATTTTATGTATATGTAAGCAAATTAATATTAAATGGGAGGGAAAATATAGATTGACACAGTGACTGTAACAATGGATTCAAGCATGGTGGAGATTGTGAGAATGGCACAGGATAGGGCAAAGTTCTAGTCCATTGCTCATAGAGTGGCTGTAAGTTGTAGTTGCCTTGGTAACATCTATTCTCACCACTGGACCAATTGGCAGCATCAGGATGGTTGGTGAAGAGATTGAGATTGTTCACAGCTTTAGTTTGCTTGGCTCCATAGTCAACACTCTTGGTACCAGTAGCCATGAAATTAAAAGATGTATTGCCATGGGAAAGTCTGCTGTTAGGGACCTTTCCAAAGTTCTGAAGAGCAACGGTGTCTCTCTGGAGACTAAGGTGCGTCTGCTACAGGCCATGGTCTTTGCAATCACTTGTTATGCATCAGAGAGTTGGACAAATGACTAGGGAGGATAGAAAGAGAATTGATGCCTTAGAGCTGTGGTGCTGGAGAAAAGTGTTGAGGGTACCATTGACTGCTAGGAAAACAAACAGATTCATCTTGGCAAAGGTTAAGGTGGGCTGCTCCTTGGAGGCAAGGGTTCTGGGGCTTCGTCTGACATAATTTGGACATGTAGTAAGGAGGGACCAGTCCTTGGAGAGGAACATCATGCTTGGGAGGGTAGAGGAACAGCACAGGAGGGGAAGGCCCTCTATGAGGTGGATTGATTCAGTAACTGGGGTAATAGGTATGGGTGTATCGGAGACAGTGCAATGGGCACAGGATAGAGCAAAGTTTAGAGTTGTTGTACATAGGGTTGCTATGAGTCACAAGCAACTTGATGGCACACCACCACCACCACCACCACCACCACCACTACCACCACCACAACAACAACTCTAACAAATATTCCAATCCTGTCATTTCAAGTCTCTGATTCGTTGGACAAATAAACACTTGTCCATGAATCAATGCAGGTCTCTAATTTCCGCCCTACCTCTCTGGACAGTCAGGCTTTGCTTCATATATAATGAAGCCCTCCATTGAGAGGTCTTGCCACCTTTTAAAGGCACAAGCCAACTCACAGCAAGCTCTAGAATGCCTTTTTTGATAGTAAGTATGATTAATCTCTCTAACGTTCCAGCTGGGGCAAACTTCTATCCTGTTCCCTCCATTTAAAGTCCTCCACATCATCTCCCTCTTCACGGTTCCTGGCATAATCTTTTCTATAAAAGATAAGACTAGATATATTTTTAGCTACCTATTCACTGTTCAAAGGAAAACAGAAATAGAAAACAAGTTGGCTACATGATTTGATTAGTTGAAAAGAAAAAATTACAAGGAAAACGATACAAATAATACTTGAGCAATTATTGTGCACATAATCCCTTTTCTTTTTTAAAGATTTTTATCTTACTTGATCCTTACAAAAACACTATTAAGTAAGTATAGCTCAAATTATTTCTGTATTACAGAACTGAAATGTGGAGGAAGTAAAGTGACTACAAGAATTTCTATAACAAACCCAAGACTAGAAGCAGAATCAGAAGGCTGGCTTTTAGCACAATGGCAAGAGAAAGAATACACAAACCCCATGGCCATGATAAATCTGGGGAACTTGAGGAAATAGATTCTATAATACAGAGTGGAGCAAGAGAGAGTGATTGTCTTAGGGCAAAAAATGAAGCATAGAACATCTTAGAATGGGTGATCCCACAGCACTACACAGAGCAGAAAAATGAAAGTCAAGCTCAAAGTAAATCACAGAAGAATCATCACCATATTTCTCTTTCCTAATTGCTTAGCAAATTATCAAAAGAAGGGTATGAGAAGCATGCTACATCTAAATATATATTTCTATTTTTTGTTATTATATTATCAAGGAGGAGAGTGGAGGATATAAGGAGCAAACAAATAAAAAAAAATCCTTTTTTTGTATATTACCAACAATGGGTCAGGGCATAAGAAGCACACTCAATCCGAATAACTGTTTATAAAAATAAAAGTGTGGAGATGGGAACTAGAGGGAGCTAGTAGGAAGGACATAAAAACATAATGTTCCAAAGGAAACACTGAATTTCACATAAAGTTGTATAAACTTTTGAAGACCAAAAAAAGCAGGAAAAAACAAGTTTCCTTTTTTTACAAATTAGATTTTTTTTTAAAAAAGAGCCCTAGTGACAGCCGACACCTCGTCCGCCCCGGAGCTCAGGCCCCTTCGCATAGTCACCGCCGCAGGTTCACACCCGCCACCCCCAGCTCACCATGGATGATGACATCGCTGCGCTCGTGGTCGACAATGGCTCCGCGGCATGTGCAAGGCCGGCTTCGCGGGCGACGACGCCCCCCGGGCTGTCTTCCCCTCCATCGTGGGGCGCCCTCGGCACCAGGGCGTGATGGTGGGCATGGGCCAGAAGGACTCCTACGTGGGGACGAAGCCCAGAGCACGAGAGGCATCCTGACCCTCAAGCACCCCACTGAGCAGGGCATTGTCACCAACTGGGACGACATGGAGAAGATCTGGCCCCACACCTTCTCCAACGAGCTGAGTGTGGCCCCCGAAGAGCACCCTGTGCTGCTGACGGAGGCCCCCCTGAACCCCAAGGCTAACCGGGAGAAGATGACCCAGATCATGTTCGAGACCTTCAAC
>NW_006399751.1:23608001-23617771 GCF_000299155.1 Elephantulus edwardii | reverse complement strand
GGGGCCCTTGCCCTTTCCCTCAACTCTAGAAATATGAAGGCTTTTGGTCTCCCTGGGGTGGCTGAGATGTGGAGGAAGCCAGGGCTTTACCTGTACACTGACTTGAGACCAGTTGAATAAAAGTGCACACCTTAAAAAGTGAAAAAAAAAAAAAAGCCCTAGCTAACTAAATCAAGTAAATGTTGTTGTTGTTGATTGCTGTCAAGTCCAGCATGACTCTTAGCTACCCTAAGAACAAAAGACCTGAAGCCTTTCTGTAGCTATCTTTTCTCCAAGTTCCTAGAGTTTAGGAGGTAGAAGGTCAGTGCCATTTCTGAATCTTGTGTCTGTCCACCTCATTCTGTGTGGTGGTGGTGGTGGTAGGTGCTGTCAAGTTGACTACATCAGTAGCCTGCTTTACCCTGCACTAGCCTCCCGATCTCCCATCTACTCAAGCCCATCGTTCCAATCATTCTTTCAATCCAAACGATGGAGAATCGTTCTCTTTTTCTCTGACCCTCCATCTTTCCTAGCATGGTGTCTTTTTACAAAGATCAGCCCCTCCTGATAACATGCCCAAGGTATGTGAGATGAAGTTTCACCATCCTTGCCTCCGGGGAGCACCCTGATTGCATTTTATTCAACACAGATTTGTTTGTTCTGTGGGCTATCCACAGGACATGCAGTACTCTTGGCCAACACTGAAATTCAAAGACATTGGTTCTTCTGTGTCAGAAGTACATTTGTTTCTTGTGACATTAACTTCCATATGTGTAAACAACAGGATTTCCCAAACCATACTCCCCCCATTATAATTATCAATCTAGTCCACCAGAATGTTTTATACTATTTTCTTCTGATTTCAATTTCTTGACCATAATAAAACCTGTGTGGAACATTTCATCTGTTTTACACTCTGTTAATCTCAACTATTTCCTCCTCCCCCATTCCACACACAAAAAGCTGATCTAGTGAAAATTATTGAACAATATTACTAATATCACACATCAGTAAAATCATGGTGAAAATGACTGACCAAGCAATTCAGGTTTAGTAACATCTCCTTGGGAAGCAAATCTTCTTTATTCTGGCTTATTATTAAGTTTTGAGTTATATTTTAAGGATGACTAAAGTATCATTTTCCAAATAATCTCTGGGTTTATTGAATATTTTTGACCAACTGGAGTCATAATGGAATTGAAAATCTGAATATTTGAAATATTCAGTTAACTCAAACACATGCTGTGACGCCTGTTTACTTACCTAATTTTACTTTAAGGCATTGTGGAAGAGCAAATTCATTCATGTTTTTTGTTACGTCTTTGAAACACTTCAGACCAATCATGTTTGTCCTCTCGGTACTATATTGTATTTGTTCACAAAGTGATGCATCTGTAAGTTTACTGCATGATTTCCAACGATGTCTGTGTTGCACATCTTATGCATGCTTTCTATTTTTAGAGAACCCTAATGTGATGTGGTTCGGTTCCTAACTGCTAACTGAACAGTCAGCAGTTTGAACTTACCAGCCATCTACTTCCATAAAGATTAGAAATCCTATTAGATAATTCTCTCCTGTCACATTACTCTAAGTTGGGATCAACTGTGATGATGGTGATTTTTATTTTAATTGCTTAACAATTTGAAAGTTCTTGGCATGGATTTTTCTTTGGTTCATTTTATGCTAGAATTCAAAGTATAATATATAATATTGACATTCGGACATAGGCATGGTTGGTAGTGAGTAGTCAAAGGTGGCACTTCTCTGGTGGTTCACGGCAGTGTAGTAGAACTTGAAATCAGGGAGTGAGATGCCTCCTACCTTGTTTCTCTTTTTAAAGAGTGCCTTGCTTATTCGGGGCTTCTTTCCATTCCAAATGAAACTGGAGATTGCCTTTTCCATCTCGTTGAAGAATGGGATTGGTGTTTGTATTGGGATTGCATTGAACATGTAAATTGCCTTTGGTAGTATTGCCATTTTCACAATATTGAGTCTTCCTATCCATGACCAAGGGATATTCTTCCACTTCTCCAGGTCGCTTTTTGTTTCTTGTAGTAATGTTTTGTAATTTTCTTTGAACAGATCCTTTGTGCTTCTGGTTAGATTTACTCCCAAGTATTTAATCTTGTGATTAGCTATTGTGAAGGGTATTGTTTTTCTTAGTTCCGGCTCTGTATTCTCTTTGTCACTGTAGAGAAATTCAACTGATTTTTGTATGTTGATCTTGTATCCTGCTACTCTGCTGAATTGGTCCACTGTGTCCAATAATTTTCTTGCTGAGTCTTTAGGGTTTTCTAAGTATACTATCATATCATCTGCATAGAGAGATAATTTTACCTCCTCTTTGCCAATTTGGATACTTTTTATTTCCTTCCCTTGTCTTATTGCTATCATAAGACTTCCAATACAATATTGAATAAGAGAGGTGATAGTTGGCATCCTTGCCTAGTTCCTGTTCTTAAAGGGAATGCCTATAACCTCTCTCCATTGAGAACAATGTTGGCTCTTGGGTTTGCATAAATATTTTTTATTATGTTGAAGAAATTCCCCTCTAATCCTATTTTGCTGAGTGTTTTAATCAAGTAATGACTTTTTGCATTCTCCATGAATGGTATTCTTCATATCTTTCCACAGTTTATCTGGTCTTCGTTCATTAGTGTTCAGAAAGCCCTCAAACCTATTTCTGAGTTGGTTTTTAAATTCATGGGAGATTGACTCAAGGTCAAATTTTTATTCCTGTCTATATTATTTAAACTTTTTTAGTTTTAATTTGAACTTGCATGTGAGCAGTTGATGGTCTGTTCCACTATCAGCACTTGGCCTAGTGTTCACTGCTGATATTGAACTTCTCCAACTGTTCCTTCTACATATATAATCAATCTGATTCTTATGAACACCATCAGGTGAAATCCATGTGTATAGCCTACGTTTTTGTTTTTTGTAAAAGGTATTTGCTGTGAATAAATCATTGATTGCACAGAATTCTATCATTCTATCCCCAGCCTCATTTCTGTCACCAAGTCCATATTTTCTGACTACTGATCCTTCTTCCTGATTTCCAACTTTTCCATTCCAGTTACCCATTATTATTAAAGCGTTTTGGTTACATGTTCGAACAATTTCTGACTGCAACAGTTGACAGAAATCATCTATTTCTTCCTCTTTGGCTCTGGTTGTAGGCACATAAATTTGAATGATAATGGTATTAACAGGTCTTCCTTTTATGCATATGGATATTATCCTGTCATTCACAATATTGTATTTCAAGATGGATCTAGAAATGTCCTTTTTAACTATGAAAGTGACCCTGTTTTTTCTCATCTTTTCATCTCCAGCATAATAGAGCATGTGATCATGGGATTCAATCCATCTCATTTCACTAATACCCAATATGTCAATATTTATGCTTTCCATTTTTTTCTTTACAATGTCCAGTTTTCATACATTCATGCTTCTCACATTCCACATACCGATTGTTAATCTCTTCTTACAACTGTTTTGCCTCCTTTGTGTTTCCAAATTTGAGGGTTCAACTTCACTTGCCATATCTATTAGTCTATTCTAATTGTGCTCTGCTGTTTATAGGGTTTTTAAAGGCCAGTTATAGTTCAGAAGTGGATGGTCAATCCTTCTTCTTAATCTGTCTTAATTTGGATTTTCACTGTTAGAAGACTATCTGACAGACGAGTATTTTTACCTAGCACGTGAAAGACACTTCCCTTACAGAAATAACCAATACTTTCACTGCCCACCCACCCAAAGGATGTCTAACTTGTCTCTGCCCTTTCTCTGCTACCTCCTGATTCCTTGCACACCCAGCTACCTGGTCAAGCCCTCCCTTCCCCAGCCACCTCTCAATGAGCACCAGTCATTTCTGTGATGCCTTGCACGACTCACTGCTACTGGTTTCTCATGCTGTTATCCATCTCTTGTTTAGGTGGGTGTAAGTCCAAATCCCATATATCAACTTCAGAGAAAGATTTTTGCTGGAGGCTGCACTGAGGGAAGATCCTGGCCACAGAACTTCTGCTAAGTTCTGTCTCAGTTTACATTGCTGACACAATGTGATAATTCCAAGGTCCAGACAGGTCTCTTCTAGATCAGATACTAAGGTGGTTTTTGTTTGGCCCTTGGCTCAAAGTAGATTTGAGACTGAAGATATCTTTTCCTGAAAGATGAGATTAGCCCTTCTGGGAAGAAAGGCGTTATCTGATCAAGGAGATTAGAGAGAGCTCTCAGATCACGTCTTCTGTGACTCAGTGGGTTTCTGACCCTGTGTATGTGAAGACACCACACGTTTCAAAAGCAAGGGTCGAAATTGAGAGAAATAGTCAACTTGGGTATCCCTGGTTAGTAAAAACTATGCAATTGAATGGAGTATTGCATAACTAGAAAATGAACTCTATCAGATACAGCAGCAACATGAAGAGGCAAACAAAACCGCTGACAAGACTTCTGGAAAGAAAAATGAACATTCCCAGACTGAGTTATTTCTGAACCATGAGAGACCAACAACATGTTATGGAAAACCATTGGTATTTAATGTTTAGAAACTACAGAAAGTGAACTCTTGTATTATTTCTGTGTATATGTATTAGCAAAATAAAAACTTTCTGCTTGGTAGTATGTTTGTAGCTTAAAAAGAAATAACCTAAGGCTTTCAAGATAAGTGAGTTCTTAGAGTAATATTCTGACACTGATTAATTTTTAGCTACTTGGGTCTTACTTTGCATCCAAAAGTTCTCAATAGAAAACTTCCAACATTTATAAGAGTTTGGGAGTTGGGGGCTTATACCATTGTCTAATAAGAGATAATGCTAAATAGATTTTTTATTAATCAGACAAGACGTAAAGAAAAAACATTTTTTGCCCCTGAGTTTCAGTTTTATTCCAATGAAAATTTTGGTTTCTTTTGTTGTTACGCTTTTGAGCATATTCCAGTCCAGTTCAACCTCTGATAAAGGGGCCCAAGAACTGGACAGTTGCATTAGTCTTCTGGTAATGCCAGCTGTGTGACCCAATGCCACTTGTTTAATCATTCCTGGCCTTCATTAACTCTATAGTAAAGGATAATGCTAAACACTCTCTAAATGTTCTCCCAGCTTTCATGCTAAATTATTCTATGAAAAATTGTCATTATATTTACACAAGCCCTGAGTTGCATTCTTTTTTTTTCTTTTAATTTCTTTCTTTTTCATTTCAATGAATATCTACAGAGATTTTGAAATTCTATTCATTCATAAAAATGGTACATTTCAGCAGGGGTCACTGTCGCCACAGCCAGCCCTACGCCTGATTGCCTTTTATGTTGTAATTGTGTGCATATCACGTATGTCCTTTGTCTCTCAATTTTCTGTTTGGGGCTGCATGACCTTATGTAAAATTCAAGATGTTATCTTAATTGAGCTTCACATGAACTCAGCAAATGTGCCTCAAGTGTGTGTGTGAGGGGGGCGTGGGGTGGTTCTGTTTGTTTTTCTTCATTTCCTTCTTTTGTTTGGTTTTGTAGTTTTCCTGTCAATAGAGACCATTTACTTTCATGGACTCCGGAGTCCTTCAGAAGAGTTTATTTGATCAGTTATCCATGTTCTATAGGTTTGTTTGTTTTTCTCTAAGATCTATAATAAATATAACATATTTGAGTTATGTGGGGGCAGTAGAGTAGATTAGAACAAAACACACTCAATTCAGTCTTCCCTGAGGGTGTTTTTATGAACATCTGAAAAATATTCACCTCTTTTGCAACCTATTTCTGAGAGTATTGTATTAATTGCTTTTCTGTACTTATTTTGCTATATTATGTGAAACCAGAAATGGATTAACACAGTAAAGTTGATACTCTAAGAGCAGGTTAAGAATTACAAAAAGAATTCTCATTCAAAATAGCCCATTTTCAAATTATAGCATATATCTTTGTCCCAAATATATATTGGTCATAAATATAATAGAATTAGCGACCACTGTGTCTCCGATGCTGAAAGGTAAAGGTAGATATCCAACAGACTCAGTGTTAATTCCAGAAAGCCACAGAATGCCCAGAATCTTGACTTTTAGGTCTAAGTCCCTACTTTAAGTCCTAAATCATAGGACTCTGTAGAGTTTGAAACTAGTCCACAAGCTTCAGGTTGTCCCAAAGCCTTGCCCCAAACTCCATATACAAAATCTGTCTATCATTTCACTGCATCATAACCAAAGAAGTTATTATTCCTGTCTTGACACTGTTAAGGCCACCGTGTTGCTCATAGCTGTATGGTGGGCAAATAAATGCAGTCTCACCTCTCTTTCTCCTACATACACATACTATACACAATACAATCGCCTGCGGCTGTTTCTGTGTGGGATTTGGAGAGACTAATGTTGCTCTCTCAATGGCACTGAGCCAATTATAATGAGGTGGTAAAGAAACTATTGGGCTAATGAAGGAATGGTTTGTTTGGAAGGTATGACTTTAATGAAGAGACTTCAGTATTGACACTGCACAACTGCTAGTATGTTAACAGAAGAACCACCCACTCAGTTTGGGATCTCACTGTTTACCAGTCAAAACTTTGATTCTTTCAAGAATGAAAAATGCTCATGAAAGTTCAGCAACATATTGCATTTAAAAGGAAAACTTTTAGTGCCATATAAATGAAATAACTTGTCAGTGGTACATGTTTCCTTTCAGGAACAGAAACAGAAACTCCATGTAAACATAAATTTAAGTTTCTTACCAGCATGTACAATTTAACATCTTATATCAATTTATTTCAGAGATTCTTCTATCATAAGAATATTAACAATATGTTATATTGATAGCCAGAATTCAAGATCATTTATTCAAACTGTACTTAACTATGAGAGAGCTAATTCGGAATGTAAAAATGTATTTCTTCTACTACTTAAAGTACGAGGTTGGTTATTTTTTCCCCCCTCAACTAGTAGAGTTTAAGGGGAACTCTGATGGCCTAGTGGTAAGAAGCTGTCCTGCAATCCCAAAGGCATGTGGTTCAAATCCATCAGCTCCTCTGCTAAAGAAAAATGGGCAATCTCCATCTGCGTAAGCAGGCAGCAGGATCTACAGGATTTGTGTGCTTTACAGCATAGAGAAGTGTCACAAAGCTCAGCGTGCTTCCAATCCCATTTCACATTTTCCAGCCTGCCTTCTCTCCCGCCTAAAATAATTACACAGCCATTCCTCCTATTGTTATTAACTGTGCTAAACTCAGCCAACTTTATTCTCTTTTCCTAGCTCAGTTCTGGTATTCCTCTCACATTTAAGTACTCCTTAGGAATTTCAGTGTAACTTTTCGCTGTTAATTGTCCAATAGTTATGTACTCATGGAAATCTTATAAATAACAAAACTACAAATATTTTCAGTTTTTTATCATCTTGATTTTTTTTTGTTGTTGTTCATTGATCCAGATACTGAGGGCTTCCACCTCAGAGGCTTCCCCTCATTTGGTTAACTCTTTGCTTTATCAAATACCATTTCCCTTTGTAACAATTGATATATACAGATTATGTGTGCAGAGTGAGCCATTCTTCTAAGGAAAATTCATCACATAAAATTCTTCAGACTTTGTAACTATATCAATATGGATTATACCTCAACATCAAGAAAACTAAAATCTTCACTGCTGGACTAATAGGCAACATCATGATGGAGAAATGATCGAAATTGTCAATGATTTCATCTGACTTAGATCTGCAGTCAACACCCATGGAACCAGAAGTCAAGAAATCAAAAGACCTTGCACTGGGAAAGTCCACTGTCAAGCAATGATGTCAGTTTATGGACTAACATGTGTCTGATTCAGGCCATGTTATTTTCAATCAACTTGCTATGCATTTGAGAGCTGAACAATGAATAAGGATGGCAAAAGAAGAATTGATGCCTTTGAGTTTTGGTGCTGGAAAAGAGTACTGAACATCCCCTGGACTACAAAAATAATGACTAGATAAGTCTTTGAGAAAATTCAGGCAAAGTGCTCCTTAGAAGAAAGGATGGCAAAGCTTTGTCTCACATATGTTGGGCATTTTCTTAATATAAGCTATTATTTGGGAGGGGCTCATACTTATAAAGATAAAGGATAACAAAGAAAAAGAAGACGTTAAACAAAATGGGCTGATGTACACCTATGTTCACAGCAGTGTTATTCACAATAGCAAGAAAATGAAAACAACCCAGAGTTTCTCAATAAATGAACGGATTGAGAAATTTTGATAAATTCACATAATGGAATAGTATACTACACTAAGGAGCAATGAGTTTGTAAAATATTCAATATCCACACGCTCAGCACCAGCAGTCAAGAAATCAAAAGATGAATCACATTAGGTAAATCTGCTGTCAGGGACCTCTCCAGAGTACCGAGAAGCAACGATGTCAGTCTAGAGACTAAGGTGTGCCTGATCCAGACCATGGTCTTCAAAATTACTTGCTATGCATCAGAGAGCTGGACAATGTCTAAGGATGGTAGAAGAACAATCTATGTCTTCAAGTTGTCATACTGGACAATAGCTCTGAACCCTGTTCTATTCTTAGCTAATCACACTGCCTCTATTACCCTAGTCACTGTGTCAGTTCATCTCATCCAGGGTCTTCCTCTCCTGTTCTGTCCCTCCACCTTTCCAAGCATGGTGTCCTTCTCCAGTGCCTGGGCCCTCTTGGCTACATGTCCAAAGTATGTGAGGCAGAGCTTCAAAATCCTTGTCTCCAGAAAGCAACATGGTTTCACCCTCTCCGAGACAGACCTATTTGTTTTCTTGGCAGTGCATGGTATGTTCAAGACTGTTCTCCAGTACAACTTGAAGACATAGATTCTTCTTCTATCATCCTTAGACATTGTCCAGCTCTCTGATGCTTCTTGATATTCTATGGGAGAAAACAGGATAAAGGAGCTACATTTGATACCCTCCAAGAAAAGGATCATTCCTGGAGCAGCTCAGAGATCAGCAGAACTATTGGAAGTAACACTTGAATCAAGAGCTTCCCAGTTTCAAAGGTGGGGCCATGGTCGCTTAGGTTACAGAGTCCAATTTTCATTAGCAGTGTTCCAGAGTATGGGGCTGCTCTTGAGGTATGCCAGGAAGAGGGGGCTGCAATGCTCAAGGGGGAGAATAGAGTACGCTGGGTCCGAAGGAGGTTGGTAACAATTCAGATGCACCAAGATGTACCAGGAGAATGGGGTTGGCCAAGGTCAAGGAAAATAATTCTCATCCCAGAGGCCCTAGAAGGTAGAACTTGAGTCCAGAACTGAGAAACAACTTCAATCCAGGATCAAGAGAGTATGGCCAGCTTTTAGAGTGTGAAGATCAGGGTCATTGCTTAGATAATCTCAGAAAAAGATAATTGTTTTCAAGTCTTGAGAGCTGATATAATTTGTTCTATTGGATTTTGGACTTGTTCAGTGCCTGTTATCTCCTCTTTCCTTCCATTTTCTCCCATTTGCAATGGAAACAACTATCTGTTTTACCTTTACTTTGGTTGTGTTGTTGCTGCTGCTCTTGGGTGCTGTCTAGTCAACTAAAACTCATAGCAACCCTATGAACAACAGATCTGAACCTTGCCCTATTCGTGTCATCCTTCTCATCTGAAATACTCAAGCCCACTGTTACAGCCCTTGTATCAACCATCTTACTGAGGGTCTTCCTGTCTTTTCCTGGCCCTTCACCTTCCCAGCATGATGTCTTTTTCCAAGGACTGGCCCCTTTTGACCACATCTTTTAGATAACTTGTATCTGAATTTCAGATGTTAACAGATAAAGAAGAATTTTACCTCAGAACAGAATTTGTTTTTTTTTTTT
>NW_006399751.1:23565861-23606541 GCF_000299155.1 Elephantulus edwardii | reverse complement strand
GTCGAGTCATAGACAACTCATAGTGACCCTATGAACGAACAGCCTGAGCACTGCTCGTACATAGAGTTTCCAGAGGCAAGCCATTTCGGAAGTGGATGCTGCTCCTGCTTCCAGTCTTGATTTAGTTGGGAAGCTCCAGCCAACACTGTCCACCATGGGTGCCCATTACCACAATTGGTACATCACTGTCACAGGCTTCAACATCACAGCAACCAAGAGTTACCTCTGTACAGCAACGCGCAGACCACAGAATAGGCAGAAAAATCTCACTGTATTTTATTTCTATGCTTCAGAAATGAGATTCTGTACTTAGAGTTAACTTAAGAACTTTGGAATGGATATGTTTTGTGGGTCCAAATGGTAGAATGTTATCTATTGTTTGTGTCACCCCAAAATATACATTGTGAACCTATCCTTTGTGCCTATGGTTGTAACACATATTGGGAATGGATTTTCTTATATAATGAAGCAAGGTTTGTGTACAATGTGTCTTGATATAAAGTATATTTTCACTTTGGAAATTCCTTGGCTTGACCATGGAAACCTGCAGAATAAGGTAGAGAATGATTTAGAGGCAGAGAGGAATCACCTCACCAAATTGACTCAAGGAAGGGGCTTTTTCTCCTATTCTTTTCCTGCCTTGTGCCACCACAAGACCTTGTATGATGAGCACAGCAGTAGTTTTCTGAATAAAGACCTGTACCTTGCTTCCTCAAATACTGTTGATTCTCCAGCCATGAAGAGGGGACCATCAACATTGCCTTATTCTTACCTCAGATGCTATGGGGATGGGGTGGGGAATGCTTATTGAATGTGGATGTTAAGATTAAAAAATAATTGAAAAGTAAAAATGTGTCTGAAAGGATTATCCAGAACACTGTTTTCAGTGAAATAATTTTTTTTTAAAGATAATCTTCCACTTTGTGGTGTTTGAAGTGTTTCATAATAGCTAGCATCCCCTGGTGCCTCTCCCTGTCAGAAGTTTGATGTATTTTTTCCATTTTTCTTTTTTCTCAGCAAATCCTGTGAGGCTGGTTCTATTTACTGCTGTTTAGTAGATAAAACATTGAATCACTAGCCCAAAGTGACAAAGCTATGAAGTGATCCTAATGCAGGTCTGTGATTCCTGATAACCCACTCTTTCCACACAGCTTACATTTTAGTAAAGTGTAAGGACAGGGAGATTTCTAAAATGGCAAGACTTTGTTCTTTTCTTTCTGACTAACTACAGGAGATTACTTCATTTTTCATTTTGAACCATGTTTTCCAGCAATAAAAGAATTTATTGCAGGATGTTGTCCTGCCAGCAAAGTCTATAGAGCTGAATCACAAACATTTCCTTGCCTTCTGTCACTGTTCATAATTTATTCATGAATTGCTGGTTCCTTATTAGCATTATACCAGAGTTCAATATTTTGAGCAATCTTCTCAAGGCTTTGAGAGAATGTTAAGGGAGAGATGCGAAGAGGAATTTTGTAGGTAGTTTTAAGTAGGAAATAAATTCTTTCCTAAATTTGAGTCATTCAAATTCTGCTAGTTTAAGAAAAATAGTACTCAAAGAAAGAGAAAGTAATATGATAAGTTAAAAGAATGTTAATCCATGAGAAGATTTAAATATGCTTGCTCTCCATGATAGAAAAGAAAACTATTTTTTTTGCAATTCCAGAAAATAGTATGATAGCAACTCAGAGTTCAATCAGAGATGGAAAGTCTATTTATAGATAAATGTTATATTGTATTATATTTACCACATTGTGTCATATACAGGACATGTAAAGGAATTTAATTCAGGGATCTGGCCTGATCTGGCTGGGGGAACTGGTTATGAAATCTCTAGAAAGTTTTTAAGGGAGTTCTCATGGTCTAGTGTTTAGGGAATTTCACAGCTAACCCAGAGACTATGCCTTTCTGGGAGTTCCAATCCTCCAGCCAGTCTAAGGGAGGAAAATGTGTAATCTCCCATGCAATTTACATCCTTGGAAACCTAGTGGAGAGTCAGCTCTGAGTTGGTTCTGACTAGAAGGCAATGTTGTTGTTATGTGCTGTGAGATAAGGGCTGGCCCTCCATCAGGTTCTTAGAGGCTGTAATTACATGAGAAGAGATTGACCATCTTTCTCCCTCAGAGAAACTGGTAGTTTTGAACCACCAGGCAGGTAGGATTAGCAGTACAACTCCTTGCTTGTATGACCCAGAGCTCAATGAGCTGAGGGAAAGGTAAAATTTTTATCTTCATATCCAACGTTGGAGCTTAAAGTCTATATAAAACTAGGAAGAAAGACTGATCTTAAGTAGGGGAGAACAGACAAGTGATACCAAACATGAGATAGAACACACAAGTGTGAACTGAAATCCATGCTCTGGCCTATTATTAAATGTAGCTTTCCTACTGGATAAATTATGTATACTGCATTGAAACAAATAAGGGAGAGAATAACTTGAAAGCGATATATGTTAGGGTATTATGGTTATCACAAGAGTCCAGAATTAAGGTTGCATAGTGGAGTGTACTTGGGGCAGTGGGAGCGGTGCAGGGGGATTGTATACCAAAGAAAGAATTTTTCTGTTATTTTTCAAAGAGAAGAGCAAATGGGAGGGGGTAGCTGGGGAGGGAGAAAAGTGCAAAAATGAATTAATGGAAATCCAAAATCTCTGTAAATGTTCATTAAAATTAATAAAAATTGTTTTAAAAAAGAAACCACATAACAATCCCTGGCTCAAGAATCTAAGAGGCTGGGAAGGCCTAGGGACAAATGAAGTTGTTGTTGTTGTTAGGTGTTGTCAAGTCCAGTATAAGACTCACAGCGACCAGATTGTTGTTGTTTAAGTGCCGTCAAGTCGTAGGCAATTCATAGTGACCCTGTGAACCAAAGTCCTTGACACTCGCATGACTTTCATCCTTTCTCCAGGTTCATAGGGTTCTGGAGGCAAACTATCTATGGAAGTGGATGCCACTCCTGCTTCCAAGCTTGTTTTAACTGGGGAGTGCCACCGAATACTGTCCACCACGGGTAACCATTATCGCGTTTGACACAACTGTGTCACAGTGTTCAGCTTCACAGAGACCACAAGTTACCTCTGTACAGCAAGTGGGTGCACCAAGGCTATACGACCTAGAAGAATGTTTCACCAAAAACAATTAAAGACAGGTATTAGGGCTGTGGGTTAGAGTCACCCACCTTTGGCTTGGTAGCCTCACTTTTGGTCCACTAGGCCAACTAGCGACCAGATTACTTGTTTCAATTAACACATGTAGCCTTGGATGCAGTCTACACCAGAAAATTTTGAGGATATCTGTCTGGCCAATGGGTTGGAAAAGGTCCATATTTTATCCCTTCCCAAGAAAGGTGATCCAACTCAATGTGGAAACTATTTTTTTTCTATAATTATATTTTATTAATTTTCATAAACATTTACAGAGATTTTGGGCTTCCACTCATTCATTGTTGCACTATTCTCTCTACCCTCCTCCCAGTTTGTTCTTGTCCAAATGCCACAGTGCTTGTCAAAGCCAGTTCTGATTAATCTTCTTTGTCAGTGTATCCTTTGCCATTCCCTATCACTCCTCCCTGAGAGAGACTTCACCCTGAGTCATAAGGAAAAGGGCACGGCGTATTCTCTTAGCTACTTCCTGCTGAAAAGGGACGCTGTGGGTTTCAGGGTGAAGATCTTCTCTCACTACTCTAAAGGGCCCCTTTGGCAGTAGGAAACACATAGACTATTATGGAGATTGATTTTGGAATTCAGATGCACTCTTATTGATTGTGCTTGGCTGTACATGTACTCAATGTGGAAACTATTGAACAACATCATTAATATTAATAAGCAAAATACTGCTGAAGATCATTCAAAAAATGGCTAGAACAATACATAGATGGGGAACTGTAAGAAGTTCAAACAGGATTTAAAAGAGGCTGTGGTATCAGAGATATCATTGTTGATGTCAGATGGATCCTGGCTGAATGTAAAGAATACCAGAAGAATGTCTACTTATGCTTTATTGACTATGCAAAGGCATTTGACTATATGGATCATAACAAGTTGTAGCTGACATTGAGGAGAGCACTTGATTGTGCCCATGCAAAATCTATACCTGGACCAGGAGGCTGTTGTGCTAACAGAGCAGGGGAACACTGCATGCTTGTATTCTCTTCCCATACCTATTCTCTCTACAAATGTAGTAGCTGAAATAATAGCACCACCGAGGCTAGACCCAATAGATAAACTACAAAATGATTGCTACATCACTCTTTTATTTTCACCAGTTTCTGTCAAGTAAATTTATCTTGAACCTATGTGTTCAGAGTAGATCAGCCCCATAGGGTTTTCAAGACTGTGATCTTTTGGAAGCAGATCACAAAATAGAATCCTAAACTGCAGAAAGACCAAATGCTATCAAGGATGTTGAACAACAGGAACTTTCATTGCCAGTGGGATGCAGAATTGTGCAGCCACTTGGAAGAGAATCTGGGACTAGACTCAGCAGTTACACTCCTGGGCATTTACCATGGGGTGAAAACATGCATCCAAATAAAAACTTGCACGTGATTTCTTACAGCAGCTTTACTACTAACTCCCAAATATTAAAATTGGATGCCCTTCTATATGTGAATTGTACCCCCAGGTCAATGGTATTGTATGGGTGGTACATCCATATCATGGAGTATTATTCAGCAATAAAAAGAAAAGTAGCTTATATGCAGGTGTTCTAGTCTGTTCTAGAAGGAAGTGTTGGACCAAGCAACCCTAACCATAAAACCAGTCTAGTCTGAAAAAAAGTGGTAGAATAGTTAGGTTCCATGTCCATGGTTTTGGGTTGGTTTTTTTTTTTTTTCAGTCTTTCTAGATTTTTCTTTTGCCCTAGTCTACTTCAGCTATAAACTATCAATGGTTGTTGAATTCATGTCAATTCATGTGTGTCAGGAACAAAGTATTCATCAGGCCTTTCAGTTCTCCTCTGGGTTGACTCAAATCACTAACCTGTCCGTTAACAGTCAAGAGCATTGACTGTTTACACCAACCAGGGGTTCCTAATTGTACTGTTCAGGGACTGGTCTTAAGGAAGGAAGTTCTAACCCATTGACTCATTGCTATCAAGTGCATAGCAAATCATAGGCTCTATAAGACCAAGTAGAACTTACCCATACGGTTTCTAAGGCTGTAACCTTTATGGATTCATATGGTCACAGCTTTTCTCCTGCAGAACAAATGGAACGTTCAAACTGCCAACATGTCAGTTAGCAGTTAAGCCCTTAATCACTGTATCATGAGGGCTCCTTACAATTATAATGGCTTCATATAATAAATTTCTTTACTTGAATTTTAACGGAGTGTGAATTCATCCTCTTAGCCAAAACCATAAAACTTAGTTTACCTAAATAATTTCAACTGGTTTATGACTAAGGCAACTTTCCATCATCCTATTTTTCTTGATAGACCTTCTTCACATTTTCATAATAGTCTCTCTTCATGAAGCTGCCCCACTTTGTTCTCAAGTCTCCTTGAAAATTCACTTTTTTAAAATTAATTTAGTTTGTTTATTTTTCATTTCAATGAACATCTACAGAGATTTTGGAATTCCATTCATTCATTGTTGCACCCTTCTCTCCGCGAAAATTCACTTTTTTAAAATTAATTTAGTTTGTTTATTTTTCATTTCAATGAACATCTACAGAGATTTTGGAATTCCATTCATTCATTGTTGCACCCTTCTCTCCGCGAAAATTCACTTTTTAAAAAAAAAAGTCTCAATTGACAGTTGCTGTCACATGCCTTCATGTTGACTATGACTTATACTGACCCTATAAACAACTAATCTGAATCCTACCCTATCCTGTCCTCACTGTCTCTGATATACTTGAGCCACCATGTCAACCTATCTTATTGAGGGTCTTCTTCTCCTTTGCTTACCCTCTACCTTTCCAAGCATGATGTCTTTTTTCAAGGACTCACCAGTCCTGACAGCATTCTCAAAGTATGTGAGATGAAGCTTCACCATCCTAGCTTCCAAGGATTACCCTAGCTGCATTTTTTTCCAAGACGTACTTGTTTGTTCTTTTGGCAGTCCATGGGATAGTCAGTTCTCTTCTCCAACACCACAACTCAAAGGCATTGATTCTTTTTCTGTCATCTTCATTCATTGTCCAACTTTCAGATAAATAGGAAGTAATAGAAAAGACATGGCTTGTATTAGGTGTACCTTACTCTTTACATTAACGTCCTGCTCTTCAGAACTTTGGAGAGTCCCTGACTGCAGATTTCCCTAAAGTGATACACTGTTTTATTTCTTTACTCCTAGTAGCAAGGATGTTGATTGTGGATCCAACTAAAACGAAACCAATGACAACTTCAATCTTTCTCCATCAATTGTTACATTTCAGGGAGCTCTGGTGGCCTAGTGGCAAGAAGCTGCACTGCAATCCCAGAGGTGCATGGTTCGAATCCACCAGATGCCCTGCCGGGAAAGAAGGGACAATCTCCTCCTGTACCAGTCAGATCTGATTTGACGGTACACAGACACACAAAATAATAAAATTTAAAAAAAATTGTTACATTTCCTATCAGCCCAGGGATGAAGATAGTTGACTTGTAATCCATAGTGAAGGCTCTAATCTCTGCTCTTCTGTACCAAGCACCTCAAGTCTTCCTCATTTTCAGCAAGCAGGCTTGTGTCATCTGCATAATGCAGGTTGTTGATGAGTCTTCTGATCCTGATGCCACATTCCTCTTAATAAAGTCTAGTTTCTCATGTGATTTGTTCAGCATACAGGTTGAATAGGCATGGAGAAAAGCTTAAAATCTTGATGCAAAATTTTCTTGCTTTTAAACCTTGCAGTGTTCCTTTGTTCTATTCAGACAACCACCTCCTAGGTCTAGGTTTGGCATGAGCACAATTAAGTGTATTCCATTGACAGTAATAACAAGGAATTCTGTTGTAATTGCTGTTGTGTTGATTCAATTCATGTCAACACTCTGTGTGTGAAGTAGACCTGCACGACAGAGTTTCAAGGTTGTGATATTTCAGAAGCAGATTGCCGAGCCTTTCCCCAGAAGCCTCTCTGGATGGGTTCAATCTACCAATCTTTAGGCTGTAAGTTGGGTGTTTACATGTTTATGCCATCAATATTCTACTTCAGCTCTGTGTCTTTTCCCCAACTCACTAATTTCCCATTCTCACCATATATACGTGAAATTAGGATAAAGTAATACTAGCAATTACATTTTTTCTTTTTCTACTAGTTTATTTACAAAATTTGAATACATAGTTTTCAAGAACAAATTCTTTCAATTTCCCTCACCACCCCCATCAAATTGTACAACCCCATAATTAATCTCCCCCCTCCTCCTGCACATCCTCACCCCTCTACTTTCAACCTCTCTCACCCCTCTTGGATCCTTATTCTCATTCTACAATAATGGTTTTATACAACATTTATCCTTATGGGACTGAGTTCGTTTACTCAGCATAATGCTCTCCAGTCCCCACTAAGTTAGGAAATAATTTACAAAATCATTGCTCCTGCGTGCTGTATAGTATTCCTTTGTGTGACTGTACCATAATTTCTCAAACCATTCATTTGTGGTTGGATAGTTGAGCTATTTCCATATGCTTGTGATGGTGAATAATGATTCTGTGAACATTGGTATACGAGTCTCAGTTTATGCCTCAGTTCTTGTTTTCTCAGGGTATATTCCAAGTGGTGGAATAGCTGCATCATATGGAATTTCTATGTTCAGCTTTTTGAGGAAGTGCCAAACTGCCTTCCAGAATGGTTGTATCGTTTCACAATCCCACAAACAATGTATAAGAGTTTTTTTCTTGCCACATCCTCTCAAACATTTATTACTTGCTGCCCTGTTAAACTTTGCCACTGTTACTGGAATGAGATGGTACCTGATTGTGGTTTTGTTTTACATCTCTCTTACTACCAATGATTTGGAGCAATGACAATCTTTTCAACGAATGGTGCTGGCAGAACTGGACTTCCACCTGCAGAAAGCTGAAACAGGATCCACATCTCATACCATACACAAAAATCAACTCAAGGTAGATCAGAGACCTGGGAGTAAAGCTCACAACCATAACATTCATAAGAGACAAGCTGGGATCAAGCTTAGAAGCGCTAGTCTAAGGTATAAAAAAACTGCCAAATACAACCAAAAATGCACAATCTGAAGAGGATAAAATTTGTGCGTGGGACCTTCTAAAGAATAAATCCATGTGTGCATCAGAAACTTTTTCCAACAGGGTGAGAAGAAAACCTACAGACTGGGAACAAACATTTGGTAATACTATCTCAGACAAGAGTCTTAAAAGTTTACAGAACCGTACAGGGCCTCCACAAGAAAAAGACTGTTAACCCAATTACAAAATGGGGAAAAAAACATGGAAAGAATTTTCATAGAGGAAGATATTCAAATGGCTAATAGACACATGAAGAAATGCTCCAATTACATTTTTTAAGTGATACTTGAAAGCCATGGAAAACATGGAGGAACCTTAAACACAGTGGCTAAATGGAAAAAGCCCATCTATATGGTCATATACTATAATTCCTGCTCTCTGACATTCTGGAAAATGGAAAACCCAAGAGAGAGTGTAAAGGTCCATGGTTTCCCAGGGAGTCAGGGCAAGGATGTCAATTAAAGTACAGGTTTCTGATTCAGGCCATTGTCTTTTCAATCACTAGCTATGCATCTGAAACCTGGACAATGCATAAGGGTAACAGAACAAGAATTGATGGCTTTGAGTTGTGATGTTGAAGAAGAGCACCAAAAATCCCATGTTGCTATGTACTGTCAAGTCGAAACTGACTCATAGCTGACCCTCTAGCAGGTTTTCAGAGGCAATTAGACTCACAGTTACTCTTCCTTCTCCCCTAGAGCAGCTGTTGGTTTTCAACTATTTGCCTTAGGATTGCAGTGTAGCTTCTTACCACTAGACTTTCAGAGCTCCCCATAGATCGCAAAAAAAAAAAAATAAAAATATAAAAAATCAAACATATGATGTGGGAAAAGTGCAGCCAGGGTGCTCCTTAGAGCACTGAATACTGTACAAATCAAGTCCAGTGTTCTGTCCCATTGTAAGGTCTTAAGAAATAGCCTTTTCTCTGCCTAGACGGTTATATCTCACTTTACCTTCAAACTGCTATGCATCTTCAAAGTCATTTCCTTGTGGAACACTTTTCTGCCTATCAGAAGGGGTTAGCTTGTCTTTGAAAGTCTTATGGCTTCTTCACATTTCTTTTCACAACCCTCATCACAGTTACACTTTTGTAGTTCAAGGCTGGCTTTCCATGGATTCACGGACTGTGAATCCTTTGATATAAGGCACCATTTCTCCCGTTACCTACTTTATCCGTAGTGCCTGACACAGGTTTAGCACACAGATAAATGACAGGGCAACTACACCTTCTGGTACCATCTCAGTTTATACCTACTGCAAGGAGTAATTACTGACCCTCTTTCACCTAATTTGGATGATAGATTATATGAATATCCTAACCTTGGCTGATTGATTAATTGAACCAAAATACCTAATTCACTGTATCTTTCTATTTCTACTGCTAAAATCTCATTAGTTTAGTCTGAGATCTTTCTGGGAAAACATCCAACTTCTCTCAATTCTTTTCCTTCTGCCTTAACTAGGGTACTGGAGGTAGGTGTATCAGAGTCAGTGAGACTAGCTCAGGACAAGACAGGCTTTAGAGCTATTGTACATAGGGTCGCTATGAGTGGCAGGTGACTTGATGGCACATAACAACAACCAACACAACATTCTTACGAAGGGACTTTGGTGGCCTAGTCTGTGGAGAGTTGCACTGCTACCCCAAAGGTCACACCCCTACAGTGGTTAGAATCCACTAGCTACTTTTCTGAAACTCAACGGAGAGTGAGCTGTGAGTCAATTCTGACATGCTGACATAAATAAGACAGTATTGCAAACCTGTACGTCCAAAATAATCCATTTAGAGTCTTTATTTCTTTACCTGGATTGATCTATTTTATAATTTTTCTATAGATGCACAGTTAGTTGAAGCCACTATAAATTAAGTCCCCAATTTCAGTTAGATATTTTGGGCTTTCAAATGCTGTTGCCATTCTGCTCCGGTCTTCAAAATCCCAGAGAATTCCCAACATGCCTTTGCACCAACACTCATCACACAAGACTGGGGACTTTTCTGTCATATCAGATTTTTTTTTCCTAAACGATTCATTTAGTCACTGGGGTTGAGAATATACACAGCAAAACATACACTAAGTAAAAAAAAATTAAAAATACTCAACATCAACAGTTTCTCCATGTGCAACCATTCTCACCCTCCTTCCTTTTCTGAGTTGTCTTTCATCAACAGAAACTCACTTCCTCTTTACCTTTCAACTTGCTATTGTCACTTTGACCCAAATAGATCTTTGTGTTGGTTACCAGTGTCTGTCAATGTGGCCATGATCTTCAGTGTACTGTTAACCTTACATGTTGTAAATTCTAACCTCTGCGATGTTAATGAGGCACATGGTTCAAGCCCACCAGCTCCTTTTGTACTGCCTTTGAAAACTCAGTGCAGGGTGTCTACTATGGGTCGATTCCAACTACCTTACATGTTGTGCAGCAATCCTGAAGGCACGAGGTTTCAATCCACCCGCAGCTCCATGGGAGAAGGATGGGCAGTCTCCTCCCATGGGTTTAAATATCTCTGAAAACCCATCATAGGGTCATCTATAAGTTGGTTCCAGCTACAAGGTACACAACAACAACTTGATGATAATGAAGCAGGATTAGAAGTAGTTATATAAAGATATAATCAACCGAATTTGATAGAGAAGTCTTCTCCAAGTGTGACCTGCGCTGGATGTATGTTTGAAATCTAGCAAACTCAGAGGTTGTTAGCTGGTCTTGCATCTAGCTATCTGGCTCCAGTTTTGAAAGTGGCTGTACTTGCCACTTGGGGTTCATTAGCCTTCAAAATCAGCAGTCTCCAAACCCAGAAGTGTTAGACCCTATTGTCTTCCAACAATGTTGATGTTTTAGCCTCCCCACACACCTCTTTTTTTGAAGTCTGGCTTACAGATCAGGACTTGCTAGTCTGTACAAGCATGGCGTGGTAATAAGGAATAATGCTACCAATTCAAAGGTATGCAGTTCGAATCCATCAGCTGATTCACAAGAGAAAGATGGGAAGTCTCCTCCTCGGTGATTTATTGCTTTTGAAAACATTCTGGAGTGTCAGCTATATGTTGGTTCTGACTCTACAGGCAAAAGGCATGTTGTTGTTGTTAAGTGCCACCAATTCACTTATCATTCATAGCAACCCTATGCACAACAGATCTGAACCCTGTCTTATCCTGAGCCATTTTTATCATCCTCAACACATTTGAGCCCATTGCTGCAGACACTGTATCAATCCATCTCACTGAGGGTCTTCCTTTCCTTCACTGATCCTCCACCTTTCCAAATATCTTTACCCTTAGTTAATGTGATTTTCCCTTCACTGTTCTCTGTATGGAGTCTATGAAATGCATCAATATACGGATGCATCAATTCAATGCCTGTCATCTTATTCATTGTGTAGCTATTAGATGCATAGCAGGCGATTAGAAAGTTTATGGCTTGAATCAGGTGCACTTTAGTCTTCAAACTGATGTTATTGCTTTCAGGATGTTAGAAAGATCTCTGATAGCAGAACTCAGCTCTATTTTGAGCCAACCTCACTGTTTCTCACACACCTATCTCCATTACCCCAGTCACTGAATCAATTAATTTTATCCAGGGTCTTCCTCTCCTGTTGTCCCCCCACCTTTCCAAATGTAATGTCCTTCTCCAATGATTGGTCCTTCCTGGCTACATGCTCAAAATATGTAAGACAGAGCTTCAAAATTCTTGTTTCCAAGGAGCAGCCTGGTTTCACTGTCTATAGGATAAATGGATTTGCTCTCTTGGTAGTCATGGTATGTTCAATACTCTTCTCCAACACCACAACTCAAAGGCATAAATTCTTCTGTCATCTTTAATTGTTGTCTAGCTCTCTGATGCACAGCAAATAATTGTGAAGAATCAGGCATACCTTAGTCTCCAGACTGAAATTGTTGCTCTTCTGTACTTTTGAGAGGTCCCTGAGAGCAGCTTTCGTCTGAGCAATTCATCTTTTGATTTCTTGACTGCTGGTGCCAAGAATGTTGACTGTGGATCTGAGCAAGCTGAAATTGTTAACAACCTCAGTTTCTTCTTTCATGGTGCTGCCAGTTGGCCTAGTGGTAAGTATCTTTGTCTTTTTGATGTTGAGCTTCAATGCTTCTTCAGATGAAAATCCTTGACCTTCTTCAGCAACTTCTTCTGGTCCTCCTCAGTTTCTGTGAGCAAGGTTATATAATCTGTATAACATAGGTTGTTGAATCTTCCTCCAATCCTGATGCCGCATTCCTCCTCATAAAGCCCGGCTTCCTGAATGATATGTTCCATATATAAATTGGAGAGGTATGATCCCTGATGCATCCCTTTCCTGAGTTCAAACAATGCAGTGTTTTCTTGCTCTGTTCTAACCACTGCTTCCTGGTCCAAGTATAGGTTTCACAAGAGCACAATCAAGTGTTCTGGGATTCCCATTCTTCTCAAGGTTAGCCACAATTTTTTTGGAACCACATAATCAAACACCTTTGCAAAGTCAATGAAACATAGATATGCATTATTCTCATAAAGTACTGATTATTCTGATAGTTATTATCATTATTCTGATAATTACTCTGCTTTCAGCTAAGATCCATCTGATGTTGGTGATAATATCTCTGGCATCATGGCCTCTTCTAAGCGGCCCGTATTTCTGATAGTTCTCTGTCAATGTACTATTTCAGTTGTTTTGGGTAATCTTCAGCAGGATTTTGCTTGCACTTGATGTCAGTGATATTGTTTGATAATTGCCACACCACATCATGTCATCCTTTTTTGGAATGGGAACAAATATGGATCTCCTCCAGTTAGTTGGCCAGATAGTTGTCCTTCAGATTTCTTCACACAACTTGGTGAGCACATCCTGGGCAACATCTGAAATATGTCAATTGGTATTCCATCAATTCCTGGGGCCTTATTCTTTGCCAATTCCTTCAGAGCAACTAGAACTTCCTCCTTTCTAACCATTGCCTCTTGAGCATATGTTAGTTCATAAAATTCTTCTGTATCAGTCAGTTCTTTTTGGTATGGTGACTCTGTGTACTCCTTCCATCTTCTCTAATGCTTCCTCAATAAGTCAATATTTTGTTTATAGCAATCATAAGTATTGCAACTTGAGGCTTTATTTTTTTTCTTCAGTTCTTTCAGCTTAAGAAATGCTGAATGAGTTCTGCCCTTTTGGTAATCCAACTCCAAAACACAAGTGTACATTAGGAGTTTTATGTGAAGTATGTAAGACATCATAATAACTGAAACTATAGAGAAATTATGATATGATTTTGTGCTTTTATGCTTATATATCATATTTACATAAAATTAGCTGTATACGTCTTTATGATTTCTGTCCAAATGAGTAAAATTACATTGCAAACCAAGGGTACTTAAAGTATGTCATTTTACATCATTCTAAATGGATTCTCTGTGAGGAGAAATGTGGCATTAGGTTTGGAGGAAGATTCATTAACAACTTGTTTTATGCAGATGGCACAGCCTTGCTTGCTGAACCGTAGGAAGATCTGAGGTGTGGTGTTTGCTGCAGAAGGTCAAGGACTGTAGTCTTCAATGTGAATTGAAGCTCAACATCTAGAAAACAAAGATCTCACCACTGGGTAATTAATAACATCAGGATAGATGGAGAAGAGATTGAGATAGTTAATAGTTTTAGCTTCCTTGGTTACACAATCAACACTCTTGGCACCACCAGTCAGGAAATCAAAAGATAAACTGTATCAGGAAAATCTGCTGTTAGAGACTTCCCGAGAGTGCTGAAGAGCAAGATATCAGTCTAGAGACTAAGGTGCACCTTATCCAAGCCACAGTCTTCACAATTACTTGCTGTGCATCAGAGATATGGACAATAAATAAGGATGATAGAAGAAGAATTGATGTCTTTGAGTTGTGCTGAAGAAGAATTTTGAACATACCATGGACTGACAAGAGAACAAACAGTTCTATCCTGGAGAGAATGAAAATAAGTTGCTCCCTGGATGAAAGGTTCTTGGTGGTCCATCTCATATAATTTAGGCATGTTGCCAGGAGAGTCCAGTCCTTGGAAGGGTAGAGAGACAGTGCAGAAAAGACCCTGGGTGAGATGGATTGACATAGTAACTGGGATAATGAGGGTAAGTGTGTCAAAGACAGTTTGGTTGGCTCAGGATAGGGCAGGGTTCAGAGCTATTGTGCATAAGATTGCTACTAGTTATAGGTGACTCAAAGATACTCAACAACAACAAATGGTCTCTCAAGTGTATAAAGCATAGTCAGTTCTTGAGTTGCTGTAGTTCTTACATTAGACAAACTTTCCCCCTGTGCTTTCGACCACTTGTGCTATCCTAATCTAAATTCTGCTGTCAGATCTCTTTTGTCTCACACTGGTTCTGGATTACCACGGTGACTGCTGAAATGGGCTCTTGTGTGTCAGGAAGTGTAACAGGGTTCAGATCTTTTGTTCATAGGGTCGCTATGAGTCATACTTGAGCCGATGGCACCTAACAACAACAAGAGCTCTGGTGGCCTCATGAATAAGGAGTTTCACTGTCAACCCATAGGCAAGTAGTTCAAACACACAACTGCTCCTCAGGAGAAAGATGGACAAACTCTTCCTGTTCCCCTGAAAATGCACTGGAGGGTCAGTTATGAGTCAGTTCCAACTCAACAGCAAAAAGAGACCACAGATGACTTCTTTGTTCATCATCATTATTTAGCTCCTACTGAGTGGTGGCTTTGTTTTTGATCTTTTCTCTCATCACCTACATTCTGGTCATCAGGATGATTCTGAAATTCCTAACCATGGGGACTTTTTTGTTAATCTCTATTCTTATCTGTGCACTCCTACTGACATCCCCACTGAAGTCACTTACAGGAACCAGCATCCTCATTCTAAGCACTCAAGAAATGTGACAGACTAAAAAGCTGCTGTTAACTAATTTCTTTGTCTCTGTTTCCAAAATCTGAGGAAAAAGTTCCAATAAATTACTAAAATGATTTCCTCTCGTTAGCATTTAGGGTAAAGAACTGTCTAGTCACTCAAGAGGGGTGTTTCTTGTTGTGGTAATGTTAAGTGGTGACCATCACTGAGGTACAGCTTAAATTCACCCAACTGAGGAGATTCTATTCCTAGACCCTACAATTCTGCCAGCAAGAAACATAAGCTGGAGAGAGAAGAGTTGAAATTAGAGACTGCTAAGTAATCTTTGGCAACTGTGTGGGCCACATCTAGGTGTACCGAAGAGAAGAGGCATATTCCTATGGCACAATTTTCTTCTTACTCAAATGTCTATGTTGTTATGAGTCCACGTTTTAAACATCAATGTTTATTATTTGGTTTCTCAAATTTGAGAGGCAAGGTG
The DNA here is from genome assembly GCF_000299155.1 of Elephantulus edwardii. NCBI lineage: Eukaryota > Metazoa > Chordata > Mammalia > Macroscelidea > Macroscelididae > Elephantulus > Elephantulus edwardii. The sequence goes on along the minus strand of NW_006399751.1, from coordinate 23,591,033 downwards.
ATGCAGTGGGAAGAACATTCAGTTTGATCTGAGTTCTAACATACTTCTTCCCACATTTACTAGTTGTATGACCTCTGGCGAGTTCCCACATTTCTCTGAGGCCACATCCTCATCTGTAAAATGGGAAGAATAATACTTATTTCACTAAGTGGTTATGACAGTGACTCAGAAAAAAAAGATATGTAAGGTACTTGAAAGAATTGCCTGGCATAAAGCAGGCAATTCAAGCACATTTTCATTGTAGTATCATTTCTTTTTTACTTTTTAATCCACATGTATTTAGTCTCAGCACTTCACCCTGGAGAAGAAAGTGAAATAGGCTTGTGTTTTAGTTGGAGAAACATGGGATTGAGCTAGTTTGCCGATCGGAGTAAGCTATTTAGATGAGTCTATTTGGTTTCATGATGATGCCCAGTCTCATCCTTCACCAGCCTGAGCGAGGACTGCTTGTTCCAGAAGTGAATTGCTGAAAGAGTGGAGTCATACTCAGTCAGGTGTGGGCAGCTCGAGAAATCAATGCTGACACAGTTTTGGAAACATGGTCTAGTAGTCATCCAGTAACATTTATTTAGTATTTTGTGCAAAGAAACTAAACCAGAAAACATGAGACGATGCACAAGAACAGATAAAATAATAAAATTTATAGCCTAAAAAAAGATTCACATTTGGATTAGATCTTAAGTCCTATTAAATACTAGTAAATATCAAAGCCCAATTCCTTCATTTCATAGGTGAAGAATCTAGGAATTGGAACAGTAATTTTTCTAAATTTAACAAAGGACACTTTTACTCATACTCTAATACGTTTGCCATTAAACTAAGCTGACACGGTTTCAGCTCCAGAGTAGATGAGAAATTATGGATAAATACAAAGTGTAAAAATGAGCAAGATAAGATTCAAGCCAACATAATCACTTCCTTTTATGTAAAGAGTATTAAGTGTATTATTATAAACAATCTGGGAAATGTTTGGGAAGACACAAATCATTCACTATAATAATGACGAGGGATTATTCTGAGATGCTAAATAGCAAACTATCTCTGTATAACATGACTGTCCTATAAAGAAATGATGATGTGGATGAAAGAATTGCTTTCAAGGAGGACAAATTAGGGAAGGTTTCAAACAGGACAATAATCCTTTTGTTTTTCCTTAATTTTAATGAACATTTACAGAGACTTTGGATTTCCATTCATTCAGTGTTGCATTTTTCTCCCTGCCCACCCCTCCCCCTCAATTCACTCTTTGAAAAGTACAATTCTTTGTCATACAATCCCTACCCCCTAAGTCCACTCCACTACGCAACCTTCATTCTGGACTCCTGTCATGACAATAATACCTAATCATATATTGCTTTTAAACAGTTCTCTCCCTGATATGGTTCAATGCAGTATATATTATTTATTCCCTCTTTCTCAGTCTCCCCTCAATCCTGATGTCAGTCCCATCTTACAATAGTTGGAAAAAACTTTTTGAGAAAGCACCACACAGCCTTCCATAGCGGTTGCACCATTTTACACTCCCACCAACAGTGTATAAGGGTTCCAGTTTCTCCACAACCTTGCCAGCATTTGTTGTTTGCTGCTCTGTTAAATTTTGCTATTCTTACTGGGGTGAGATGATATCTCATAGTTGTTTTGATATGTATCTCTCTTAGAGCTAGATTTTTGAACATTTCTTCATGTGTTTGTTAGCCATCTGAATGTCTTCTTTGGTGAAGTGTCTGTCCATATCCTGTGCCCATTTTTCAATTGGGTTATTTACCTTTATCTTCTTGTGGTGACAGGATGCTAATCTTGACAGCCTGAACATAAGCCTTAAGAACAAAGGGTAATACACTAAGACCAAAGGAAAATTAAGGTGTAGTGGGGACTTTGTGATATAGGGTGATAAAAGATATTTATAAATAATAAATAACTATATAAAACATACAGTGTACATGAATGAAACACAATGTATGTGAATGATTAAAAAAATAAAATAAAAAAGAAGTTAGAATTAAAAAAGCAGTGACAGAATTGCTAGTAAAATCTATGTGAACTACCTATATGTTGGGTTGGGTTTTGGAGAATATTTCCCCCCTGAACTCTCTGTTTCATTTTTGCTTACAGAGAAATAAAATGTATTTCTTCTAAAAACACTGAAAGTTAATTCAGGAGAGTCTAAAGGTGATTGGCTGAGGCTCTTAAATCAGCATCACATTCTCAAATTCTTAGTGAAGACAGGAAAAACTTAGCTACATGGAAACCTTGCAGATATTGGGGGTTTGATTTTAGATAATTGCAATAGGAAGAACATCACGCTAACACAAGTCACATCATGGAATTTTCTTTTTATTTTCCTGTGCATAGAAAGGCTATGCTTACACTATACTGTAGATTAAATGTTGGTCTGCTAACGGAAAGGTCAACAGTTTGAATCCACTAAGAGAAACATGAGGTCATGTCCTCCTGTTAAAATTTGCAGCCTTGGAAACCTGTTGGAAGATTAGCATAAATCAGTCGGGACTCAAAGGAAGTGGGTTTAGATTTTAGTAATCTATTAAGTGTGTAATAAGCCAAATTGAATCCAGACCCACTGCTATTGAATCTTCCAGCTCGGTGATTCTCCACTGGGCTTCTGAAGCTACAGTCTTTATGAAAGGAGACTGGCCATCTGCCTCCCAAGGAGCAGCTGGCAGATTTAAACTGCCAGCCTTGTGGTTAACAGTCCAACAAGTTATGAAAAAGTTAGAAATATTATGGGAGTTACGAAAATGTGACAGAGACTTGAACACACGCTGTTGGGAATATGGTGTCAACAAGCCTTCTAAACAGAGTTGCCACAAACTTTCAATGTGTTTTGTGTCTTTTTTTAATTACAAAAGATCACCACACTATCTGCAAGGTGCAATAAAATGAACTAGGCTTTCATTCATCTCAAAATTCTTTATTTCCTGGTTTCTCAGAGATACTGTTTTATAATATTATTGGGAAAGTTAAAGAAGGCACTATCTGCTTCCTCCTGGTTACTCTCACATTCATCCCCCCATCTTCTCCCTTCCTGCCTTTGGAATTTTATTCCTGAGCAAATGCTGCCAGTTTGGTCGTGTATTGGCATTGCTCTATTGAGCCATTGCATGGATTCAAGCTGCCAACTTGTTGGCTTGCAGTCAAGTGCATAACTGTTGCAGTAGGTAGACAGTCCCATTTCTGGAACTTCAGGCATCTGGAGGATCCTCAGGGGTGATTTCTTCTTTCAAACCCAGTCCTCTAAGGAAGAGGTTCTGTTTTCTACATGACTGTTCTGTCCTAAGCAGAAGTAGTCCTTTCCCTTCACTCCCTAAGATTTAAACAATCCCCAGGTGCAGAGAGAGAAAAATGTTCCCCCCGTCCTATATCTTAGGAAGTACTCCTTTAAGGGATTCTTGGGATGAGATGGCCCCTTTTCTTCAGAAGAAACCTATAACTGAAAGGTGTAGACTTGCCCCATGCAGCCCAGGGAATATTATAACAAAATGAACAGACCCACATCAGGAAATCTAGTTCACTTAATGGATTCAACAAGTGCCACATACTGAGGCCAGAGGCTTTAGCTTTCAACCCCAGAATGCACCAGCATTACCTGCAGGGTTTATCAGAATACAAATTACTAGACCTCAACCCTAGCTGCCTGATTTAACAATCTGGTGCAGGTCCTAAAAATCTGTAACAAGTTCCCATGTGTTAGTTATGGTTGCTGCTGGTCAAGGAACCACAGGTGAAAAACTTCTGGCTCAATCGATGATGAAATCCTAAGGACAACTAAGTTGCTCATACTGCTTCTTTAAGTGTCCTAGAATGAGAGTGTATCTGGACAAGCAGTGTAAAGCTATACTGCAGTAACTTAAACAAGAGAATAGTCTTATCTTCAAAAGGGATCCTTGGAAAAAGACACAATGCTGGGAAAGGTGCAGGGTCAGAGACAGAAAGGAAGACCCTCAACACAGTGGGTTGATAACAGGGACTAACAATGGGCTCGAGAATGTCAAGGTAATCAAGACGGCACAGGGCAGGGCAAGGTTCCTATCTGTTGTTCTTAGGGTCACTAAGAGTCATAGTAGACTCAACAGAATAGAACCCAGCATCTTGAAAAATGATAGTAGAGTGTCAGCAAATTGATTAGGAAACTGCCAAACAGTCTCATGGCATAACTGTATTCAAATTCTGACAGAAAAGAAACAACAGAGCTTTCCAGATGGTGAAAACCAGAGGTCTTTGTATCCTGCCTGTATCCTGGAGATCAGGAAGTGAGGTCAGTCTTTTTTTATTCAGATGTTTTTCTAATAATTAATGCTGGGGCCCATTGAGACATCGGTTGAAATCAAAGTTACAGCAAACAGAAGTGATGATAACAGGGTCAAGTTAAATTGACATAGCAGAGGAAGAATTCTTTCTGTATAAGAATAATTTAAAATAGCAATTTGTTTCATTTTGTTATAAAGGAGTTAATCATGCCACTCAAATGATGTCATTTTTATTACCTTAAAAATGTGTATATATACATATATCCCAATATCTACCTCTCTCTCTCTCTCTCTCTCTGTGTGTGTGTGTGTGAGATAGTGAGCTCTGTTAACCTACTTGGCAAAGGAGTTGTACTGCCAATCCAAAGGCAGGCGGTTTGAATCCACCAACGGCTCCAGGAGAGAAAATGGAGCGATCTCTTCCTGTGTGGATTCACAGCCTCTGAAAACTGATGGAAGATATAGTTCTGACTCAATGGCATATAACAACATTATTATCATAGATTTGTCTGGTCTAAAAAGTGTTCTATTAATGTATATTGTGTTTCACTCACTCCTTCATTCACATTGTGTTTCATGCAATCATTCTCATACATTGTGTTTTATAAAACTAGTCCTCATTGATCTCTGCCCACCATCACCTCATCTTTTCAGGTCCTCACTGAATCTTTCCTAATTCCTTTACTCCCTCCCTCTATCCACCAAAAGAAGGATATGAAACACAATGTATACATTTTGTACGCAAGCAAATCTAATTTTTTTAAATGTTAAAAATATTCTAGAAGTTACAAGCAGTGATATATAAGAAACTATAATTAGGATATGCAATGCTTATCACTGTTTATCGCCATCACAAGTGCTGGCACTTTCTGCTGCTCTGTTTACTGACTCAGCTATTTCCTTAACCTCTAACATCATGTGAGTCTATCATGAGGAAGTTCTGGAATGCCTCGGCAGGGTCATTGAGGAAGGCAGAGACCACTGAGTAAGGAGAGACCACTGGATAAGGGAGGGACCTCCCAACTTCATGACTCTCAAAGCATTCAAACGCTTAAAGGCAGGGAGCAGATCAGAACACTTCCTTCCTGACTCCTCATTTTTCTGAAGGGTGGTTGTTGTTGTGTGCCATCACCTTGGAACTGACCTATAGCTAACCCTCCAGTAGGTTTTCAAAGACAGCCAGAGGCAGTTTAATTGTATGGGAGGAAGTTGTCCATCCTTCTCCCACATAGCAACTGGTGGATTCAAACGGCATGGCTTTGGTATTGCAGAGCAGCTATTTACCACTAGGCTGCCAGAGCTCCCTATATTCAAACTTATTCCCTTTAAAGAAGATTCTACCTTCATTCCCTCACAGACATGCTCGAGGCAGGGGAAGGGTGTTGCCTGAAAATTGGAAAGCAGTAATTCTAATTCTGTGCTCAAGGAGGGTGGGTAAAGCCTCTACGAGGGCTGAGAGCCCCTCAGAGCATAGAGAAAGCTTCTGTTATTTGGGCATGAATTGAAAAGCATGGACACAGAAGGAGCTTGGAGGTAGAAAGAGGGCTGCAAATTTGAGAGATGAATGGAACTGCCGGTGACTAGGGTATCTCATGAAAATGTTTATTTGAAAACAAAATAAAACCCAAGTTAGAGTCTATCTGTTGCTTTGCCTCCTTTCCACTCTAGAAATGAAATAGGATGCCTTCTCATGGCCGAGTCCCATTCCTGGTAATCAGATTACATCATTTCAAACAGAAGACTGAGCCTCTGAGTGCCCAGTGTCCATTAGCCATCAAGTGATATTGCATTAATGAGCCCAAGTAGAGGTATGATATTACATTGTAAATGCATTGGGAGGGGTTTTATTAACATTTAACTCAGTGGATGTGCCAGCATCATCTCTCTCAGTCATAGATAAACTAAGCTATGTATTTAGAGAGTAATTCTTCAGGCTCAGCTTAGGTTACGATTTAAGACACTTGTGCAAGTGATGATATATATGCCTCCTGAGTCTCTAATGTTTGTCCTTAAAATGAAATGTATGAGTAGGTGTATTTATAATTGAATATGTATATACAGAGAGTCCTGGTGGTGCAATGTTTAAGCTTTTGGTTGCTACCCAAAAGGTTGGCCGTTCAAATCTATCAGGAGTTCTGCAGAAGAAAAGATTTAGTGATACTGCAACCTAGGAAGTTATATGGAGCAGGTCTTTTCTACCATATAGGGTCAGCTATGGGTCTGTTTTGACTCAACAGTACACTACAACAACATTTGTATCCTTTAATAGGAATATCCATTTGTCTTGTATCGTCATTATTTCTAAATTTCATAGAATTTACTAATATCTGTGTTACTATTATGAATTATAATCCTATTTTCTAATTGATAGTAGGAGGAATGTTACAGGTTTTTATACATTAATCTCATGTTCCACTTATTTCTTTCTGTGCTTACCTTTTATAGACCAGTATCTGCAGTATTATATATTCCTGTAGTACTTGTACAGCATTTGAAATAAAGAATATTTCTATCCTGGTCCTGTCTGTAAAGGAAATGTTTCTTAAGTGTTTCCATTAATGTGATTCTTGCTATAGTTTTTTTAATAGATTGTCTCTAGTAAAGTAAATTAATTCCTTTTCATTCATAGAGTTCTTAATACTTCTTATTATATGTAGTTGTTGGATTGTTGTTGTTGTTGTTATGTGCTGTCGAGTCACTTGCGACTCATAGTGACCTTACGTACAAGAGCCCTAAACCCTCCCCTAACCTGTGCCAACCTCACTGTCTCTGACATACCTACTCCCATTATCCCAATCCCTGAATCAATCCATCTCATCAAGGGTCATCCTCTTTTGCACCATCCCTCTATCCTCCCAAATATGATGTCTCTCTCCAAGGACTAGTGCCTCCTTACAGCATGTCCAAAGTATCTCAGACAAAGCTTCAGAATCCTTACCTCCACGGAGCAGCCTGGTTTCACCTTCTCTAGGGTGAACCTGTTTGTTCTCCTAGTAGTCCATGGTCAACACTATTCTCCAGCACCACAGCTCAAAGGCATCAATTCTCTTTCCATCATCCCTAGTCACTGTCCAACTCTCTAATGTATAGCATGCAATTGTGAAGACTATAGCCAGGATCAGTGTAATAGCATCATTTAGTGGTTAAATCTGTATTTCCTTAGTAAAATAAATGTAATTAAGCATTTTTAATGTGCTTGTTGATTATCTCTAACAGCTTTTTTATGCAATTACTTTTATGTCAGTCTTTCTCATAATACTGTTTGATATTTCTCTTTTTCTTATTGATTTGTAGGCATCCTGTCTCCATACCTTTTCAATCTATATGCAAAATAGATCATTCAGGAAGCAGAGCTATATGAGGACGAATATGGCATCAGGGTTTGAGGTAGACTCATCGACAACCTACATTATGCAGATGATACAACCTTGCTTGCTGAAACTAAAGAAGACCTGAAGCACTTGCTGCTGAAGTTCAAGGACTGTAGTTTTCAATATGGATTGAAGCTTAACATTAAGAAGACAAAGATTCTCACCACTGGGCCAATTGGCAGCACTATTATCAATAGAGAAGAGATTGAAGTTGTTAGCAATTACAGGAAATCAAAAGATGAATTGCATTGGGAAAATCTGCTTTCAGAGACCTCTCTAGAGTGCTGAAAAGCAGCAATGTCAGTTTAGTGACTAAGGTGCACCTAATCCAAGTCATGGTCTTCTCAATTACTTGGTATGCTTCAGATAGTTGGACAGTGACTAAGGATGACAGAAAAAGAATTGATGCCTTCAAATTGTGGTGCTGGTGAAGACTCTTAACCATACCACAGACTGCCAAGAAAACAAATAGGTCTGTCTTGAAGAGGGTGAAACCAAGTTTCTCCTGAGAGGCTAGGATTTTGAAGCTCCATCTCACAGACTTTGGGAAGGTGGTCAGGAGAGACTGGTCCTTGCAGAAGGACATCATTCTCAGAAGGGTAAATGGACAGCACAAGAGAGGGAGACCCGCCATAAGTTAGACTGATACAGTGTAATAGGGGCTGGTGTGTTAGAATTAGTGAGACTGGCTCAGAACAGGGCAGGGTTCATAGCTGTTGTACATAGGGTCGCTATGGTTCACAGGCTACTTGACAGCACATAACAACAATATTTATGCATTTAACATATAATCTCTTGAATAGCTATTTCTTCTCTCATGTCTTTTGATAAACAGAAGTTCTTGCTTCTTATATAATCAAATGTATCAATCTTTACCTTTTTAAGGAGTGTTTTCTGGTATTCTTCCTAGGAATTACCCATTTACTTTAAAACTTTAAAGATATTCTCTTTCATCACTTCCTAAAAGTTTTATTTATTTTTATCTTCTATATTTGCATCTACAATTCACGTGTAATTATTTTATGTGTGTGATGTGACATAGAAATCAAATATTATTTTGTTTCAAATACATCTCACTTATCTAATAAGTTATTCTTTCTCTTTCATGTATAAGTCTTACTTATTACATAAATACAGGATGAAAAGAAGGCAAGTACTACTTAAACATCTCTTGACTAGTGTTTTCTTAAAGAAATAACAATGTTTTCATTCTCTCTGCCTTTATCTGAAAAATTACTGGAGTAACATATCAACAATTTTCAGATATTCAAGTTTAATTTAGGTGAGGATGTGGAATGAAGGATATCCTTCAGTGGCTGAAGTCAGATTAATCTTAACTGAAAAGAGAATATCAGAAAGATGTTTTCCTGTGTTTCATTGACTATTCAAAGGCATTAGACTCTGTAGACTACAAGAAATTATGGATAACATTGTGAGGATGAAAATTCTAGGACACTTAATTGTGTTCATATAGAATCTGCACATGGATCAAGAAACAGTTGTTTGAACATAACTAAGAGGTACTGCATAGTTTAATATCAAGAAAAGTATTTGTCTGAGGATCTTTTCATCAAATTTACTCAATCTGTTTGCTGAGCAAATTTCGGAGATACTAGAATATATGAAGGCCACAACAATGAGATTGGAGGAAGAATCATTAAAACTTACAATAACAGATGGATGACACTATCTTGCTTGTTGAAAACAATGAAGACTTGAAGCACTCAACAATCCTTACAACTGTGCCAATAAAGAACATCATGGTAAATAGAGAAAAGATTGAAGTTTGTAAAACCTTTCCTTTTACTTGGTATCATAATCAGTGCCCATGGAAATTATAGCAAATAAAAGACATTGGTCACATCTGCTGCAAAGTACTTTAAAATGCTAAAGGGTAAAGATGTAACTTTGAGGACTAGCATGAGCCCTACCCAAGCTACTGCATTTTCAAGGAATAAAAAAGTCTGAATAATTTGTGCTTTGGAATGGTGTCAGCAAAGAATACTGAATATACGATGGACTATCAAAACATCAACCAAATCTGTCTTAATAGACGTGTAGCCAAATTGTTCCTAAGAAGCAAAGATGGTTGGACTAAGTCTGGAGCGTAGTATCAAAAGCAGCCAGTAGAGAAGAGCATCATGCTTGGCCAAGCAGGAAGTCAGTGAAAAGGAGGAGCATCCTCTATGAAATGTACTGACCCAGTGCTACAACAGTGGGCACGGCTCAGCAGAGCTTGTGAGCTGGGACAGGACGAAGCAGTGCTTGGTTCTGTTGTGTGTGGAGTCATCTGTGAGTTGGAACAGAGCCAACAGCACCTAACAAAAACTCATTATTATTGATCTTATTTATCTACAGATTTACAAATAAAAGTTAAGTCCTGGTAACATAATGGATTAAGTGTTGGACTGCTAACCAAAAGGTTAGTGGTTCAAATCCATCAGTGACTCCATGGGAAAGAGTTGAAAAATTCTGCTCCTATTATAATTGACAGTCTATGGTTTATATTTCAAATTGCATAAAGTCAATAACAAAGAATATACTAATAAAAAAATTGACAGACTCTGAATCCCAGTCAGTCAGTTCTGCCTTATCTTTTGGGATAGGAGAACTTTTAAAGTTTTGGCAAAAATGTTTAACATCAGGTAGAAAGTATAACGTATTCCATTAATCATGAAAGTCTCTTTACACAATTTCAGCTCACACGGTCATTTTCATAGTCCTTCAGAACTGCACAAAGGGGAGATTGGCCCAGAGGTGAGAATCTTTGTCTTCGTGAACTTTAATCCATATTGAAGACTGCAATACTTTACCTTCTGCAGCAAACACTTCAGGACAAAGTTGTATCATCTGTATAACGTAGCTTGTTGGTGAATCTTCCTCCAGTCCTGATGCCATATTCCTTCTCATAAAGTTAAGCCTCTGAAATGATCTGTTCTGCATACAGACTGAAAACAGGTATACAGACAGGATATATCCCTGACACACTTCTTTCCTGATTTTGAACCATGCAGTGTTTATTTGCTTTGTTCTGACCATTGCTTCTTGATCCAAGTACAGGTTTCACATGAGCACAATCAAGTGTTCTGGGATACCCATTCTTTTCAAGGTTATCCACAATTTGTTGTGATCCACACAGTCAAATGCCTTTACATAGTCAATAAAACACAGATAAACATTCTTCTGGTATCTTTGCTATCAGCCAAGATCCATCTGACATTGATGATAATGTCTCTAGTGCCCTGGGCTCCTCTAAACCCAGCCTGTATTTCTGGTAGTTCTCTGTTGATGTATCACTCCACTCATTTTTGCATAATCTTCAGCAAGACTCTGCTTCCATGTGATATCAGTGATATTATTTGATAATCTCCACACTGTGTCAGGTCACCCTTTTTAGGAATGGAAATAAATATGGATCTCTTCTTGTCAAGTGGCCACGTTGTTGTCCTCCAGATTTCCTGGCACAATCTCGTGAGCACATCCAAGGCTGAATCTGTCATTTGAAACATGTCAATTCCTATTCCATACATTCTTTGAACCTTATTTCTTGCTAATTCTTTCGTTGCAGCTTGAAGTTCTTCCTTACCATTGTCTCTTGATAATATGCTATTTCCTGAAATAGTTCTTTTTGGTGCTTTCATACTGTGTATCTTCTTTCAGTGCTTTATTGATCACTGCAGCTCATCTCAGCTCAACTCACTGTAGCCAAATTGGAACCGACTCATAACTGACCTTCCATTGGGCTTCTGTAGCTGTAAATCGCACAAAAGGAGACTGCCTCTTTTTCACCATGGGAGGCTCTGGTGGACTCCAATTGCCAACAGGCTCAAGGAGCTCAACTCTCTATAAAAGGTCATCAGAGCTTCCCTTTAAAATAACCAAGGAAAAATTATTTTTTTTTCTTTACCTGATCAGGTACTTTGTCATGAAAGATGCAACCTGCAAATTAAGTGATAACTTCTTTGAATAACAATTTGTGGGTTTTGATGCATTTTAAAAACAATAGTACTGTGATGCCATCTATGTTGGCTATTGAACTGATTGGTAAAAGCAGCATAACTTACAACAGCTCTTGTAAAAAAAAGAGAATTACAATTTGTTCAACCATTTAAATGGGAAACTGTGGTGAATAGGTGCTCTTACAGAAGCAATTGAGCTAAGACTGCAACCTAGTGGTGAGTTTGTTATTGGGGGAAAAAAATGACCATTCTAGGCCACTGATAAATGCTGGGTTTTTTAATGCCAAGTGAGAATGAATATGCAAAATGGTGTTTTTGTGAAGATTGATCAAATTATGTTGGAGGTGAGCTGCAAAAGGGGAAAGGTTGACTGTACCCAAATCTCTGAAGCTATCAATTTTATGTAGCCTTTTTTACTATACCTGAATTTCTGCTTATTTCTGTCAGTTGTTTTGTCTCTTTGAAAATAAAATAATACATTGACAAGATCAGGGTACCTTGTCTTAAGTTTTACTATCTTATGTACTCATTTAATCAGTCCTACTTTTAAGCCAAGAGAGAAAGACCCACAATGAGATGGATTGACTCAGTGACTGGGGTAATCGGGGTAGACGTGTCAGGGACAATAAGATTGGCACAGGATAGAGCAGGGTTTATGGCTATTGTACATAGGGTCACTGTGAGTTGCAGGTGACTGGAAGGCATATAACAACAACTTTTAAGCCAGGCTTACTCTTATCTGTCTGCCTCAACTGCAGTGAGAGAGAGAGAGAGAAAGAGATTGGCTTGAGGCCAGACTTTAATGATGGAGGAAGTTCAGATCACACTGAAATCAAACTATTCTCATTGCTATTGTCTTGGATTGAACTGTGTGCTCCAGAAATGTGTTGACTTGACTAGACCGTGATTCTTGTTTTGCAGAAGTAAGAACAGACACACTAAGCCACAGGAAGAAGGTCCTGGAGCAGAAGCTCAGAGACAAGGACCTTCCTCCAGAACTGCCGGAGAGAGAACATCTTCCCCTGACTGATACCTGGGGTTCGACCATGGAGTCTCCTAAACTGTTAGGTTTATCTGTCAGTCTGCTGTATTGGGGAATTGATCTGCATACTGCTAATAATTACTTAATAACTAGCTTGTGTATCTGTGTTCTTGCTTGTTTATCATTGTTCTAATTAGTACAGTGCCTGTCTGTCAGTTTGCTGTATTGAGGTAAATTGTAGGTGGCTGTGGTGCTGAAAGCTGTACCACTGGTAAGTCAAATGCCAGAGAGGTCACCTGTGGTGGACAGGCTTTAGTGGAGCTCTCAGATTAAGACAGAAAGCAGTGTTAGCCATCCACTTCTGAAATGGCAGGTCTCTGAAAACCCTATGTACAAAAGAGTAAAACAAAGATCTAGAATTGGAGGTAGAGCCAAGATTAGAAGTTGGTCAAACTGAGGGGAAACAGCTGCAAACATCCTTTTATAGTTAAAACATGGAATGCACGGGGTATAAATGTTGGAAAACTAGTAGCTGTGAAATTTGAAATGGAACACATGAACCTTGACATTTTAGGCATTAGTGAGATGAGATGGACGGGCTTTTGTCACTTTGATTCAGATAATCACACAATGTACCACACCAGGAATGAAAAACAGAATAAGAATGGTGTTGCACTATAGTTAAAAAAGACAATTTTAACTTCTATCCTGAAGTAAAATGTGGTGAGTGATTGGATATTATCCATACACAAACAAGGAAGACCTGTTAATATGACTATTAGTCAAATATATGCACCAACAGCTGAAGCTGGCACCCTGAATTTAGACTTCTAACCTCCGGAACTGTGAGGAAATACATTTCTGTTAAAGTCTTCCCCTATAGTGTTTCTGTTTTAGTAGCACTAGCAAGCTAGGTAGCCAGGGAATCCATTCTGATCCACAATAACTCCATGTGTTATAAAGCAGAACTTCATGTCTGGTTTTCTTGGCTGTTATATGTATGAAATCAGATCAAGTGATTCTTCCACAGCTCTTCTGCGTGAGTTAGAACTACCATTTTTTTCAATCTAATAAATTTGTACTATGACATGATTCTAAATAATGCTAATGATGAGTATTCTTTGACTTAAATTTTCTCAGAAATATATTCAGCTTTTTTCACTTTGATGCAGCCATTATTCATAAAAACTGTTTCTTATTGTTTGGTGCTATCAAGTTGACTACAACTCATAGTGATCCCATGTACTTAGATCTGAGCCTTGCCCCGTCCTGTGCCATTCTCATGATCTCTGTTATGCTCAAGCCTGTTGTGATAGTCACTGTGCTTATAACTAAATAATTACTCTTTCACATTACATCAATATAGAAGATCTTTGAGTTAAACTATTTTTTTATAGAAGAATTGATGAGAATGAGGAATGGTTGAAATAAGAAACAATTCTTTAAAATTAGGGTAAGAGATAAAGTCATTAAAATGTAAATTCTTCTGCAGTTCTGGACTAGTCTATTTTTTGTAAAAGAAGTATGTTCATCTTAAAAAGAGCTCTCTGAATGTTGCCATGTCAATACATTTTTCCATAATTCTCCAGAATATAACACCTCTAGAATATCTGTGGAGTCATGGATACATTCCAGACAGAACCCAATACCTTGATGGATTGGTTTAATGGGTTTGAAAACTTGGGTCCATAGTCTCCTGAGACCACTTGGCCAACTGGCACAAACGGTCCGTAAAATGTGTAACCATATCCTAGTTCTGTAAGTAGTATATGGGCTGTTAATAACTTGTAAGCAGCTATTTAATATACAGCTATTGGTTTCTACTTATCTGGAGCAAAAAGAAATAAACAAGCCAAAGATTCCAAGAAGAAATTATTAAGGTGCACCTGATACAGGCCATGGTCATTACAACTACTTGCTAAGCATCAGAGAGCTGGACAATGACTAGGGATTATCGAAGGAGAATTGTTATCTTTGAGAGCTCTGGTGCTGGAGAAGAGTATTGAATATACCATGGACTGCTAGGAGAACAAACAGGTTCATCCTTGAGAAGGTGAAACCAGGTTGCTCCTTGAAGGCAAGGATTCTGAAGCGTTGTCTGACATACTTTGGACATGTTGCAAGGAGAGACCAATCGGTCCTTAGTAAGGGAACGTTATGCTTGGGACAGTGTAGGGACAGCACAAGAGAAGAAGGCCCTCGATGAGAGGATTGATTCAGTGAGTGGGGTAATAGGGGTAGGTGTATCAGAGAAAATAAGATTGGCACAAGATAGAGCAGAGTTTAGGGCCGTTGTACATAGAGTTGCTATTAGTTGCAAGCAGCTCAAGGGCACACAGCAGCAACAACATACCTTAAAACAAAGATGAGACAGGGAGGTGGAGCATTGGAGCTAAATTAATCTAAATAAAACAACCAAAACAAAAAGAATGAGAATGGTGACACACTGTGAAAAATGTATCAAGTGTTACTGAGCACTATTTATACAGACCTTGTTAAATGGAGCCGAATTTGCTGTGTAACCTATTTAAAGAAGAAAATTTCTTGTAAAATTAAAACCTCCTTTCCTGTGGTTTATAGCCTCAGAAATTCACTGGAGTCTTAGCTGGTTCTGAGTTGACGGCAATGAGTTTGAAATTTTGAGATTGTGTTTTGGGGATTTTGGTGTATGTCAAATTTTCATTGTCAAATTATCCTGGTTTCTAGCACTCAAATTTTAGATAGTTCAGGGAACTGTAACAGAGAACAACCAGAACAACCAGAAATACAACCTAGGTTTAGAAGAGGCCATTGCACTAGAGACATTACTGCCAATGTCAGATGGATGTTGGCTGAAAACAAAGATACTAGAAAAATGTCTGTGTTTCATTGACTATATACAAAGGTATTTGACTATGTGGGTCACAACTAATTGTGGCTAACCTTGAAAAAAATGGGAATCTCAAAACACTTGTGCTCATGTGAAACCTATACATGGACCAGAAAGCAGGTCCCAAAACAGAACAAGGAAACACTGCCTATTTCAAAATCAAGAAAAAAGTACTTCAGTGATGCATCCTGTCTCCATAGCTTTTCAATCTATGCAATCTAATCATTCAGGAGGCTGGACTTTATGAGGAGGCATCAGGATTGGAGGAAGACTCATCAACAACCTGTGTTATGCAGATGATACAACCTTTCTTGCTAAAACTGGGGAGGACCTGAATCATTTGCTGCAGAAGGTCAAGGACTGTAGTCTTCAATATGGGTTGAAGCGCAACATCAGTAAGACAAAGATTCTCACCACTGGGCCAGTTGGTAACACCATGATAGATGGAGAAGAGATTGAGGTTGTTAACAATTTTGGCTTGCTCTGCTCCACAGTCAACACCCTCGGCATCAGCAGTCAGGAAAGCAAAAAGTGAACTGCATTGGGGAAGTCTGCTGTCAGAGACCTTTCCAAAGTGCTAAAGAGCAATGATGTCAGTCTAGAGACTAAAGTGCACCTCATCCAGGTCATCTTCTTTGCAATTACTTCCTGTGCATCAGAGAGCTGAATAATGACTAAGGATGATAGAAGAAGAATCGATGTCTTTGAGTTCTGGTGCTGGAGAAGCATATTGAACATATTCTTAAAAAGTCTCTGGAGAAAAATATCATATTAAATAAAGTAGAACTGGTCAGCCGAAAAAGACAGTCACTCAGCAAGACAGGCTGACCCAGTGACTACAACAGTGGGCTGCAGAACAACAGAGACTAGGCACTAGCCTGGAATCAGGCTGTGTTGCATTCTGTTGTACCTGGGCCCCTCTCGATGTGGAGCTGACTCCACGGCACCTAACAACAACAATATTACTAGTTTTAGTGGTGGTGTTTTTTTCACTTCAGATCTTCCACATGCAATTCAAGTGCATTGCTGTAAAAATTGTCTTATTGTTGACATTTAATTGCTTCTAAATTTTTGACTGTATATATATATGTAGTATGGCCAAATGAAGATAGCTCAGAATAATTACAGGACTCACTACAGTAAACTAACTGCAGGAAGCTCTGCCTAACAGGACATAAAATATTCTCTTTTATGTCCCCTACATAATTCAGAGGATTCCTTGTCTCTGCTGTCACTCCACTGAAACTGTTCTAGATTATCTTGTGTTCTTTAATATAGCTTCTGGCAAAATGCAAACTTGGATTTGATTTAAATGGAGTGTTCTAAGAAATCAACCGCCTGGATTTCAATCCTTACTGAAACAATGTACTGTCTGCAAGACTTTCCCTCTTACCATTCCATCTATAAAACCACTTTAGGATGACTTGGGTAAATTTGTCACACAAAGATCGTGGAACTCTAATGGCAGTTTTAATGAAGTTTTTGGAACAAAATGCCTTTCTATAGCTGCATGAGAATAGTACTGTGGGAAAAGGAAAAAGGTCCTCTCTCCCTGCTAACATGTATTTAATTAGGTTTTGTAAGGAGAAGGCAAATTACCGAAACAGTAGAGCAAATCTTAGCACTATAGATTTTCAGCAGATTACTTATTTAAGGCAATGAAAAATAAATGATCCTTAAAGACTTTTTGGAAAACATTAATGTCCTTAATAATTCAGAGTTATTAATTACTCCAGAGGTTATATATTAAAAAAATGAGGCTACATTATAGGACTGGAAAGTATTATTACATAGTTAAAATTTTATAAACAGAAAATTATTTATGTATACTTGTACCTAGTAGTGACAAATAATTTCCTCTTTAAATTATACCTTGAATCTTACATGTGAGAAAAACTCATAAGGTTTATTTTTCAGATTGCAAAGTATGATTTTACCTGCAATTCTAAATATATCCACAAGAAATGTTAGATGTATTCCATTTTATGTCTTCCTCTGATAAGAAAATATCTCAGTTGGTGGCTAATATTGCTTATCATTCATAATCAAAGTTCCTGTCAGCATGGTTGCTCAGGAAGGGCACATTAGATTAAACTACAGAATTTGTATTTGTTGTAAGGCAACAGATACCTCTGGCCCTTTGTTACAGTCAACATGTCAGTATATCTTGGTGAACATCTTCCTCTCTTTCTCTGGCTCTCCACTTTTCTCAGCATAAGACCAAGGATCAGTCCCTCCTGACAACATGTTTGTAAGAAGATATTTGTGAAATGGAGTTTTACCATCCTTGACTCTAAGGAACTGTCTGGTGGCAGCTCTTCCAGGATAAACTTATTTGTTCTTTCGACAGCTCATGGGATGTTCAATATTCTTTTCCAATCCTACAACTCAAAGGTAATGTTTCCTCTGTCATCCTTATTCATTGTCCACTTTTCAGATGCATAGGAAATAATTTAAAAGATCATCACTTAGGAGCTCTGGTAGCCTAGTGGCAAGAAGCTGCGCTGCAATCCCAGGGGCATGTGGTTCAAATCCACCAGCTGCTCTGCTGGAAAAGGAGGGGCAATCTCCTCCTATACCAGTCAGATCCAATTTGACAGCACACACACAAAATATAATAAAACTGAAAAAAAATTTTTTTTAAAAAGATCATCACTTGGACCAGGTGCACCTTAGTTTTTGTTAAACTGATGTCCTAGCTCTTTAGTACTATAGGGGGTTCCCTGACAGCAGATTATCCTACCACATATCTTTTGATTTCTTGATTTCTGCTGTTACTATAGGTATTGATTGTGGAGCCAAGTAAAAAAACAAAACACTTGACAGCTTCCATGTTTGCTCCATGTGTCACAATATTGCCTGTTGGTCCAGTGGTGAGCATTTTTTTTCTTGATATTGAGAAGTAATTAATATTGAAGGCTGTGGTCTTTGATTTTTGTATAGTAATGAGTTTCAAGCTCTCTTCACTATCTGCAAGTTTACTTCATCTGCATAAAGCAAGTTATTGATAAGTCTTCCTCCAATCCTGATGCCACATTCCTCTTCATAGAGTCCAACTTCTTGAATTATTTGTTCAGCATACAGTTTAGGCTGGTAGATACACTGTACCAGGCCAGACAGTTTGTTTTCTAGCTCCCAAAATATGTATGTTTGGTTTATAATATTTGTATGCTAGCTTGTTTTATAGTTTGCTGTTATAGGTACAACAATTATACGTCACTTTGCTGTAGAAGGGAGTGGTGGGACCTGGGTGGTGATGTGACACTTTTTGTTTTATAGTATGTCAAGGATTCTGAAGCTTTGTCTGACATACTTTGGACATGTTGCAAGGAGGGACCAGTCCTTGGAGAGGGACGTCATGCTTGGGAGGGTGGAGGGACAGCGTAGGAGAGGAAGACCCTCGATGAGATGGATTGATTCAGTGACTAGGGTAATGGAGGAGGTAGGTGTGTCAGAGACAAATGAAGTTGGCACAGGACAGAGCAGGGTTTAGGGCTGTCGTACATAAGGTCGCTATGAGTTGCAGGCCACTTGATGGCACATAACGACAACATATGTGTATACTTGCTTGTTTAGTTTGTTCTTGTGGGCACTTGTCTGTCAGTTTCCTGTACTGGGGTGATATGTATATTGCTGTGATGCTGGAAGCTAAGGGACTACTATGGCGATGGTAGCATTTCCAAGAAGCAATTTGACAGATCCAATGGGAAGAGCAGAGAAAAAGGCATGCATAGTTCTGCTTTTAACTCCCTGTTACTGGACATGTTACTAGCATCAATCTATGTAATCTATATTATTAATAGGTTTAGGGACTCACTTAGTTCTATTAACATGAGTTTGGTGGGAGTAAGTTTAATGATCAATGAAAAAATTGAGTCTCAAACTTATGATAAGAAGCAAAAAACGGATGGAAAGAAAAACCTTGAAATTCTGGAATGACATTACATTTGATTCCTGTTTAAATTTCAAAATCTTAACTCTTATAGTAAATATTTTAAAAGGCAGTTTAAATCAAATCATCTGCACTATTGGAATTTTGTGAATCAGCAGAAGAACTTGAAAGAGAGTGAATTTTTGTTCCACTATTTAACAGTTCTGGTCTCCGGAAAACATTTATGCTCGGTTTGAAAGATACTAAAAACAAATAAAATGTATAGGTTTCAGACTTTCCTAAACTACTTCTATACCTAGAAGGCAACAATATTAATCTTTGTGTCTAGGAAATTTCCTCATATGACTCATGAGAATAAAGGAATGAAGGGAACCTTGGTGGTATGGTCCGTAGGAAGGTGTGCTGCTAACCCAAAAGGCAGCGCTTCTCTGACAGTTCAAATTCACCAGTGGCTCCAGGCAAGAAAGATGAGAATTTTCCTCTGATGAGATTTATAGTTCTTTCAAAAACTTGCTATAGAGTCAGCTATGAGTTGGTTCCGACCTGACAGCAATAAGATCAATAATGTTTGTCAGAGTTTGTTCCTTTTAAATGAAAACAAAAACAAAAACAAAACAAAACACACACACAGCAAACTTGAGTGGGAGGGGGCATGTCTGTTATCATAATACTGATCACTGAGTGAAAAAGCCATTTGTGAGCAAACCTGGCACTGCCTAGCAACTGTTTCTAGGCAAAGGGTAGCTGGGAGCCAACTGTTGTATCAGGCTTTTCTAAAAACTTCATAGGATATCAGTAATCAGGTCGACTTCAACACACTTTGTAAGATACCAGCCTTCGATTATTTGGATTACACTTTTAAGGTATAGTTTTCCCTAGCAATTCATGGTGCTCCATATTTCACTGTTTACAAATTGACACAATATATCTAATACTACTGCTTTTTATCCATCTCTGAAGGTGACATTAAGTCTTCAGGTTTTCTAACACAAGAATAGAATACTTCCAATAGTGCGGGTGTGAATTGTTCTCGGAATGGTTGGTAGAATTCCGGTGAACTCTTGCAGACTTTCAGCAGGGTGGGCCGGTCCCTTTACTCTCTTCTTTTGTGTTTGGATGGTAGTTCAGGTTTTCTACTCCACTTTGTGTTAATTTGGTTAGGTAGTGTGTTTCTAGAAATGTGTGCATTTCTTCCAGGTTTTCACATCTTTTAGAGTACAGCTTTTGTACGATTATAGTCTTTTTAAAAACATTCCATTGTTTCTCTCATGTCACCTATTTCATTCATTTGTGTCATTTAATCTTTCTGCATTGCTTTTTTCAGTTTGGTTGGTGGTTTGCCAATTTTATGGATCCTTTGGAAGAATAAACTTCTAGTCTTGAAGAATCTGTGTTCCTATGTTCTACTTATTTAATATACACACTCATCTTTCTTTTTCCTTCTGGTGATCATGGGCTTCTCTCACTGCTCTCTTTCTAATTGTTAGAGTTATAAAGTTATTATTTCTATTTTTCACTCTTCTTTTTGATGTGTATGCTTATTGCTAGAAATTGGCCTCTGAGCACTATTTGCTATGACCCAAAGGTGGGTGGAGAGGCTGATGCAAAAGATCTGCATGTCCCCATTATGGGTTATGTGGTGAACAGGTGGGTGCTGCTGACCCGTGGGTCCACATCCGAGTGTGTGGGGAAGGGATGGGTATTGCTAGATCTCAGTCACATGAGAAGGGAGCATATAGTGTGAGGTGAGTGGATTTTCTCAGGGCAGACAGCACTTCCACTAGCTGTGGATGGGGGTGCAGAGTGGCTCTTTCTTGGCTACACCAGGTGACAGAGCCTTCTGCTGGAAGTCTTGCTTGCTTTGTCTCACTATGGTCATGCTGACTGTGCTGGCAGTGGTCTGTAATCTTCCACGTCCACTGATTTTGTTTCTCCTTCAATTTGGCATTTGGTTAGATATATATATGTATCTGATTGACTTGTTTTCTTGGCTCTTTGGTGAAAGAAGAACGTCATGAGGCATCTCCTACATCTCCATCTTGGGCAACCTTCCTCAATAATTGCTCTAAAACAAAGATAAGAAAATAAGGTGCCAAGGAAGTTAGATTAATGGAAACAATATTCAGGACAGAAATATTGAGAATATGCACAGGGTGTGAAGAAGGCAAACAATGTCACTGAACAATTTTTGTACAAATTGCCGAATGGAACTAAGTTGCTGTGTAAACCTTCACTGGTGGCCTAGTGATAAGAAACTGAGCTGCCATCCCATAGACTCATGGTTTAAATTCATCAGCTGCTCCGTTGGAGAAGGATGGGTAAACTGCTCCCGTGTAATTAACTGCCTCTGAAAACCATCTGGATGGTCAGCTAAGGGTTGGTTTAAACTCAACAGTACACAACAACAACAACAACAAAGCACAGTGAGGTATGATTTTTTTTTAAAAAAAAATTATATTTCCTAGAGATTCTTCCAGGTCAGTATTACGAACAATTGTCATTTTATATTAGCAAAAAACTCACTGCTGTCTAGCAGTTCCAGCTCCAAGCAACCCTCCATCAGGTCTCTGAGGCTGTAAATCTTTACAAGAGGTGGCTGGCCATCTCTCTTCTGCAGAGTGACTGGTGAATTTGAACTGTTCCTCTTTTGATTAAAAGACAAGTGTGTTTACACACTACATCACCAGGTCTCCATATGTATGTGTTGTTAAGTGCCTCAAACTTGGAATCACTCATAACTGACCCTCCAGCAGGTTTTCAGAGACAGTAAATTGCACAGAAGTTTGCCCATCCTAACTCAGAATAGTTGGTGGGTTCCAACCACATGCTTTTGGGATTGCAGCACAGCTTCTTACCACTAGGCCATCAGAGCTCCCTTTGAAAGCCCTTCAATAGGGCCACTGAGTCAGAATCAATGAGATGCCAATGAGTTTTACATACAAACACTTTGCTTGTTGTTATGTGCCGTCAAGTCCCTTGCAGTTCATAGCGACCCTATGTACAACAGCCGTAAACTCTGTTCTGTCCTGTGCCAATCTCATTGTCTCTGACACACTAATCCTGATTACCCCAGTCACCAAATCAATCCATCTCCTTGAGGGCCTTCCACTCTTGCGCCTGCCCTCCACTCTTCCAAGCATGATGTCGTTCTCCAAGGACCGGCCTCTCCTTACAACATGACCAAAGTATGTCAGACGAAGCCCCAGAATCCTTGCCTCCAAGGAGCAGCCCGGTTTAACCTTCTCCAGGATGAATCTGTTTGTTTTCTTAGCAGTTCATGGTACTCTCAATACTCTTCTCCAACACCAAAGCTCAAAGGCATCAATTCTCCTACTATCCTCCATGGTCATTGTCCAACTCTCTGACACATAACAAGTGATTGCAAAGACCATGGCCTGTATCAGACGCACCTTAGTCTCCAGACAGACACTGTTGCTCTTGAGTACTTTAGAGAGGTCCCTAACAGCAGACGTTCCCATCGCAATACGTCTTTTAATTGACTGGCTGCTGGTGCCAAGGGTGTTGATTGTGGAGCCAAGCAGACTAAAGCTGTGAACAATCTCAATCTCTTCACCATCCATCCTGAAATCCCCGCCTCCTATACAGAATCTCACAAACACTTTGATGGTCATTTATCTGTTTCCAAAAAACCCTAATTTGCTTATCATCTTCCCTTTATACATCATAAATGCAACTCAGCTGTGTTGCTATTGAATCTTCACATCGAAGAACACAGTATATCTTTATCTTTGTCCAAATTGAGTTTTATATCCTTTGAGAATGTAAGATTTTCTCCTGTAGATTCTACATATATCTTGCCAATTATTCCTGAGTATTCCTCTTTAATTGCTGTTGAAAATCTACTTATCAATTATTTCCAAGTCATTGTATATATAAGGATGATTTATTTCTATGTAGTAATAATCTTATGTCCTTCTACCTTTTTGGATTTTCTTAATCTGTTATAAGTTTGTAATCATGGTATCTGCATATACACATATCTGTTTTTTTATTTATTCTAATGTTTATTACCCTAATTCTCTAAGTTCTTGAGAACATTAGTCAATCATTGTTATTGTTGTGGTGTAATGTGAAGTGTTGTCATGTACTGTCAAGTGGTAATCAACTCAGAGATGAACATCTAGTAAGTTTTCAGAGGCAATAAATCTCACGAGAGGAGACTGTCCATCTTTCTCCCATCAACATCCGGTGAGTTCCAACCATGTGCCTTTGGTCATCAGTGTGATTCCTTACCTCCCTTACCAGAACTGATATTGGTGAATGTGGACACCTTTACTTAGTTCCTAATTTTAGGATAAATATCTTCAGTGGTTTCTCTATCAAGAAGAATACTAGCCTTTGGGCTGAGATTAAAATACATATGATCATATAAAAGAGATCTACATCAATTCTTGTCTTGAAAGTATTCCTTTAAAGTGTATCAGGAACAAGTTTTATTTTTATAAAATTTTTTATGAGAAACAATGGAGATAAGTATTTTTTTCTGTACAATTATGAATCTATTGATAGATCTTATGTAAATATTCTGGCATTCTTGTACAAGTCAGAACAAATCTCTGTGCATTTGTTATTATGATGTATTATTCTCCTAATGTTATGTTTGTGTGTTTAATTTTGATTGATTATCATAAGTGAAATTCATCTTTTTTTCAGTGCATTTGGTTTTTAGTATTAATTATAATAATTATTATGAAAATAATCTGGAAGTTTTAGATTTTCTAAGACCTGGGACAATATAAATAGCATTGGAATTATCTGCCCATTAAAGATTTCTCTGTGAAGCTTGCTGCTTTTTGTGGATAGAGTAGATATTTGACCACCTCTATAGACAACTTCTATGCTACCAAGGTGGGTGATTTTAATCTGCGGCCCTCAGGCCAGGTTCAAATTGTTTCCCTGTCAAACATTCTTCTAGGTGGTATAGCACTGGTCTGTGCATTGCTCTACAGAGGTAATTCGTGGTTGCTGTGATGCTGGACACTGGGACACTGATGTGCCAAATGTGGTCATGTTTACCCCTGGGGAACAGTGTTTGCTGGAGCTTCCAGACTAAAACAAGCCTGGAATCAGGAGTGGCATCCACTTCCGAAATGTCTTGCCTCCGGAAACTCTATGTGCAAACAGTGCTCAGGCCTTTCGTTCATAGGGTTGCTATGAGTCATCTACGACTCAACGGCACCTAGCAACAATAGCAGCATAGACAACTTCAGGCCTTTTGTTCATCATGCTCAACTAGAAGGCAATCTATAACAACAACAGACAACAATTAAATTCATTTGCAGCCATTTCTAAGTGGTTTTCTCAACTATAACACATAATTTTGATACTAACTTTCCATGTTTAATATTTGTATTCTTAACTGTGCACATACTTCTACAACTTGAGTTATTCATTTCTATGCAAATTTATCTTTGTAGAATTTCTCAATTTCCTTAGGTGAGTCTTAGTTGATTATATTTTACTCAGGTTTTCAAATATATTTACATAAAATTTTTTCAAAGTAGTTTTTAATCTGCTTGTTTCTGTGATTAATCTTCTCATTTATTTACTTTCCCTTTTACCATTTAGTCCATTTTTATTTGAAAAGGAATTTAAAGTGACCTAGATTTCTTAGAGGCAAGGATTTTTTTTTAATGGTGCCAATTTTAAATACATCTTTATTTGAGACATTGCATTTTGCACTTACAATACAGTGATAATAAAGTGCAATGTTAATTCCTTTCCCTCTACACATTCCATATTCAAGTATTGAGAATGCACAGAAATTTAGTCTAGCAGTTTAGACTTTTCAACTGCAGTGTGCTACAAATTTG
>NW_006399751.1:23556182-23564061 GCF_000299155.1 Elephantulus edwardii | reverse complement strand
GTTGCCTTGATCATTTGCAATGATCTCCACTTTCCCATGCTGGAAGACCCCTACACAGGAGTAGGTGGTGCCAAGATCAATGCCAACCGCAGGGCCCTTGGACATGGTTGCTTAGTGAAAGTCCCAAGTGGTGGAGAGGGGGGAAAACAGTACCTCAAGTCCTCCGCTGCGCTAAATGAGCGAGGCAAGGATTTTGAAGCTTTATCTGACATACTTTGGACATGTTGTCAGGAGGGACTAGTCCTTGGAGAGGGATGTCATGCTTGGGAGGGTGGAGGGACAGTGCGAGAGAGGAAGATCCTGGATGAGATAGACTGATTCAGTGACTAGCGTAATTGAGACAATGCAGTTGTCTTAAGATAGAGCAGAGTTCAGAGCTGTTGTACATAGGGTCACTATGAGTTGCAAGTGACTTGCTAGCATATAACAATAACAATAATATTTATATTTCTCTTTCTTCTTATATAATACAATAGTTTTTGCTTTATGAAACATATTGCTATGTATTTGGTACATAGATTGCCATGGCTTACTTTACCTTCTTTGCATCTTTTTCCCTTTAACAAAATTTTCAATTTTGTTTTTTTACTTCTATTTTTCTGATATCAAGATCATTGCCTCTGCTTTGGTTCTGGTGAAGATTTTCTTATTCTTTTACTTCTATCTTTATTGAGTCACATTGCCATAGGAGGAATGTCTCATATATTGATAAGGCTGTATTTTGTTTTATAATACTAGTATAACTTGCATAATATACAAAAGTTGCATTTTCAAATATCCACTGGCCAAAAGAGGTTATATGGCTGATCCAGATTTAAGGGGATAGAGATAGAGACTCCTCTGGTGGCACAGTGTTTAGGAAGTTACACAGCTAGCTCAAAGGCTATGTAAGCCTTTCTGGAAGTCTAAATCTACAAACAACTACACAGAAGAAAGATGGGAATTCTCCTCTCGTATGATTCACAGCCTTAGAAATCCAGTGAAGACTTAGAAATCCAAGGTATGAGTCAGTCCCAACTTGATGGCAGTGAGTGTGAGTTTTTTGGTAGTGAGGAGCTGAGAGCATGACTGAGAGTGAGATCTATTCTAGTCAATGAGATTGACTGCCAGTGTCAGAGCTAGAGGGGGAGGATAGGAAAGAGTTCCTGTCCAAAAACTTAGCTACGTCACAGTTCAAACAAGGCCTCTCCAGCATGCACTGATGACCAGTGTTACTCATGGACACAGGGCTAGCCAACAGAGAGGATGGAAATGTCCAGTAAGAAAGGAAATAATATTTTCTCTCTGTACTTTCCCCTATCTTCTCACTCTAATTAGACAGTCATAGCTTTGGCTCAGTTAATGGAAGGTAGGAGAAGAGCTAAGAACAGTAATGCATTTCTGATGGTTGAAAATGATGCATAGCCAAGGAACCTAGCAAAGATGACAGTAAAAGAGCTTCTGTCCATTGTTGTTGTTTGTTGTTGGGTTCATTGAATCCGCTACAACACATAGTGACATTATGAATGATAGAATCTTGCCCTGTCCTATGCCATCTTTATCATCTCTGATACACTTCAGCTCATTGTTCCAGTCACTGTGCAATCCATCCCATTGAAGGTCTTCCTCTTTTATTTATCCTCCAGCTTTCCAAGCATGATGGCTCTTTCCAAGGACTGACCCTTCTATAGTAGGCCCAAATTGTGTGAAAGTTTCACTATGCTTGACTCTAAGGAGCACCCTGGTTGCAGTTATGCAAGACAGATTTGTTGGGACATGAACCTGAAGAAACACTCCAGCTCTAACACCACAGCTCAAACACATCAATTCTTCTTCAGTCATCTCTATTCATTGTCTAATTTTCAGATGCATAGCAAGTTATTGAAAAGACCATGACTTGAATCAGGGGCACCTTAGTCTTTAACCTGACATCATTGCTCCTTAAAACCTTGGAGAGGTCTTTGATAGCACATTTTCCCAGTGCCACATCTCTCTTAATTTCCTGACTGCTGGTACCAAGTGAGTTATATTACATATCTAACAAAAATTAAATCACTGACAACTTCAATCTTTTCTCCATCTATCATGATGCTGCCTTTTGATCTAGTTGTGACAATTTTTTAGGTGCCCTAAAGGGGTTTTTTTGTTCTTGATGTTGAGATAGAATCCACATTGTAGGTAATAGTCTTAGATCTTCTGCAGCAAGCATTTCATGCCCTCTTTGTTTAGGAAAGAAGAATTAACACAGGATATAGACTGACAAAAGAGAAAAGACCAGAGAAGAAGTAAAGGCTTAAGAAGAGAAGGAGAGTATGGCCTGAAAGAACAAAGTCCTACCGTGGGATTTGAAAGGTGTAGGTCAACAGAACTTAAGTATGAACAAGAGGTAATAAACCTTATCTTCAAAGACTGGTGGAAAAGGAGTCGAGAAGGGATATGAATATGAGTACAAGCATGCAGAAAGGCCTCTGGAAAGCTGTAGCTTCAATTTTTCAAATTAAGTTATAGATTAACTTACAAATTTCTAATCATTATTGATAGAGAGCTCTGGTGGCCTAGTGGTAAGAATCTGCACTGCAATCCCAAAGGCAAGCTGTTCAAATCCACCACCTACTCTGAGGGAGGAAGATGTATAATCTCCTGTGTGATTTACTGCCTCTGAAAATCTGCTGGAGGATCATATGTGAGTTGGTTCCAACTTACAACAACAACAAGCATATTCGCACTATTCTATTCTCCATGGACATAAAAATTTCCAGTTATTATCCAGATACTGACATGAAAACAAAGAAACAAGCCAGGTTTCACACATCTTGATCAAGAAAGGAAAGTGCTTAATAGGCTTCTCTAAAAGAGAGCTAAAACATCATCACAAGCAGAAGCAGCCCATGATTAAAAACAGCAGCACCATGGCTACCACTCTGGAGGCTGGGCTGTAGGACAAGTGCTTTCTTCCTGGGAGGCTGTGTTTCTGGAATCTCAGTCTTCTGTGTGACAATATGAGGATGCTGGATGTTCATTGCAATGGCATTAGGATTTCAAGGGCTACAGTGCAAAGGGCTGTGATGCATCATAATAGTGACATTCATGGGGCTTTTTTTTAAAGACAGAAAAGGAAGG
The DNA here is from genome assembly GCF_000299155.1 of Elephantulus edwardii. NCBI lineage: Eukaryota > Metazoa > Chordata > Mammalia > Macroscelidea > Macroscelididae > Elephantulus > Elephantulus edwardii. The sequence continues at coordinate 23,560,962 of NW_006399751.1, read as the reverse complement.
ATATACGTGAACTAGAGAAAGTAGATGTCAGAAATGGAATTCAGTAGTTGATTTTCTTTATCTACATGAAAGCTACAATTGGCAGTGATTTGTTCCAACTCAATTTGGTACAAATGTTTTGGCCTTGAACCAGCTGAGTGTCTCTTATGCTCTCTGATCTGAGCTCTCTGTATGTAGGAGTCTGCTAATAATGATGGAACTGAAGGACAAGATCTTCCAGGTTGTTTATGAGAGTTCTGGGTTGATGCACACTGTTGTGCTGAGCTGTTGTAGTATAGCTTTTAAGAGAAATCTCCCTTAAATCCAGGTTATAAATCTCTATACTCATGTTCATGAGTATCAGATATTAACGCTTTGCTTATGGACAAAACTGCTTAGATTCTATTTCTGGGGATCTTTGGTTTTCTCCACCGAATTCAGGACATGGCCTATTTTTATTTGTGCAGTTAGGCTGCTGGAGTGTTACTGCTCTGTCATAATTGGCTGTGAGTGGGATTTATTTCTTTGAGCTTCTTTTGTTTGGTGCCTTTCACTGTTCCAAGTTCTCTTGTCCCTGAGGTCCTTAGCTGATGACTGCTTTGTAACTATATTCTTCTACCCAACATGATGTAAAGTAAGGGAGCTTGCCAGTAACATTCAGCACCTCAGACTGAGATATCACTCTAAGGAAAAAAAAAGGCTGAATTCACTGAATAACAAAACTAGACTTCTGGTATAAATGACAAGGAAAAATAGCAAAGAAGCCAATAAAGAAAGAATAGACAAAGATTTGGTTTGCACCAGCACAGCCTTAGACTCGTTGTCAGCCTTATCTAAATTTCTGTTCTTCAGTTTCTAAAACTGCTGCCTTTGTATTTTAAAATATTATGCTCTCATGAGCTAGAATTTGCTGGTGCCAAACTGGAAGTACTTTATGAGTTTAGGATTTCCTTGTAAATAAATATCTTTCACTTTAGAGTTGGGACTTTTCTTTGAGTACAGTGCCCTTTTGGGGCTTAGTTTTGAAAAATATAATTATGAACTTTTTGTAAGAAACAATCAAGAATCAACTGAGTTTTTCCTAGTCTTAGTTTCAATGTCACTTTCTTTAATTTTTTTTAATTATTATTTTATTATTTGTGTGTGTGTGTGTGTGTACCGTCAAATCGGATCTGAGGTACAGGAGGAGATTGTCCCTCCTTTTCCCGGCAGAGCATCTGGTGGATTTGAACCATGCGCCTCTGGGATTGCAGTGCAGCTTCTTGCCACTAGGCCACCAGAGGTCCCTCAATGTCACTTTCAATCTCAGCATTAATCTTGTTGATGCTCCTTTCTGGTGCAGAAGAGGGAAAATGTACATCCAGAGAATATTTTTGGTTTCAAGTATTCTAGTTTAACTGAACACATGCTGCCTCTTTTCAAAAGCCTGCTGAAATAACGAAAGAAACAGTGAGACTAGAAAGCAATCCTGGAAACTTGCAGAGGACGCCCCTTATCAGGTACTGTTGAGCTCTCTCCTTCTCATAGTGACCCTGTACACAATAGAAGGAATCCCTAATCCCCCACAAGCCTCATAGCCTGTGCTAGGTGTAGGCCTTTGTGGTAGTCAATGTCTTATTGGGGTACTTCTTCTAGTTTACAGACCAAGCAGGATATCTTTCTCTAGTGATTCACCCTTCTGTTAACATGTTCATAGGATATGGGACAAAGGCCTTACTTGTAAGGAGCATTCTGGTTGCACTTCTTCCCAGATACATTTCTTTGTTCTTTTGGAAGTCTATTCTATATTCCAGTATCTACACCAACCCCACAATTCAAAGGATTCCATCTTATTTTGATGTTTCTTGGACAAGTTGTGGGCTGATACCATAAATATATAAAGAAAGTAGAAAATTCATGTAAAACGCAGAATCAGAAGACACTGTGAAATTTGCTCTTGAACATACAGTAGATGAAGGAAATGATGAGGTAAAAGAGCTGAACAGAAGGTTTTGAAGGGTGGCTCTAGAACACAAAGTATTACAATGGAATGTTCCAAACCTGAAGTTAGAAAGCCAAAAGGGAAGAACACACCGAGTTATTTATCAACCTGAAAGAAATGAGGAAAAAGTCAGTCTGCAAATTGTAATATTAAAGTCTTAACATAGGCCAAATCTTAAACAGCATGAGACTTTTCAAAATAGAGTGTACAAAGTCACTGTATTGACAATAACTAGTCAACGTTCAACCATTTCAGGAGATGGGGCTGATCAAGAACCCATGGTATTGAAGGATGATTATCATGATGATAGTGAAAGAAAAAGTTCAACTGGCACTGAAGGGATTAGAAAAAAAACAAGGCTCTAGGAATTAAGACAATGCCATCTGAGATGTTTCAACAAGTAGATACAATATTAGATGGATTTACCCATCTTTTCCAATAAATATGGAATATTGCAAGGGAGCTCTACTAAGTGGCTGACAAATGGTTTACAGGTAAGGAATTGTGCTACCGACCCAAAGGTACACTATTCGATTCCACCAGCCACTCCATAGGGAACAGAAGGGTATTCTCCCAAGTGGGATTTCCTGCCTTTGAAAATCCGCTGGAGGCTCAGCCATGGATCAGTTTTGGGTCAAAGGTACACAATAGCAACACAGCTGACTTTAAGAGATCTGCATCTGTGCCTATTCCAAAGAAATTTGACCCATGGGAATGCAGAAATAGTTTAACATAACATTAATATTTCATACTCAAGTAAAATTTTACTAAACATTATTAAAACACAGTTACAGGAATACATTGACAGAAAATTGCCAAAAATTTAAGCTAGATTCAGAAAACGACATGGAAAGAGGGATATCATTGATTATATCAGATGGACCTTGTCTGCTAGAGCAGAAGATTGTTTTTAACTTGTGTTTATTGACTATGCAAAGCTTTCAACTGTGGATCATAAATTATGGATAATACTGTGAGAAATAGAAATTCTACAACACTTAATTGTGCATAGGCAGAACTTGAACATAGACCAAGAGGCTTGAACAGAATATGAGAAGACTGTGGTTTAAAATCAGAAAAATGAGTGCATTAGATTTGTATCTTTTCACCATACTTACCCAGTTTGAATGCTGAGAAAACAATCTAAAAAGTTACTATTTTAAAAATAATATATCAGGATTAGGAGAAGACTCATTAACAATCTTGCAGATGACACAACCTTGCTTCCTGAAAACAAAGAGGATTTGAAGCATTTACTGAGGAAAATCAAAGACTGTTTCCTTCCATATAGGTTATACCTCAACATAGAAAACGCAATAAATTCTCACAACTTGACAAAAAAGTAACATCATGATAAATAGATAAAAGGTGGACATTGCAAGGATTTCATTTTAGTTGGGTCTACAGTCAACATCAGTGCAGGCAGCAATCAGTCAAGTAATAAAATAATATCATATTGACCAAATCTGCTGCAAAGGATTTCCTAAAAGTGTTCAGAAGCAAAACTATCACTTTGATTAAGGGACAAACGACTCAAGACGTGGTATTTTCAGTCACTCATATGCATATGAAACCTGGATAATAAAGGAGAAAGACTCAAAAGGAACTGGTGCCTTTGAATTCTGGTGTTGGTGCAGAGTGTAGGCTATGCCGTGGACTGCCAGAAGAACAAATATGCCCTAGAGGCCCAGCTCTTCTCCTTAGTTGCAAGGATGGTGAGATTTCATCTCCTTAACTTTAGATGTGTTACAAGGACGGGCCAGCGAATTCAGCTGGCATAGTCCGTAGGGACTTTTACTGCTGACTGAAAGACTGTGCTGCTCTGATGGTTTAAATCCACCAACAGTTCTCTGGGGAAAAGATTGGCAATTTCATCCCTTTAGGATTTACATCTTCTCTAAACCCTCTAGTGGGTCGGCTATGAGTTGGTGCTGACTTAACAGCAGTGAATGAGTGAGTGAGAAGGAGGGGTTAGCCCCTGAACAAGGACTTCCTGCTTGATAAAGTATATACAGTCAGTGAGTAAAAGGAAGACTCTCAACAAGATGGACTGTCACTGTGACTATGGCAATGGGTAGTGTTTCACTCTGTTATATATAAAGTTGCTGTGAGCTGGAATGATCTCAGTAGTACTGAATTACATAACACATACCTAAATTCTGTGATGTGTAGACACATCACATCAGTTTTCTTACTTACGATGCCAGGTACATGGGAGTAACATTTAGGTGACAGTTTCATGGGGATATGTCTTCCCTGGTAAATATGGTAAATTTATTTCCACGCTGTTGTTGTTACATGTTATTTAGTCAGGATCCTCTCACAGCTGACCCTCCAGCAAATTGTCCAAGGCTGTAAATCACATGGAGGAGACTGTCCATCTTTCTCCCTAGGAGTAACTGGTGGATTCAAACCATGTGCCTTTGAGTTGGCAGTGAAATCCCTACCACTAGGCCATTGAAGTAATTATATATTTGCCAAGATATTTACAAGTAAATTTATTTTTGTAGTCCAAAATAATAAAATTTTATAGAAATATTTTTTAAAAGTAGGCAGATGTGTACATTGTAATAAATATGAATAAGTCCATTTGTTTCCAGATTGGCCATAGGAGCTTGGATCATCCTGTAAAGACATCATGGTAAAAAAATACATCCAAGTAGCTAATGTGTTTCTGAAGTTTGTAGCTTTAGAAACTTGATATTTTTTTTTAAGGTCATCCAAAAGAAAACAAGTCCTATAAAACTGAATGATTTACAAGTCTAAAATCTTAACCTAGATTTCACCCTAATCTAATGAAAATATCCCCATGTATTTTTT
>NW_006399751.1:23536038-23556082 GCF_000299155.1 Elephantulus edwardii | reverse complement strand
GAGAGAGAGAGAGAGAGAGAGAGAGAGAGAGAGAGAGAGAGAGAATTTCTGCTCTTTAAGTGAGGATACATAAATATATAGCATTTGTTGCAATATAGTCACATACATAACATTTAATAAGAGGCTAGGGAAATGAGCTCTAAATCAATCAGTGAGGCTATAAATCAGTTCCTTGTTACTAACAGAATGAGTCGTCTTATCTCATTTTTTAGAAATAATTTCTTTTAGGGAGCTCTGGTGGTCTAGTGGCAAGAAGCTGAACTGCTATCCCATAGGTAACATGGTTCGAATCCACTAGATTCTCTGATGAAGAAGGAGGGACAATCTCCTCCTGTACCAGCCAGATCTGATTTGACGGTACACACACACACAATAATAAAATTTTTTTTAATTATTTTTAAAAAGGAAATCATTTCTTTGTTCAGGTTGACTCCAACTCATACCAACCCTATGTATACCCCATTGAAACCTTGCCCTGGACTGAACCATATACACAGTCGCTGCCATGTTAAACCCATTGTTACAGCCATTATTTCAACATCTTGCTAAGGGTCTTCTCTTTTGCCAAACTTGCAATCTTCCAAGCACGGTGTCTCCTTCCAAGGACTGAGATCTCTTGCCCAAAGCATGTGATATGAAGTTCACCAACCTTGCCTCTAAGGACCACCCTAGCTGTACTTCTGAGGAGACAAATTTGTCCCTGTGTCAGCCCTTGGTATATACAATACTCTGCCACTACCACAGTTCAAAAACATCAATTCTTTGGTCTTTTTATTAATTCTCCAACTTTGCCATGCATATAAAGTTACTGAATATATTATGACTTGGATCCAGTGCACCTTGTCTTTTAACTGACATTCTTATTCTTCAGTACTTCAGAGAGGTCCTTGACAGCATTATTTGCCCAAAGCAATACGTCTTTTGACTTCTTGACCATCACTTCTATGGATATTTACTTCAGTTCTAAGTAAAATGTAATTATTGACAACTTCAATCTTCTCTGTTTATCATAAGGTTGCCTATTGGCCCAGTTGTAAAGTTTATTTGTTTTCTTTATATTGAGGTGTGATCCATACTGAAAGGTCACTGTGATCGTCTTTAGTAAGTGCTTCAAGGCCTCTTCACTTTCCACAAGCAAGGTTGCAGCCTCTGCATGTGATTGTTGTTGAGCCTTTCTCCAATCATCTTCAAATTGTCCTGTTGCTCAAATTTTTTGTGTACAAAGAACACAGGTTTGATGAAAGAATACAGACATACCTTTTCTAATTTCAAACCATGTATAATCCCCTTGTCCTTTTCAATAATTTGTTTTTGCTTCTCATTTTGTGTACAAGTTCTGCATGAGATTTTATAAAGCAAAGCCCTAATATTAATATAGAGGCCATAAAGTTCAGTTTTAAAGAACACATCTTAGTGGTGATAGTTCAGTGAATCCCTGTAACTTCAGGTTGTTTTATTTTCTTTGTAAGTTATAGTGACCTGGGAGGATCATGTGGAACTGTCCATGGAATTTCTTGGGCTGTAAACCTTGAGAGAAGCAGGCTTCTTTATTCTTCTCCCATAGGTTTGAACTTATGACCTTTTGGTCAAAGACTGAATTCTTTAACCATTGTGCCATTAAGCCTTCTTATCAATAAGATGTTCTTGTTGATGCTGTTGTTGTTTGATGCCATCGAGTCGTAGATGACTCATAGCGACCCCATGAACGAACGGCCTGAGCACTGCTCGTACATAGAGTTTCCGGAGGCAAGCCATTTTGGAAGTGGATGCCACCCCTGCTTCCAGGCTTGATTTAGTTGGGAAGCTCCAGCCAACACTGTCCACCATGGGTACCCATTACCACGATTGGCACATCACTGTCACAGTCTTCAGCATCACAGCAACCATGAGTTACCTGTGTACAGCAATGCACAGACCAGTGCTATACCACGCGGAAAGCAGTTGACTCCAAAAGCTTGCCACGATTCCTGTGCTCACACCACCATGCTCCTTCCTTCTGGCAAGGAGAACCTCCCAAGACCCTGTGAGGAGCCAACCAGGAGCAACATGGCTGCTTCCTCAATATGATAGGATAGCTTAATTGGTGATTCACAGTGATATGGTTAATTTTAAAACTAACTTTGTCTCCTTGCAAGATATTTATTTGAAAAACTTCCTTCTGCAGTTTAATAAGATGAACTGCTCTTATTCCAGTACAAAATGAATATGTTTGTTGAAAATCAATTTAAATCTAATTTATGCCTATTTTTGGAATTATACTGGAGTGAGGGGGGGAAATTAGTGATTAATTCTATTGCAAGTTTTCAGCAATCCTTGCAAACAATTATGTTTAATCAGATATTTCCAAGTAGATGTTACTTAATCTCAGTTTAGCAGATTTTTTAAAAAGTACAAAATATGAAAAGACTTTCACAGGGTACAAAAAAAATTAATAAACCCCAACTGTACATCCACTGACTATACAATATTTGCCAGATAGTATTTTAATGTAGAATATTTGAGCTATTTCCGACTTGAAGCTATAATAAATAATAATTTGCTGTTCAGTACTTTGGAGAAGTCCTTGATAGCTTTATTTGTCCAAAGCAATGCATCTTTTGACTTCCTGACCATGACTTCTATGGATATTGACTTCAGTTCTAAGTAAAATGTAATTGTTGACAACTTCAGTCTTCTCTCTGTATATCATGATGTTGCCTATTGGGGAAATATATATATGTTGTTGTTGTTGTTAAGTGCCATCGAGTTGCAGGCGACTCATAGCAACCCTATGAAGGAGAGTCCTTGATGCTTGGGTGCCTTTCATCCTCTCTCCAAATTCACAGGGTTTTCGGAGGCAAACTATTATGGAAGTGGACACCACTCCTCCTTCCATGCTTGCTCAATTGGGGGGAGAGAGAGAGAGAAAATAGAGAGATCTCTGATGATGTAGTCCATAGGGAATCATGCTGTTAACCCAAAAGGTGTCAACTTGCTTCAAGTATAAAGTAACATTTTAAACAAGTGGAGAATGAAAGGGCTTTTCAAGAATAAAATAATGACTTATCCATGTGAAAAAACAAACAGATGATTTTGAGAATCAGAAATGAAAAACTAAGGTAATTTATTATTATTATTATTATTAATTATTTTCCATACAAAATTCATGGACATTGTATGTCACACTTTCTGTCATTCACATTGTGTTTCTTACAATCATTCCCATGTACTGTATTTTATAAAATGAATAACTATTGACCTATGCCCATAATTACCCTATCATTTCAAGTCCCTGCTGCTGCTTTCCTAATTCCTTCACCCCCTCCTTCTGCCCACCTAACTCTGCAACCTCCTAATTGTCACTAAGTTAGGGAAGGATTTTTAAAGAAAAATCTAAAAACAAATTAAATACAGATGGAGGAATTTTAATACTTTATAGTAAACTAGTGATTGACGCTGTCAGCAGCTTCATCTTGTTTGAATCCACAGTTAACACCCGTGGTACCAGCAGTCAGGAAATAAGGAGATGCATTACACTGGGAACATCTGCAGTTAGGGACCACTCCAAATTATTGAGGAGTAATAAAGTGTGTCTGATTCAAGCCATAGTCTTTCTGATTACTAGCTGAGCATCCAAGACCTGGACATTGAGTTAGGATGACAGAAAACAAATTCATGTCTTTAAGCTGTGCTGTTGGAGAAGAGCACTGGACATTCCACAAACAGCCAAGAGAACAAACAGATATGTTTTAGAGATGGTGAAGCCCAAGTGCTCTTTGGAGGCAAGAAGGAAGAGGCTTCGCCTCACATACTTCAAACTTGTTCCTAGAAGGTGCTATTCCTTGGAAAAGGACATGATGCTGGGAAGGGTGGAGGGTTGGCAAAAGAGAAGACCCTCAATCAGTTGGATTGACACGGTGATTGTGGCAGTGGGCTCTTGTGTGTCAGAAAGTGTGATGAGTTGTTTTCAACTCAACGGCACCTAACAACAACAGCGATGAGATGGTCAAGTGGTTAAAGTGAAGTTCTATTAAAATAAACTGATTTTGAACTTGTTATTCCAAATTATTCAAGAGTTTGGACTTTATGAACAAGAATGTTGCATCAGGATCAGAGGAAGACTTGTCAATAAACTGCATTATAAAGATGGCACCGCTTTCTTTCTGGAAGTAAGGATGACTTGAAACTCTTGCTGCAGAAGAGCAAAGACTACAGCCTTCAATATGGATTACATCTCATCAAGAAACCAAAAATCCTCACCACTAGGCCTATAGGCAACATCATGATAAATGGAGAAAAGATTGAAATTGTCAACAATTTCATCTTACTTGGATCTATAATCAATATCCTTAGAACTACCAGGAAGGAAATCAAAAGATACATGCATTGAGAAAATTTGTTGTCAGGGCCCATGACAAAGTGCTGAAGAGCAACGATGTCAGCTTAAAGAATAAGATGTGTCTGATCCAAGTCATGATCTTTCTTATTATTTGCTATGCTTCTGAAAGTTGGACAACAGCTAAGAATGATAGAAGAATCTCTGCCTTTGAGTTATGGTGCTGGAGTAGAATACTGAACATCCCACAGATTACCAGAAAGATGAACAAATCTATCTTTAATAAAGCAGAGTGCTACTGGAAAGCAAAGATTTCGAAGCTTTATCTCACGTACTTTGGATGTTGTTCAGGTTGGGTGATCATGGATTTGGAGGACATCATGCTTGGTAAGGTGGAGAGAAAGGTGGACGAGAATGATGCTCAATAAGATGGATTGGATGGCAACTGCACCATTGGCCTCAAACATGAAGAAGATGGTGAGGATGGCACAAGGTAGGGCAAGGCTCAGATCCATCATTCATAGGGTCACTATCAGTTGCAATCTACTATGGCACATTACAAAGACTGTGCCATTAAGCTGAACTGGAAAGCCGAATTAGAAGAACATATTTGAAAAGTATACAACAGATAAAGCATTTATATCTATAAATTTACACCCTTTACAAATCACTGAGAGTAGACCAAGAAAAATTGCCAAAAGATTTAGATATACAATTTCTAAAAGAGGAAATCCGTATGGATTTGAGATATGCAATCTTACTGGTAATGATAAGTTATTGTGTTGTTATGTGCCGTCAAGTCACCTGTGACTCATATATATAGCAACCCTATACACAATAGCTCTGAAACCTGTCCTGACCCAGTCTCACTGAATCCGCCACTCCTACCTCCATTGCCCTAGTTACTGTATCAATCCATCTCATCCAGGGTCTTCCTCTCCTGCTCTGTCCATCCACCCTTCCAAGCATGATGTCCTTCTCTAAGGATCGGTCTCTCCTGGTCACATGCCCGAAGTATGTGAGATGGAGCTTCACAAATTAAAACCAGGAAGTTCGACTTATTCACTTGCTATTTTGATTTAAAATAAAAAACAAACTTCTAAGATAAGGCAGAAATATATTGCTATTGTTGTGAACAGTGTGAATTGTTATAAGTTCTTTATACACTATATTCCTTTTCTATGATTCTGTAACATTATTACAAGTGTGGTAGTTTAGAAAAAAACAAAGTTATTCTTTTATATTTCTGGAGTCTAAAACTATGAAATATGTATTTGTGGGCCAAAATCATGGTATTAGCAGGGCTGTACTCTCTCTGGAGGCACTTTGGGAGAACCTGTTCTAGCCTCTTTCAATTTCAGGAGGCTGTTGGCATTCTTTGATTTCTTGTTGTATGCTTCAATCTCTTATTCTGTTATCACATCTTCACCTCTTCTGGAGGCAAATCTTCCCCTGATAACTTCTTATCAAGACAACTGTAATTACATTCCATTATTAGGACATCTGTAATTATGACACTTGTAATTACATCCCGTTATGAGGACACCTGTTACTACATTTGTGATTTGCGGACCACCTCTGTAATCTCAGATAATATCCCCATTACGAACAGATGCAGCCCTGGAAGTGCTCACCAGGTGGAGGACAACCACCTGGCCAACTGACTGGGAGAGATCCATACTTATTCCCTTTCCCAAAAAAAGTTATCTGACAGAGTGCCGACATTATAAAATTATATTACTAATATCACATGCAAGCAAAATTCTGCTAAAGATTATCCAGAAACAACTGGAACAGTACATCAATAGAGAACTACCGGAAATACAAACTGAATTTAGAAAAAAACACAGCACCACCAGAGCCAATGTCAGATGGATCTTGAATGAAAGCGGAGAATATCAATATTTCACTATGGAAAGGCATTTGACTGTGTGGATCACAACAAATTGTGGCTAACCTTGAGAAGAATGGGATTCCCAGAGCACTTGATTGTGCTTATGCAAAATCTATTTTTGGACCAGGAGGCAGTCTTCAGAACAGAGCAAGGAAACACTATGTGGTTCAAAATTAGGAAAGGAGATAGGGATGTGTCCCTGTCTCCATACCTTTTCAATCTTTATGCAGAACAGATAATTAGAGGGGTGGACTTTACAAGGAGGAAAGTGGAATCAGATTGGAGGAAGACTCATTTACAACCAGGATTATGCAGATGACAAAACCTTGTTTGCTGAAACTTAGAAGGGCCTGAAGCATTTGCTGCAGAGGATCAAAGTCTGCAGTATATTTGAAGTGCAACAACAAGAAAAGATTTTCACAACTGGGCAGTACCATGAGAGATGGAAAAGAGATTGAGATTGTTAACAATTTCAGCTTGCTTGGTTCCACAATCAACACTAGCAGTCAGGAAATCAAATAATGAACTGCATTAGGAAAATCTGCTATCAGCGACCTTTCCAGATTGCTGAAGAGCAATGATACATCTAGAGACTAACATGCACCCATTCCAAGCCATTATCTTTGCAATTACTTGCTATTCATTAAGGAGCTGGAAATGACCAAAGATGACAGAATAGATGTCATTGAATTGTGGTACTAGAGAAAAGTCTTGAACATATGATGAACTGCCAAGAGACCTAAGAGGTATGTGTTGGTGAGGGTGAAATGAAGATGCTCCTTAGAGGCAAGAATTCTGAGGCTCTGCTTCACATACTTTGGGCATGTTGCCAGAAGGGACCAGTCCTTGGAGAAGGATATGATACTTGGAACAGTAGAGGGATAGCACAGGAGGAGAAGACCCCAGATGAGATGGATTGACACAGTAACTGGGGTAATGAGGTAGGTGTGTCAGAGACAGTGAGATTGGCTCAGGATAGAGCAGGGTTCAGAACTATTGAGCATAGGGTTATTATGAGTGGTAGTTGAATTGATTGCACATAACAAAAAACAACAACAATCACATTTACAAAGTCTCTTTACCATATAGACACAGACATCTTTCAGGTGTCATTATTTAGCCTACAGAGATCTCTGGGGGGGGGGGGAAATATATATATATATATATATATACAGGATATATATATCCTGTAACTCAGCAATTCCATTTCTAAGGAAATACATATGGTGGTATAGCTTTTCTATTGCACGACAGCACCTGGGCAAGGAATTCAGTGGGGACTCAAGTACCTATGTACAAGACTGTGTCTTCTTGGAAGAAGAACCTTCTTTCTATTTTCAGAATGTTCTAAATAGACTAAAAGAATTCCTATAAAATAGTATTCCTTGTAGCATAACTTGCAAGAGCATCACATTGGAGACAACCTCATTGTCCACAAGAAGGCAAATAAGTAGAGATCTCATACAGAGGCATCAATATAGCAATTAAATCAATTAATTGAAAAAAAATTTTAAAAAATCAATTAACTGGAGCTAACTTAATAAAACGCTTATCTCTCAAGTATACATTTGAATAGAAAAGGGCAAGTAACAACATTATACTATTTAATTACATTTAATACAATATTTTACCATATATGTTTTTAAAATAGACAAGGTTCAGATCTATCATCCCTTAGTCTACCATTCTGAAATCTAAAAAGCTCTGAAAAGAAATTTTATGTATTAATTCAAGGTAACTCCTAACTTGTACTGTGTAGGCTTCTTCATAGTCTACACTCTACTTTGTGTATTGATGCAGAAATTTTCATGTGTTACACGGAGTGCAGGGCCTGATTCCTCCCCTACTGAGAGATATGATAATACAAACAATCAGCTCCCAAATTGCTTTTCTAAAATCTGAAATATATATATTTGTGGCCCAATAGCTATGTAATAAGTAAGGAGCAGATGTAGAAGTTTTTTGAAAATAGAAAAGAAGCTATATATTCATAGGAGGAACCTTATAAAGCTTTGCTTTTGATAAAAAAAATTTTCATTGTTCATATATCAAGTCCAGATGTGGAGTAGTATATTTTAACAGAGAACTATCTAACTTATTAACATAACCTAGTTATATTCACTGTTTTATGATAGTTAGAAAGAAAATAGAATAATATAAGGGCCATCAGCTTTGAATTCAGACCTGTGTTCAAGTGCAATTCCTGCCACATATTAGCAGATGCCTTTTATTTTTCCATTTCTTCATATATAAAAGTGAACCCATACATACTTCAGAGAATATAATTTAAATAGGAATAAATGGGATAGCATATGACAACCTCTATGGCTCCTGCATATAGATGCTCAATAAATAGTAATTATCAGTATTCCAAGTCGGAGTATCTCTCTACTCTGTGAGGTGAGGTTAGTAGCTAAATGGAAAAAAGCCATAAAATACTACTGCATAGATGTTGTTGAGTCAGAGCTAACTCATAACTGACCCCCCAGCAGGTTTTCAGAGGCTATAAACCGCATGGGAGATGGCCTATCTTTGCCTGCATAGCAGTTCTAGATTTGAACTGCCTGTCTTTAGGTTGGCAGCGCAATTCCTTTCCCACTAGACCACCAGAGGCAGCTTTTTATGTTGACGTAACTGGAATTCTTCAACTAAGAGTTCGTTCAACCTTGAACGTTGATTTGCTTTTTAACGAAATAGCAGCATTGCATTGTAAAGATGGAAAATTGCCTCCTCTTCCAAGGATCACAGCAGGATATATCCGTCCTTGTAAAGGGCACACACACGGAGACATCAGAATGAAGTCTGTAGCTCTGGAATGGATGCAGTCCAACCTTATACATATTCATATTCCAAAACAACATCCAAGATCATAGAGTCTTTGCTCCAGAAAAATTTTCTTAGAGGAGATAGAATTTTATGTTCTTTTTAAAGAAATTCCTATTAAAATATCTCAGATGGATTATCTCACTTCTGGTAGATAAGTCTTGGGACTAGGAAGCTCACTATTTCACAGAGTACTCCATCCTGTCTTAAATGGTAAAACTCTAATCAATGGCCAGGTCTTTCTTCGTGAAATTCAAGTCTGTCTTTGGGGACATAGTCCACTGGGAACTGAACTCACTGTTAACTCAAAGGCAGCACATCTCTGGCAGTTCAAACCCACCGGTTGCTTTATGGGAGAAATATGGGAAATCTCCTCCTATGCTATTTACAGCTCCTGCTGGAGGGCTTTCATGTAGTCCAGCTTCTCAAATGGTTTCATCAGTACACAGATTGAACAGAGGAAGAGAAAGGATATAACCCTGACTGACACACACTTTTCCTGATTTTTAAACTATGTTGTGTTCCCTTCTTCTTTTTGGATGACTGCTTCTTGCATCCTCCTATGGTTAAACAGTTATATAAACTCTCTTCTATCCACATCTACCTCCTTGCGCATTTAATTAAGAGTGCTAGTGGCAGAATAAGCTGAATATTGGGCTGCTAGCTAGAAGATTGGCAGTTCAAACCTATCAACTACAACTGTGGAGAAAGATGAGTCAGTTCAGACACGGCAAGTTGCACTGAGTCTGTCTGTGACCTCTTAGCGTTGCTTCTGCTCACTTAAGAAAAAGAAATTTGGAATTGTTCCTTATCTACATGAACATCCATTCAAATATATTTTGTAGATTCCCTAATGTTTCCAAAACAGATTTCCATAGCAATGCCCACTGTCAAAGCATCTTTGTCAAACATTTACTTTTAATTTAAAAGTCATAAACTAGTAAACAAATGAATGAAAATCCAGAATTAGGATCAAATTGGGGGACTCACCCCCTCTTTTAACCACCAGGCTAGTGAAATGATAAAAGCAAGTATATTAAAAGTCCTATATGCTCAAAAGAAAAGTCGGGGGAAGCATGCAATACTATATGGCATCCATATTTTTTTAAGGTTTAAAGATTACCTTGAGGAAATTGTTTCAAAGGTTCATCCAGACGCCAAGGCTTCAGAAAGTCCAGAGTTCATGAGAATATGAACTTCTGTTCTTATTTCCCCCCCCCACCCCTTTTCTATGAGGGTTCTTGTATAGAATCTTTAATCAAATGTTCCATAGTGGTAGCAAGGCACCATCTAGTTCTTCTGGTCTCATGGCAAAGGAAGTGGTTGTTCACAGAGGCAACTAGTCACATATTCCATATCCACCTCCTATTCCTGACTGTCCTTCCTTTTCCATTGCAGCAGGAAAATAGACACTTATTGTGCTTTGTGTGCCTACTTGCAAGCTTTTAAGATCTCAAGTACTACATAATGAACTACAACTAGGAAGTGAAACAGAAGTACTTACTGTTGGTTTTGTTGTTTTGTGTTGTCATGTCGCCTGCAACTCATAGCAACACTATGTATAACAGCTCTGAAGGCTGCCCTGTCCTGAGCCAGTCTCACTGATTCTGACATACTTACCCCCTATTGTTCCAGTTAATTTAATACATTTATCAGTCTATCTCATCCAGGGTCTTCCTCTCCTGCTCCGTCCTTCCATCCTTCTGAGTTTGATGTCTTTCTCCAAGGACATCATGGCCACATGCCCAAAGTATGGGAGACAGAGATTCAAAATCCTAGCCTCCAAGGAGAAACTTGGTCTTACCCTCTCTAAGACAGACCTATTTGTTTTCTTCTCAGTCTATGGTATGTCTAAGGCTTTTCTCTAGAAGCACAGCTCAAAGACATCAATTCATCTTCTGTCATCCTTTGTCATTGTCCAGCTCTCTGATGCATGACAAGTAATTGCAAAAATCATGGCATACATAAGGCTCGCCTTAATCTCTAGACTGACATCATTGTTCCTCAGTACTCTGGAGAGGTCCGTGACAGCAGATTTTCCCAGTGCTATTTGTCTTTTCATTTCCTGATTGCTAGTGTCGACAGTGTTGATTGTGGAGCTGAGCAAGCTGTAATTATTAACAACCACAATCTCTTTTCCATCTATCACAGTGCTGCCATTTGGCCAGTGGTGAGAATCTTTGCCTTCTTGATGTTAGTATAATTAACTGGGACCCCATGAAATGATGATGATGTAAAACTTCAAAACAAGAAACCAGATCCCACAGGTTTTTTGGGGTGTACATAAGCAGCTTCAATGGTTACTTTTTCTTTTCTTTATCATTGTTGTATCTATCACATCATTTTTGCCAATTCAACTTTTTACAGGTATATACTATGAAAATGTTTACCTGTGTTTTATTGATTATGCAAAGGTATTTGTGCACATCATAATAAGTTATGGATAACATTGAGAAGTTAACATTCTGGGAATTTCATAATATTTAATTGTGCTCATGTTAGAACCTCTACTCAGAATATTATTGCTTTTCAATTTTTGGCTCATGCACTTTTAACTTGTTAGTTAAATTTGTATCTTCTAGGCTGCAACACTTCCATGATACATCTTCAAGGATATGAACATGTACGGCTAAGCACAATTGATAACAGTGCATCTAAATTCCAAAATCAATCTCCATAATAGTCTGTGTTTCCTACTGCCAAAGGGGCCCTTTAGAGTAGTAAGAGAAGACCTTCACCCTGAAACCCACAGCGTCCCTTTTCAGCAGGAAGTAGCTAAGAGAATACGCCATCCCCTTTTCCTTATGAATCAGGGTGAAGTCTCTCTCAGGGAGGAGTGATAGGGAATGGCAAGGGACACACTAACAAAGGAGATTAATCAGAACTGACAAGCACTGTGGCAATTGGACAATTAAAACAGACATGGGGGGGGGAAGAAGAACGAACTGGGGATGAGGGTGGAGAAAACAGTGCAACAATGAATGAATGAAAACCCAAAATCTCTGTAAATGTTCATTAAAACTAATAAAATTTAATAATAACACTAAACCCCCCCCACACACACACACATACACACACACAAACTATACATAGACCAAGAAGCAGTTATATAAAAAGAACAAGGGAGCACTGCATAGTTTAAAACTAGGAAATGTGTGCATCAGGGTTTTATACTTCTCCATACTTTTTCAATCTTTTTCAATCATACGTTGAGCAAATCATACGAGAAGCTGGACTGTATGAGGACGAATGTGGAATTAGAATTGGTGAAAGACTCATCAACAACCTGAGTTATGCAAGTGAAACAATATTGCTTGCAGAAAGTGAAGAAGCCTTGAATCACTTACTGAAGAAGATAAAAAAAACCCCAAACCCTACAGCTTTCAATATGAATTACAACTTAACATCAAGAAAACAAAAATCCTCACTATTGGACGAATAAGCAACAACATGACAGATGGAGAAAAGATTGAAGTTGTTAGGGATTTCATTTTGCTCAGATCTATAAACAACACCCATGATAGTAGCAGTCAAGAAATTAAAGAGGCACTGAGGAAATCTCCTGTCAAGGATCTCTAACAAGCAAAAATATTAAAGTCTAAGTCATGGTCTTTTCAGTTGCCTCCAATGCATTCCAATGAATATGGAAGACTGAAGAAGAATCAATGAATTTGAACTGTGGTGTTGGTGAAGAGTATTGGACGTACCATGGGCTGCCAAAAGAAAAAACAAATATGTCTTGGAAGTGTAATCAATATACTCTATAGAGGCAAAAGTGGGGTAACTTCATCTCACATACTTTGGACATGTTGCTTGGGAAAAGATATCATGCTGGGAAGGGTAGGGGGTCAAAGAAAGAAAAAAAGACAAGCTGAATAGACCAAGGGACTGTGCAATGGGCTGCAGCATAGCCATCCTAGTACAAATGAAATGACACATTACTGTGGCTTTAATTTGCATCTCTCTAATAACTAATGATTGTAAGCAGATTTTTATGTATTTGGTGGTCCTTTGATTGTCTTCGGTGTAATGTCTATTCAAGTCTTTTACCTATATTATAATTGGTTATTTGTCCTTTTTATTATGAAGTTGTCAAGGTTTTTATCTATTTTGGTTAATTAGATTCTTATTAGATAGTTACTAAAGATACTCTCCCAGTCAGCAGCATGTCTTTTCACTACTTTGCTGAGTTTTTCCCATACAGGAAATTCAAAGGCTGTTTTACTCTGATATATAGGGTTTTTGTAAGTTGAGTTTACACCAAGACATGATAATGAGGTAAATTCAATGTAGAGTGTATTTTTAATCAATCTCCTCCGTGACTTAAAAAAGCAGGATAAGTATACAGTAAGCAAGGGTAAATGGAGGAGTGTATTTTTAATCAATCTCCTCCGTGACTTAAAAAAGCAGGATAAGTATACAGCAAGCAAGGGTAAATGGAGGATGACAGATATTATGCTACTTGCTCTCAAGACTCTCTCATTCTCTCACTGCTGTCCAGTTAGAACTGTCTCATATCTGACCCTCCACTGGGCCTCCTAGATTGTAAATCACATAGGAGATGGCTTATCTTTTTCCTACAGAGTAGCTAGTGGATTTGACTCTCAGAGAAGTCCAGCCTTTGAATAGAAGCGGAAAAGAGATAAGTTTGTTTCCCTTGTTGTTGTTGTGCCGTCAAGTCGTATGTGACCCATAACAACCCTATGTACAACAGCTCTGAATCCTGTTCTATCCGGAGCCAACCTTATCGTCTCTGGCACACCTATCCCCTAGCCGCCAGAGTTGTTCTCCCTAGAGTCCCGTAAATCATGAGAAAACAGAGTTGTTTGTTGAAGCCATACGCTTGGCTATTTCTGTTAGAGTTTCCTTAGATAACTAAAGCACAGAGGAGGGAAATACTGTTTCATAATATTTTAATGCTGTGCACTAATTAGACTTTCATGTGGGATGTTTTCCTAGCTTGGGTGATCAGATATTTAATTACTTTTGTAACCAGAAATGGATCTAGAGAGGCCTGACAGATGTGAATTTAAAAGAGAGAGCTGGTAAGAAAAAGTTAAAGGAATTTTCCCCCAGGAAAGTGAAGGTTTAAAGGGTGAGTTGATCTTTGTCTTGGTAGTCTCGTGGATAAGGAATTGTGCTGCCAACCCAAAGGCAGGTGATTTGAATCCACCATCAGCTCCAAAGGAGAAATATAAGCAACCTTCCGTGTGATTTACAGCCTCTGAAAACTCACTGGAGGGTCAGCTGAGTCCGTTCCAACTTGATTGCAATGAGTGAATGAATGATAGCAGCAAAGTGATGCTAATCACTTTTTATTTTAATAATGTAATTCTTAAGACTAGAATGACCTATAAAATACAGCTTTAAAAACCCCACCCTTATTTTGAAGGATGTGAGGTGACTTCTGGGCCTCCTGGATGTTCATGTGAAAACAAGGACTCCTGCTGGATGAACGTGTGACCTCGGTTGACATCACTGTCGTCTGTACCCCATTGGGGCTCTACAGACAGGTGCTAGGGCCTTCTTTCCACCTGGTCTTCCCGAATACCAACCGCTGACTCCTCATCTGCATTAACCAGTCCCAGTTCCGGGTGGTCTTGGGGGAGGAGAAGCTCTGTGAGAAGATGGCCCAGTTCGATGCTAAAAAGTTTGCAGAAAGCCAGCCTTAAAAAGACGTCCCACGGAAAGAGGAAGGACCCCCGGAGGAGAAGCAGAAGGCCCAGGCTGAGCGGAAGGAAGAGGAAAAGGCAGCTGCTGCTCCTGCTCCTGAAGAGATGGACGAGTGTGAGCGCACGCTCGCTGCTGAGCCAAAGGCCAAGGACTCTTTTGCTCACCGGCCCAAAAGGACCTTCGTGTTGGACGAGTTTAAGCGCAAGTACTCCAGTGAGGACATGCTGTTTGTGGCCCTGCCCTATTCTGGGGAGCATTTTGGTTAAGGACGGCTGGTCCTTGTGGCATGCCGAGTACCGCTTCCCGGGGGAGCTCACCCAGACCTTCATGAGCTGCAACCTCATCACTGGCATGTTCCAGCGACTGCATAACCTGCGGAAGAACGCCTCAGCCTGTGTCATCCTCTTCTGAACCAACAATAGCCGATCCATTACTGGAGTCTGGTCTTCACAGGCCAAGAGCTTGCCTTCCCACCGAGTCCAGATTGGCACGTGGACTATGAGTCCCACACGTGATGGAAACTGGATCCTGGCAGTGAGGAGGCCCACACGCTGGTTCTAGAGTATTTCTTCTGCCCAGCACATGGGCAAGGCCTTCAACCAGGGCAAGATCCTCAAATGAGCCAACAGCTTGTCACCTCGCTGCCTGCACTTGCCCTCTGGGGAGAAGAGGGGTCATTAAAGGAAATTGAACATTAAAAAAAAAAACACAAAACTTATTTTGGGCATAATAGCATGTTGGTGGTGGTGGTGTTATATGCCATTGAGTCGCTTGAGACTCATAGTGAGCTTATTATGTACAACAGCCCTAAAACTTGCTCTATCCTGTGCCAATCTCATTGTCTCTGACACACCTACCACCATTTCCCCAGTCACTGAATCAATCCATCTCATCGAGGGTCTTCCTCTCCTGCTCTGTCCCACCACCCTCCCAAGCATGATGTCCCTCTCCAAGGTCTGGTCCCTCCTTGCAACATGTCCACAGTATGTCAAATGAAGCTTCAGAAGAATCCTTGCCTCCAAGGAGCAGCATGGCTTCACCCCCTCCAGGACAAACTTGATTATTCTTCTAGCAGTACATGGTATATTCAACACTCTTCTCCAGCACCACAGCTCAAAGGCATCAATTCTCCTTCTATCATCCCTAGTCATTGTCCAGCTTTCTAGTGCATAGAATGCAACAGCAAACACCATGGCCTGAATCAGGTGCACCTTAGTCTCCAGACTGACATCGTAATCATGATATCAAAATTAGACATTTTTACTCCTAGAAAATGTCTTTTCACCTATCAGATCATCTTTGAATCTGGGAAAACTTAAAATTGGAAGAGATCCTATAGTTATGATTTCCAAGATTTCAACTCAGCTATGATGTGAAGTGATGTGGTGATGATGATGATGATATAGGAAAAACTGGGAGTAAAGGCTAGAACATCATTCTCATACCTACAGCTAGTTCTTCACCTCAGAAACATGCTCAGCTGGCTTGGGTTACAGAAAGTGGTAAAGAATCAATATACCATCTCTGGTTTTGCCTTTTTTAAAGCCTTTGTATTATACATCTCTATTCAAGAACTTGACATTCTAGACATGAAGATTCATCTATAGCCTCTTCAGAATAGGTAACTGTATCTCTTGGCCAAATTTACATGAAATTCTTAGCACATGCATATCTGAATGTACTGCTAGGTTTGTCCTCAGCAGTGTATGTTTAATTAGGTTTAACCTTTAGGTTTGTTAGCAGCTGAAAGTTTGACCAATGTAGAGAGGATTCCTTTCTGTAAAGATCGCATCGCAGCCAAGCACTGTTTTCATGGGTTGCTGTAAGATGAAATCAGCTCAACAACAAGCCCTTATAGCAGAGTCACTTGGAGGCTTAAACTGGTTTTTACCATTGGTTTCTACTAGCCAAAAGACTAGCAATTTGAATCGACTTACAGTTGCCTACGGGTATATGCTTGGTTATCAACTTCTGAAAGATCACAACCTGGAAAATCTTATGGAGCAACTCTGCATACATGGACTTGAAGTCAAAGTTGAGGGGAGCAATAAGCACAACAGAACAGTGATTCTCTTGGAGCTTTTCCTGTTGTTTGGTATTATGCTGATGAAGCCCCCATATGGAATGTGGTGTGGAGGATAAGACTTAGTAATAGCTATGTGCTGAGGTTCAATGTTTAAAAAAGGGGAGAAAGTGGGTTTTAAGGTGTTTTGTTTTTAGTTGAATACAGGTTTGTAAGTTTTAAAATATTTTTTCTGATTTCAGTGAAAGTTTAAACAATTAGTTTTCTATTCAACAGTTGATACACCCATCTTGTTTTGAGACATTGCTTGCAATCCCCACAACTTAACAGCGCTCTTCCCATTCCCTTCTTGTGCTGATCATATCCATTCACCCTTCTTTCCTGCCTTCTGATTTTCATCCGTGACCCTTTTAATCTAGGGTTGCTGCTTCTGAAGGGTGCTACCTTACCTTAACAGTCTCTCTGTTATTTAGCTACAAGTTGAGCCATGGGAATGGGCCATGAGGCTTGAAGGCTGACTAATTACCATAAGGCCCTGTCTTACAAATGTTTTGTGCTTTAAGCACTTTTGCATATTCTCAGGGCACGAAGTTGGGAAGGGCAGAATCCCTGGCCTGGGCTTGCAGAGGAGTCTTGGGCTCAAAGCGAGTTTGGTTGTCAAACCTGGATCTGAGTCTCAAAAGCCGAACTGAGGGTCTGAGGGAGGGGCAGGAGGGGGAAGGTTCTCCAGGAGACAGGCCCTGGTGAACTCCTTCAAACCACTGCTTTAAGCTGGCAGTCAAGTGACTCGGATGGATGCTTGAGGCCAAGGGCTTGCTCGGTTATGTCTCAGGGGGCTTTCTGGGATCTGATTCCTTCAGACGATGGACGATGGTGGTCCTGACCTTGGAGACACAGCCCCACCCCGCCCCGCCTCTGCAGCCGCCCTGGCGCCTGCGGACGTGCGCGTGGCTCCCCGCCGCCGGCGCTCGCGTGCAGCCCGCAGAGGGCGCGCTCGGCCGCGGAGCCCCCTCGGCTGCCACCTGCGGGGCCCGGCAGGCGGGTGCCGGGCGCGAACCCGCGGGAGGCGCGCGGCGAGAGCGGCGGTCGAGGGAGGAGGCGCCTGAGCCCGGAGCGCGATCAGAGGACGCCCCGTCCTCCAAACGCTGCCCCTTGCGTGAGCCCGAGGCTGATCAGGAGGCGGTGCCACTGCCCTTGCAGCTGGAGTGCACCCTGCCCGGGCCTCGGCTCCTGCCCAGCCGATGCCAGCAAGGTCCCCCCAGAACGACGCTGGTTCCTGGAGCTTCGGGCACCGACCCGGGGCACGAAGCCTTCAGGGCGCGCGCGATGCACTTTTGGCTCCCACGACTCTTCCGAGGGGGGAAAGGTGCACATCTGTCCCTGCAGTGAGTCCAGTGAATGAACATCTGGGAGGTAGGTAACTGGTGTGTGTGTGTGTGTGTGTGTCTTCGCGCGTCAGCTTTCTGCTCTTGGTTTTATTTTATTTTTTAATGACTGGAACCTGCAGGTTACAGCAGCCTTTAATTAAACCAGATCTTCTTCGGCCTGGTGTCCTGGATGCAATCTATTTCTCTATTGAGCTTTAATCCCTTGCCCTCATCCATCTTGCTTTGAGTGACCAAATTAAGGGTTTGTAGTTATGAGTTGCAACTTCCCCTCCGTTGGCCTTTCTACCTGCAAGAGTTAATGAATATTTTACTCATATTCCAAGCTGTCAGGCATCTGCTGGGAATGGCACGTGATGAACAAAGTGTTAGCTCCTGTGCTCTGTTAACAGCTGGGGCCAAATTTCGTGGTGAAATCTGATGCAAATAGGAAGTAAATCAGAATAGGCAGGGAGCTATCCTTCAGCCATTGAGGAACGAATCTGGGGAGCAAGGCAGGAAAACTGGAGTTCTTATATTTATGCAAACAAATTAACAAAAAATTGGAAACTAGTAAATGTTCTCATCAAAGACTCCATCTTTTTAGGGTCTGGCGAATATGGTGTTTGTCTTGGGGGCAAGTTAAAGAACAAGGTATCCATCTTTATTATTACAATGTCTATATCTCATTAAGATCAACAGTTGGGTGTCTTTTTTCCTTTTGGATGGGATTATTTTCAAATACCTTGCATAGCTATTATATCTAGATGAGGAACTACATTGTTTAGGATTTTTTTTTAATGGCCTTGTGGGGGGGGGAACTGTAGTAAGGCTTAAAAAATTTTTTAATTGTCTTTGAGTGGAAGTTTACAGAACAAATTGGTGTTTTATTTAACCAGTCACACACATTTTGTTTTAGGGCATTGATTACAATCCCCATATTGTCAGAGTGCTCCTCCTATTAATGACTAATTTTAAACTTGTTTTGCCAGTAAACAGAAATGACTGATTTAGGCTCACAACAGTGTAACAAAAGGTGACTTTAAATGATAGACTAGTCTTCTGCTCACTTTAGTCTCTCTTCTGTAATGTCCCAGAAAAACTGGCCCCATTCAGCTGAGCACTTCTCTGATAAGGAACTCACTACATTTTCAAGTATTCCTGTTTCTGCTCTTTTTTAACACACATTTATGTCCACTGAAAACTATTTCCTTGGACTGATTTCTTGCTAGTTCTACTACCTGTAAAACTATGCTCAAGATTTTTCTAGAGGAGATAGAAAACTTTCATCAGTCTGAAAAGTGACAGGGACTAAGAATATTTAAGAGATAGTCTACACAGACGTTTTCTCCTTTTTTCAGATCCTTCAGCCTCATTTTCTTCCTGTGCAAAGTGGGAATGATACATAGCTATGCATTGCTTGACATCCAACCTGTTGTTGTTGTGTAACATTGTGTTGGGACTGACCCATAGGAGACCCTCCCGCAGGTTTTCAGAGGCAGTAAGATTGCCCATCTTTCTCCTGCAGAGCAACTGGTGGATTCAAGCAGTGCACCTGTGTGTTGGCAGTGAAATTCCTTACCACTAACCCACCAGATCTTCTTCACTATGTCCTGTGAAATAGGATATTGTCTGATTTGGACACGGAGCACACACCGATTTGCATGTAGTCTCGGGATTACAAAAGAGTTTTGTGCCTAATCTGCTGAATTAAATGTTGTTGTTGTTCTTGTTATATGCTGTCAAGTTGCTTACAACTCATAGTGACCCTCTCTATATACAAGAGCCCTAAACTCTTCTCTGTCCTGTGCCGATCACATTGCCTCTGATACACCCATCCCAATTACCCCAGTCACTGAATCAATCCACCTCAGTTTGACCCTTTCTAAGCTCAAGGAACTAAAGAACAAATTTAAACCTCAAGTTGCTATAATCAAGGATGCATTGTTGTT
>NW_006399751.1:23532850-23534843 GCF_000299155.1 Elephantulus edwardii | reverse complement strand
GGGTGTGTCAGAGGCAGCGAGATTGGCACAGGATAGAGCAGGGTTTAGGGCTGTTGTACATAGGGTCGCTATGAGTTGCAAGTGACTCGATGGCACATAACAACAACAACAAGGATGAATCTGTTTGTTTTTCTAGCAATCCATGGTACCCTCAATACTCTTCTCCAGCACCACAGCTCAAAAGCATCAATTCTCCTTCTATCCTACCTCGTCATTGTCCACCTCTCTGATGCATAACAAGTGATTGCATGGCCTGTATCAGACGCACCTTAGTCTCCAGAGAGACACCATTGCTCATCAGAACTTTGGAAAGGTCCCTAACAGCAGACTTTCCCATGACAATACATCTTTTAATTTCCTGGCTACTGGTGCCAAGAGTGTTGACTGTGGAGCCAAGCAAACTAAAGCTGTCAACAATCTCAATCTCTTCACCATCCATCCTGATGCTGCCAATTGGTCCAGTGGTGGGGATCTTTGTCTTGACATTGAGCCTCAATCCATATTGAATGCTCCGGTCCTTGACCCTCTGCTGCAAGCACTCCAGGTCCTCCTCAGTTTCAGCAAGCAGGGTTGTGTCATCTGTATAAAGCAGATTGTTGATAGATCTTCCCCACCAATCTTGACCCTACATTTCTCCTCATGGAGCCCAGCCTCCCGGATGATCTGTTCTGCATACGGATTGAAAAGGTATGGAGACAGGATACAGCCCTGGCATACGCTCTTCCCAATTTTGAACCATGAAGTGTTTCTCTGCTCTGTTCTGACAACTGCCTCCTAGTCCAAGTATAGGTTTCTCATTAGCACGATCAAGTGTTCTGGGATTCCCATTCTTCTCAGAGTCAGCCACAGTTTGTTATGATCCACACAGTCAAACTCCTTTGCATAGCCAATGAAACACAGATATACATTCCTCTGCTATTCCCTGCTTTCAGCTAAGATCTATCTAACATAAGCTACAAAATCCTTAGTACCACGACCCCTTCTAAACCCAGCCTGGACTTCCAGCAGTTCTCTGCTGATGTGGTGATGTACAGTAGAAGTGTTGTAGTACATTAAAAAAAAATTAAAGTACTTCCTGATACAAACTATTTTTAACATTATACTACCATAGTAATGTTTTGTTTCAAGCTGCAAGATAATACCCATCTGTTGTTATGAGCCATTATATGTACTTTGAATTTTTATACATACTATAGAGTTTGGACCACAGATGTATAATGTGGTTGGACTTTGCCTGAGTGGTAATTATGCTGTGCATGACTTTACTTTCTCCATAGAATTACTGCAAGGATTACATGAGAAAAATTTTTACAAAGCACTTCACATAGTTGCTTAGAAGTTAATATTAGTTGTCCTCAATAAATATTAATAGATTTTAAGTCTTCTTTCCTTACCTATGAAGTGTCTCTGTGCTGAAAATGCTTACTCTAAAGTTATATTCATTAATTCAAGTGAATAAGAACAGTTTACATGCCACAAGTTCCTATCTTCAAATAAAATTGCCTAATACTTAATTGGATGTTGTGGTAAATACTTCAAAAGTGACTGCAAACCTCACCACTACCCACTTACCCATACCTCTGCCTCCTGCTATGTTTTGCTTTATGTTTTTCCTGATTCTGGGCATTTCTTGACTTGTTTTTAGTATTCTCTCCAATTTGAGTAAGACATACCTTAATCTTGGTTGTAGACTTCATCATGCCAGTTCTACCTTCTTTTTTTTCCTTTGTTTTTTTATTAAATTTTATTAATTTTAATGAACATCTACAGATATTTTGGGTTTCCATTCATTCATTGTTGCACTATTTTCTCTACCCTCCCCCCCCCAGTTTGTTCCTCTTTTTTCCCCCCTTGAAAGTCTGTTTTAATTGTCCAGTTGCCTAGTGCTTGTCAAAGCCAGTTCTGATTAATCTCCTCTGTCAGTGTGTCCTTTGCCATTCCCTATCACTCCTCCCTGAGAGAGACTTCACCCTGATTCATAAGGAAAAGGGGA
>NW_006399751.1:23510916-23531334 GCF_000299155.1 Elephantulus edwardii | reverse complement strand
CCTCTTGGAAAAGTAAAAGAAAAATTCTTTCATTGTTTTACAATCCCTCCCCCCAGGTCCACTCTACCACGTAGCCATCGCTCTAGACTCCTGTCATGACAGAAATACTTAATCACATATCTCTTTTAAACAGTTTTCTCCCTCCTCTGTTTCGTGCAGTATACATTACTGAACCCATCTTACTCAGTCTCTACCTTCTTATGTTATGTCACCTGTACCACCAGACCACAGAGGATAACCTTTCTGATAGCAGGTCCTGTTGTCCTTGTGGCACAACCAGAAGCCCTTGCAACAGTAGAACAAGCAGTGAAATTTGAAAGCCCGAGTTTTAGCCTGCCCCTGATCTGCCAAGCTTTGTGAAACTACTTCTTCTAGCAATAAAATGAGGTGAGCAGCATCTAACTTCCAGGGTGGTTGTTAGAATTCAAATGCATGCAAGTAAAATGCTAAGTATGGCACTGAACAGGAATCTAGTTAGCCTTCTGTAGATAGTGTTCAAATGAGTCAGCTGAACTTATTTAGCATGGCCCTCCTTGTTTATCAAACTGTTCTAGCCCCAAGCTTATCTTCTCCATAAGGACAGGAAAGGGGGGGGGGGGTGGCGGAGGAAAGCCTTACTAAAAAAAGGTCTTGATTGCTACATGAACTATAGGAAAATGTTAGTTTAAAAATGACTGATTCTTAGGGAATTGTTCCTGACTGTCCTCAATTTTCCCCACCCCATCAAGTTAAATAAAGGGAACTCTGGTGGCATGGTGCAGAGTATTTTGTGCTGCTAACCAAAAGGTCATCCGTTCAAATCCATCAGCTGATCTACAGGGACAAGATGAGCAGTCTGCTGCTGCTAGGATTTATAGGCTTGATAACCAATGGAGGGTTGACATGAGTCCTGATCTACTTCAAGGCAGCAGGTTTTGTGTTGAAGTAAGTCATGTTTGTTCTTTAAAGTCAGACTAAGAAACCCTTGTGAAAAGAGTATAGGCAGCATAAGAACAGGTGAGTCCTATTTATTTTAACTTCACAAAAGGAAGCTGTCTCCATCAACAATATCCACAGTAAAAAACTAAGCTTTCTTAAGTTCAGACATGGGCTTCCACACTCTTACACCTACTTCTACTAATTGCAACACCAGTATTACTGCTTGCTGGGTCTGAAATCCATTGTAGTGACTACACAGAATTTGCAGAACTATATTTACAGTTAATAAAGTTTTTTAGGGAAGTTAATAGGTTGTAGTTCAGATTGGCAGCAAGATACAATCTCTCAGTTCAGACAGCTTCTCAGGAATGTTCACAGGCCATTTGACCTTATGTCTTAGGTCAATGTTATGAAGTGCCCCTAGTCCTGCCAGTTAATGGAACATCTAATGAGAATGTTAATGTTGCATACATATCCTTTCACAGATTTACTATTTGTATATATTATTTGGAGAAATGCCTGTTTGAGTCATTTGCTTTCTTTTTCCAATTGAGTTGTCTTTTTGTTAAGATGTAAGATGTAAGAGTTCTTTGTGTATTCTCTATATTAAATGTTTACTCACTCTTGAGTCAAACAAATTACAGCTGACCTTTCAGTAGGCTTTTGAAAGCTACGTGCCATCTTTGGCTTAACAGAGCATATTGTGTGTTCACTTTCATGACAGTTTGATGTGCAAAAGTCTTTCTTTTTTATGAACTCCAGCTTATTTTGTCTCATATTGCTTGCATTTTTAGTATTGCAGTTGAGAATTCATAAATATAAAGTCTGTATTTTCTTATAAATTACATATTTATGGTTGTTGTGTGCCATTGTTATTGTTGTTGTTATGTGCTGTCAAGTTGCCTGCGACCCATGCCCTGTCCTGAGCCAGTCTCACTGATCCCCACACAGATACCCTCTTTACTCCATTTATTGTGTTGATCCCTCTCATCCAAGGTCTTCCTCTCCTGAGCTGTCCTTCCAAGCATGATGTCCTTCTCCAAGCACTAGTCTCTCCTGGCCATGTGTGCAAAGTATGTGAGACAGAGCTTCAAAATCCTAGCTTCCAAGGAGAGACTTGGTTTCATCTCTCTGAGACACATCTATTTGTTTTCTTGGCCATCCGTGGTATGTTCAATACTCTTCTCCAGCATCATAACTAAAAGGCATCTATTCTGTCATCCTTAATCACTGTCTAGATTACTGATGCATGGCAAGTAATTGTAAAGACCATGGCCTGGGTTAGGCACACCGTAGTCTCTATACTGACATCTTTGCTTTTTTTAGCCCTCTGGAGAGGTCCCTGACAGCAGATTTTCCCAGTGCAGTTCATCTTTGATTTCCTGACTGCTGGTGTTAAGATGTTGATTGTGAAGCCAAGCAAGCTGTAATTGTTAACAACTCCAATCTTTTCTCGATCATGATGCTGCCAACTGGCCCAGTGGTGAGAATCTTTGTCTTCTTGATGTTGAGCTTCATATTAAAGACTACAGTCCTTGACCTTCTGCAGCAAGCACTTCAGGTCTTCTTCAGTTTCAGCAAGCAAAGTTGTGTCATCTGCATAATGTAGGTTGTTGATGAGTCTTCCTCCAATCCTCATGCCACATTCCTCCTCATAAAGCCCTGCTTCCTGAATGATCTGTTGTAACTAACCCACAGCTGACTCACCGGTGGGTTTTCAGAGGCAGTTAATTGCCTCGGGAGGAGATTGCCCATCTTTCTCCCGTCCTGCAGAGCAGCTGGTGGACTTGAACCATCTGCCTTTGGGAGTGTAACACAGCTGCTTACCTTATGGCCACCAGAGCTTTAGAGATTTATATTAAGATAGTGGATGAATTTTAATAATGAGTTCAACTTCATTTGTGTATGGTTAGAGATACAGTATCCACACATTATTTGTTGAATGGCTTTTCCTCTCCTTGCTGCTGCTTTATGGTCCATTTTAAAATCAGGAAGTGTGCATTCTTATTTTCTCAAGAGTAGTTTGGCTATTCAAGGCTTCTTGAATTCCATATGAATTTGAGGATCAGTTTTTAAGGATTTTTAGGGATTGTGATAGGGATTGTGTTGAATCTGTAGATTGCTTTGGGCCCTTCTGACATTTTAAACAATGTTAAGACTTCCAGTTTATGAATATGAGATCTTTCCATTTAATTAGACATTTTAAAACTTTTCCAGAAATATTTTGTTTTCAATGTGGAAGTCTTTAACTCTTTGGTTAAATATATCCTTCACATAAAAGTGTTTTATTCCTTCAGATGTGATCGTAAATGCAATTGTTCTTTTCAGCTAGTTAGTTATTGGTGCATAGAAACAGAACTGGTTTTTGTACATTATCTTATACCCACTAGCTTTGTTTAAATTCATTTATTAGCTAATAGTTTATGGATTCTTTGGAGTTCTCTATCCAGAACATGTTATCTAAAAATAGTTTTACATCGTCCTTTCTGATTTAGTTGTTGGTTGGTTTTTTTATTATTATTAGTTTTCACATAGTTGTATATTTTCCCTCTGTTATTTCCAGTTTCATTCCATTTTAGTTTGAGAAGCTAATTAATAAGATTTCAACCACAACAAGATAAAGGTAAATAACCCATTTGAAAAATGGGCACAGGATATGAACAGACACTTCATCAAAGAAGACATTCAGATGGCAAACAAACACATGAAGAAATGTTCAAAATCCCCAGCTCTAAGAGAGATGCAAATCAAAACAACTATGAGATATCATCTCACCCCAGTAACAATTGCAAAATTCAACACAGCCGCAAACAGCAAATGCTGGCAAGGTTGTGGAGAAACTGGAACCCTTATTCACTGTTGGTGGGAGTGTAAAATGGTGCAACCACTGTGGAAAGCGATGTGGTGCTTTCTCAAAAAGTTGCAAAGAATCCATAACATAAAAAAAAATCCATAACAGGTAGATATATGCACACCCATGTTTATTGCGGCTTTGTTCACGGTAGCAAAGAGTTGGAAACAACCTAACTGCCCATCAACAAACGAATGGATAGAGAAGCTGTGGTATATTCACACAATGGAATCCTATGCTGCATTGAAAATCAAGAAACTCATGAAATATTATTCCAAATGGGTTACCCTGGAGGACATTATGCTGAGTGAAATATCTCAGCCACAAAAGGACAAATATTGCATAGTGCCACTGTTGTAAAATGGGACTGACATTGGGGTTGAGGGAAGACTGAGAAAGAGGGAATAAATAATGTATACTGCATTGAAACTGTTTAAAAGTGATATATGATTAGGTATTATTATCATGACAGGAGTCTAGAATGAAGACTGCATAGTGGAATGGACTTTGGGGGAGGCATTGTATAACAATGAAAGAATTTCTCTTTTACTTTTCAAAGAGAAGAGTGAATTGGGAGTGAAGGGTGAGCAGGGAGAAAAATGCAACAATGAATGAATGGAAATCCAAAGTCTCTGTAATGTTCATTAAAAAAGAAATAAAAAAATAATTTCAGTCTTTTCAAACAGATTGAGACCTTTTTTGTGTGTATGCTAACATGTGGTCAATGCTGAAGAATTATTAATAGACCCGGACATGATTATCATACACTAGACAAGAATGTGTGTTCTGTTATTGGGTAGATTATTCTATATGCTTGTGAAGTCTATCTAGGTGGTTTACTGTTGTTCATATCTTCTATCTCTTTATTGATGTTTTAGCCATTGTTGCAAGTAGTATGTTGAGAGAAACAACAGTTATTGTAGAACTACCTTCTCCCTTCACTTCTGTCCATTTGCTTCATATATTTTGGAACTTTGTTTTGCGCATATATAAATAATTCTTGGAGCCCAGATGACATACTCTGTAGTTGAGCTGCTAATCTAATGGCTGCATTTCTCACCAGTAATGTGGGGGGAGAAGGATGGGCAATTTCCTCCCATGCAATTTACAGCCTCCAGAAACACCACTGAACTTAACTGTGAGTAGGGTCACATTTGATGGCAATGAGAGATATAAATTAATTGACCCTTTTGCCATTAGATAATATTGTCGACCATTAAGAGATGCTATCTTAAAGTAGATTTTGTGTGATATAAATATATTAATATAGCTTCCCTTGCTCTTTTGAGGAACTGCTTGCATGGATTTTTGGGTTTTCCCCTCTTTAATTTTTGGATCTAAAATGGGTCTCTTGTAGACAACATGATAATGTTTTCTTATCCATTCTGCCATTCTCTCATCTTTGCTTTTTAATCTGAGAGTTTTATTTACATTTTTTAAAGTTACAGGTAAGTTAAATACTTAATTCTGCTGTTTTACGATTTATTACTGATGTGTGTTATACCTTTCCTGCCCTTTATTTCATTGAAACTACCTACTTTTATGCTTCACCGATTTTTTTTTCCTAGTCAACTTTTTTAATTCCTATATTTTCTTTGTGGTTACCATGACAGTGTCTCATAAGTGCCTTAAATTTTGTTCACTTTTTTCCATTTTAATTTTTACTCTATACACTTTGTGATTTCAGTAGTCTTATCTTCACCTTCACTGATTCTCCTGCCAGCTCTAATCTAAGCTTTTGATTCTTTACAGTAAAAGCTTCATTTATTATTGTACTTTTTTTTTATTTGTGTGTGTGTACCGTCAAATCAGATCTGACTTGTACAGGAGGAGATTGTTCCTCCTTCTCCAGCAGAGCATCTGGTGGATTCAAACCGTGCACCTCTGGGATTGCAGTACATCTTCTTGCCACTAGGCCACCAGAGCTCGCCTATTATTGTACTTTTAAGCTCTAACATGCATAGTTTAATTGTCTCCATCAATATTCTTATTTTGCTTTTATATTATTTTCTCAATATTTAGTTATTAGTGCTTTTCTTCAGTTCTCTGAACATACTTAATATTGGAGTTTTAAAGTTTTTGCCTAATAAGCCCATGATGTTGCTTTGAATGAGTCACCTTTTTTTTTCTTTCTATATATGCTTGTGATTTTGTTCTTGTTGCAACGTGAGGTGGTGTCTTGAGTTGAGTATGACTCATAGTGACCCTTTGAACAACAGATCTGAACCCTGCCATCTCCTGTGCCGTCCTCACCATCTCTGAGCTACTTGAGCCCTTTGCTACAGTCACTGGTCAGTCTATCTTGTTGAGGGTCTTCTTCTCCTCAGTTGACCCTCCACCTTTCCAAACATGTTATCTCTTTCCAAGAAATGGTCCCTCCTAGCAATATGCCAAAAGTATGTGAGATGAAGTTTTGCCATCCTTGTCTCTAAGAAGCACCATAGTTACACTTTATCCGAGACATAGTTCTTTGTTCTTTTGGCAGTTCATGGCATATTCATTATCTGCTCAACACCACAACTCAAAGGCATTGATTCTTCTTCTGTTATCCTTATCGCTTGTCCAATTTTCAGATACATAGCAAGTGATTGAAAAGACCATGACTTGAATAAGGTGGGCCTTTGTCTTCAAAGTTTTTTTTAGCACTTTTGAGAATTCCCTGATAGCAGACTTTATCAGTGCAAGACATTTTTTTTTTCTTGACTATTGATACCAAGGGTACTGATTGTGTATACAAGTAAGAGGAAATTATTGACAACGTCAGTCTTTTCTCCATCTATAACAGTATTGTCTGTTGGCCTGGTGGTGAGGATGTTTGTTTTCTTGATGTTGAGATGAAATCTGTATTGAAGGCTGCAGTCTTTAATCTTCTGCAGCAAATGTATCAACTCCTCCTCCCTTCTAGCAAGCAAGATTGTGTCACCTGTGTAACACAGGTTGTTGATGAATCTTCCTCTTATCCTAACGCCACATTCTTCTTCATAAAATCCAGCTTCTTAAATGGTAAATCTGAAAACTGTATTGTTTTCCTTTATCCAAGTCTTACTGTTTGTTTTAAATAGTTGAAGGCAGTAATTGTCCATTTGTTTAGTAACATTCCCTATGTATTTTTGCCAAGACTGCCTTCCTGGATGTGTGTAGGTACTAAAGACTGTTTCATAGTCTGTATACAACTAAGAAATCAAAAGATGAATTGCATTGGGAAATCTGTTGTCATGGACCTCTCCAGAGTGCTTAAGAGCAACAACGTCAGCCTTGATAAAAAGGTGCGCCTAATCCAGACCATGGTCTTCACAATTATTTGTTATGTTTCAGAGAGTTGGACAATGACTAAGGATGACAGAAGAAAAATAGATGCTTTTGAGCCGTGGTGCTGGAGAAGAGTCTTGAACATACCATGGACTGCCAGGAAAACAAATAGGTCTGTCTTGGAGAGGGTAAAACCAAGCTCTCCTTGGAGGCTAGGATTCTGAAGCTCCACCTCACTCACTATGGGCATGTGGCCAGGAGAGATCAGTCCTTGGAGAACGAGATCATACTCAGAAGGGTGGATGGACAGCACAGGAGAGGGAGACCCCGGATGAGATGGATTGATACAGTAACTGGGACTATGGGGATTGGTATATTGGAATTAGTGAAACTGGCTCAGGACATGGAAGGGTTCAGAGCTGCTATACATAGGGTCACTTTACATTGCAGGTGACTAAATGGCTCATAACATATTAACAGGTTTGGAAGCAGGAGTGACATCCACTTCCTAAATAATATACCTCCAGAAACTCTATAAATTTTGATAAATGTCTATAGTTGTAGAGGGGCTTCAGGCCTTTTCTTCATAGGGTCGCTATGAGTCGTGCTTGAATCTAAGGCAATCAACAACGACAACAACAACATATAGAGCCAGCATTTTTATTTAGCAGTACAAGCACGCGCACGCACACGCACACACACACACGATCCCCTAAGCATAAAAAAACAAAAAAAATTAAAAATCGAACCTCACCTGTATTGCTGTTATGTGCTGTTGAGTGCGCTCTGACCCCAGGTACAGCAGCATGAAGCCCTGTCAGATCCTTCCATCCGTCCTACACACTATCGTCACTGTTTCTGATGTATGCTCACTGATGCAGTCACTGTGTCAGTCTGTCTCACTGACGGTCTTCCTCTTTGTTGCTGACCTACTTTTTCAAACAGGATGTCCTTTTTCAGGATCATTTTCCTTTCTAAAAAAAACTTTAGGTTTTTTTCAAACTGGTTTTGTGCCAGGGTCTTCCTTCAGTTTATACTTAAACTTGTATTGGGCCTAGACATAAATCCTATGTGAAAGTGTAAGAGCTTATCAGGTGATTTGTGTGCATATCTTGCCTTGTGCATTTATTTCCCTTTCTTATGATGCTTTTTCAAGCTTTAATTTCTGAAAGAAATGCTTTCATGGTCTCCCTTCCAAGTTTAAAAAAAAAAGCCTACTATATATACCTTAAAGATGACAGACAGTCACTGCTCTAGGCTGATACTTGCTACCTTTCAACTCTATAATATCTGAGACAGACCAAACGAAGACCAGAGCCTTGCTTCGGGTCCTCAGACAGCCCCAGACCAGTCAGAATGATGCACACAGTGAGTGCTCTGCTCCACCCAGAGCCCAGGCCAGGCTCCCTGGGTGAGAAGGTAGGCCACTGCATTTAGGATGGCCCTACCAGCCAGAGCCAGCTCGGGTATCATTTTCCTATGAACAGTAATATGCTGCCTTTTTCTTGATTCAACATTTGCCTAATTGCTTTGATCCTCTGGCTGATTTCCATAGTCCTGACACTTAATTCTATCATTTTCTGGTGTTTAAGCACATGTGTTGCATGCGCTCGCTCACTTACAGGCGTATGGAAACATGTAACTGCTTCTTGTCTCATCTTGCTCTCCTTTCAACTGTATGACTTTAATTTTAAAATATTAAATTTTTTTAACATTGACAAAAAGTTGTGTCCTCTAGCCTCTTTATACTTCCCTCCTTCTCAGTGTTTTTCCCCAAGTTTGTTGTATATTCCTGTGTTCATGCCTGTAGGTTCTCGGTACCACGGGATAGCATTTACAAGAATTTGAAGATATGAATTCCTTACACGTAACACCTACTTGCACCTTTGTTCTCTTTTGAGGGTTCTCCTATCCTTTCCCATTTAACATCATTTACTTTGAAGGAAGCAAAACATCTGCTGAGTAATTCTGTTTTCTTTCTCTAAACATCAAGAAAACAAAGATTCTTACCACTGGGCCAACTGGCAGCACCATGATAGATGGAGAAGAGATTGAGGTTGTTACCAGTTACAGCTTGCTTGGCTCTGCAATCAGCACTCTTGGCACCAGCAGTCAGGAAATCCAAAGACGAATTATACATAATGATTGTAGGTTTTATTTGCCACCAAGTCAACTATGACCCATAGCAACTCTATGAACAACATATCAGAATCTTGTCCTAACCTGTGCCATCTTCACAATCTCTGTAATGCTCAAGCCCATTGGTACAGTAACTGTGTCAACCCATCTCAATAAAGGTGTCAAACACCCGCCTCCCCCCCCCCAAAAAAAAAATTACACTGGGAAAATCTGCTGTCAGGGACATCTCCAGAGTGTTGAGAAGCAATTATGTCAGTCTAAAGACTAAGATGCTCCTGATCCAGGCCATGGTCTTCACAGTTACTTGCTATGCCTCAGAGAGCTGGACAATGACTAAGGATGACAGAAGAAGAATCGATGCCTTTGAGTTGTGGTGCTGGAGAAGAGTCTTGAATATACCATGAACAGTCAAGAAAACAAATAAGTCTGTCTTATTTGGGTGAAACCAATTTTCTCCTTGGAGGATAGGATTTTGATGCTCTGTTTCATGTACTGTGGGAACATAGCCAGGAGAAACTGCTTGAAGGGTGAAGGCATAGTGCAGGAGAGGAGAACCCTGGATGAGATGGATTGATACAGTAACTAGGGTAATGAGGGTAGCTGTGTCAGAATCAGTGAGACCGGCTCAGGATAGGGCAGAGGTCAGAGCTGTTGTGCATTGGGTGACTTAATGTACATAACAACAACAACAACAATTATTTAATGTTCTATTTGCCATTGAATTTGGGTATTTTTTGACTGAAGCTTGTTTTCCATAGTAGATCTACTACAAACAGCATTTACCAAGTTAGTCAAGGAAAAATAAAGCTAATTTTAATGCTGAAATGTATTTTAATGTTAAAAGTTTGGGGAACTGTAAATAACTCTTGATAAGCCATTTTCTGGAGAACTTTGTGTTTTAAGCATTAATTGGCTGTATTTTTATGCAAATTTATGCTTGTTATACATTTTGCCAACTATACCCTTTGCCCAAGATATTTTTTCAGTGCTATGCTAATTTTTTAACAACATATAAAAAATAATATAGCATGCTATTGAAAATATAGGAAGGACACAGTTAGCAAAAATGAAAAGTGTAATACACATTATTTACATAAAACTACAGTATACTTTAAGGAGTTGTGAAAATAGGTTGTATGTCAAGGGTCAAAGGTAACATAAATTACTGAAGCTGGGTTTGTTGCAGACAAGGAAGTGAAAGAGGCATGTGAACTTGAGTGTGAATCCTCCCAATAGAGATATAGTCATCCAGACAGTTTAAAACATGACACTGGCCACACAAAGCAGTGACCTACTTTGCCCTTCCCATTTGTGGCTTTGCCTGGTAAGCACCTGAAACAGGTGGAACTACACCTTAGTAGTTCATTGTTCTATTTGCAAGATCTAACACAATGGTGTATGAAATACTTGATAAATGACCACATTTTAATAAGCATTCATTAAGTACCTTGATGCAGAAAATCGATTTGTACAAAATAACAAAAAGAAAATCCTCCTTAAAATAATTATTTTAACTGTGACTAAAATTACAAAGTCAATGGATTTTTTTCATTCAACCATTCATACACATTTTGTTTTTAACAGTAATTATTATACCCACAGTATAATACTTTTCCCCACTTGCTTCCTGTAAATCTCATTTCCATTAATCCTTCTAGTTTACCTTTTCCTGCCTTTGGGGCAAATGCTGCCCTTTTGACTTGTATGCTTCATTATTTTAAGGAGTGATCACCTCCCTCGTTTACTAGTCACCTTATGTAGAGCTGTTCAGTGGCTACACCTTGAGCCACGGGTGTGAGTTTCTAGATTGGACGGCTGAAGAAGGGTCTTGGTTCCAGCAGTCACTATTGGGTCAGTAAGCCTTTTCTTTTGTATGATTTTTTACTTTGGTCCACATTTTTCCCTAAAATTAGAAAATATTTTCCTTGAGGAATAAATAATCTTACCTGGGGAGACAGCATTTATAAATTAAGTAAATTGAGCATCAATTTGTGAAAAGAAATCTGAGGAAGATAATTCTAAGGGATTTGGAGAGCTCTGGTGGTCTGGTGGGTAGAATCTTGCTGCCAACCCAAAGTCAGGTAGTTCAAATCTATGAATGGAGGAGGATGGGCACTCTCCTCCCACGTGATTTACTGCCTCTGCAAACCTGCTGGGGGGCCAGCTGTAAGTCAGTGCCGACTCAACAGCACGTAACACAACATGCACAAAAAGCCCTGCTAGTAACAGTGGCTAACTGTTTGACAGTCAGCACCTGTCACCCCCAGCGGCTGGTGGGAGACAGACCGGGTCAAGTGCTCTGGTAGCCTCGGAAACCGGCACGCAGCGGGCCCTTTGATACAGGGTGACCATGGGATGGAATGCCCTCACTAGCATTCAACAACATGAACAAAGTGGATAGAGCTTCTCGAGACGAAATACAGTTATAAATTTGGGTGAAGGGAAGAATGGGGAAAGGGACTGGGTGAAAAAAAAGAGGCTTGTTTCAAAATAACGAGAGCTCTGTAAAAAAAACAAACAAACAAACAAAAAACACACCCTAAAATCAAACTCAAAAATCTTCATTGCCATGGAGTTGGAATAGATCATCCAGTGGGTTTTCCAGGGTTGTTAAACAGGGGAGGTTGCCCACCTTACTCCCTCACAGCAGCTGCTGGGTTAAAACCGCCTGCCTTTGTGTTGGCAGCACAGCTACTTGCCCCATTAGCCCACCAGAGCTCCCTCCCTAAACACAAGGCCACCAGCACTTCCTAATGAGGGTTAAAGGAGAAATGAACATTAGTAAGGAGTATAGATCGATAGGAGGGGAAATTTTTTTTTTTATATTAAGAAATTAAATCCAGTGACTAAAAATAGGGCTTTCAGAAGTCTACCCTTTTTCTTTCTCTGAAATACTGTACCATCAGTTACAGAGAATAAGAACACTATAACCCCGGGGGGAAAGGAGTGTAGTTTATGTATCATGAAAGAATTATTAAACTTTAAACAGCAAAGCTTCCTGAATTCTTGGGGTTTTTGACCTACAGGCCAAGTGGCTTTGAGCACTGTGATCTCCACTGTGCTTTAATAAGGTTCCTCATCAAAGTGACGATAAGACCAGATGGTAAGACTAGTGGTCAGAAATGCATATGCTGCATGCTGCTGCCTAGGATTTAATTCAATGTATAAATCACCGAAGACCCAGGCCACAAAATTGATAACATGGTGACACCTAGAATTTAACTCACTTTAATGTAAAGACTTGTGCTATGAACACAAAAGTATGAGGCTCAAATCCACCAACTCCGTGGGAGAAAAGATGAGTAATCTTCTCCTGTGCGGAATACTAACTCCAAAAACCTCCTGGAGGGTCAGCTCTGGGCCTGTTCTGACTTGACAGAACACAACAGTCTATTCTGAAATAATTGAAGTGACTTCATAAAGACTGACCTCATGATGCTTGAAGTAAATCTCCAAATTTGCTTATTTTTTTCTTTTTAGTGAAAAGAATTTGACCAATTAAGAAAGCAGACTTGGGAATTCTGTATTTCCCCCTTCTTCTTGCACATGCAGTTTTAGTATTAATAAATATCACACTTTGCAGAGCATTCAGCATATACTGCTTGAAAGTTAATATAAACTAGATTATGTAAGAGATTAAGATTGTTAACAGCTTCCGTTTGCTTGGCTCACAATCAACACTCTTGGTACCAACACCCAGGAAATCAAAAGACTAATTCAGTTGGGAAAGTCTGCTGTCAGAGACCTCTCCAAAGTACTGAAGAGCAATGATGTCAGTCTGGAGACCAAGGTGCACCTGATCCAGGACATAGTCTTTACAATTACTTGCTATCCTTGTAGAGGGATGCCATCCTTGGGAAGGTGGAGGGACAGAGCAAGAGAAAAAGACCCTCAATGAGATGGATTGATTCAGTAACGGGTAATCAGGATGGGTGTGTCAGAGACAGTAAGATTGGCACAGGATAGAGCAGGGTTTAGGGCTGCTGTACATAGGGTCGCTATGAGTCGCAGGTGACTCAATGGCACATAACAACAACAACAACAACCAGTGAGGGAGCACTCAGCAACATGAGCATGGACTATTTCTAATTATTTACTGATTTGGTGTGAACAGTTGCCTATGAGTTTTGCTCAATTACTCATTGCAGATTAGTAAAAGAATTAGTGTGCCTTTCCCTGAGCAGATAAGCACATGTAACAGAAAGGTGCATAACTTTTCTTAGTGAGTTGTCTTTCCCTGCTCTGTTTGCTCTGGGGAAGATACTGATCTCGTGGCCTTGGGTCTTTGTTGATCTGCAAGTGACATCTATTTCCCCCTTATTTGTGATTTTATTTTTTTTCTCTAATCTGCTTTATTTATATCTCAACACTGATTGACATATTCTACCTTCTTACAGCCTTATCAGCATAACTAGGAAACCTTGTTCTTAAATGGGATTACATCCACAAGTATAGGGATTAGAATTCTAACCCATTTTCAAGGGCTAAAATTCAATCTATAACACTAAAGAACCCAGAGAATAAGATATATATCGATATTATCATGTAATTACACAAGGATCTATACATTTTTAGGATTTGTTTTTATGCAGGAAGATTTAATACAGGAAAGATTTGGAAATTGAGATATTTGATAATGTTCCTCTTGGGTTGGAGTTTTGTGAAGAGGCTTGGGAAGAGAGATCAGAACCAGGTACCGTGAAATAACCCAGCATTGTTCCTTAAACGTCAGCTCTTTCCTTCCTTCTTACAGCTTCTTCCTCTATCTGGTATCAATAGTCATTTAATAACGGTATTTAAATTATGCCCTTGGCAATAGTAGCTGCCTTTCTGCAGTGTTTTCTTGGTTTTCATTATTATTAAGGCAGTTAGCGGCTAACTATAAAGTTGGTAGTTTTAACTCGCCAGTGACTCCAAGGAAGAAAGATGTGACAGTCTGTTTCTACAAACATTTACCATTTTGGAAACCTGAAGTTGTTAGTTGAACAGAGCAAGGGAGCATGGTTTAAAATCAGGAAAGGTGTACATCAGGGCTGTATCCTTTCTCCATACCTGTTTAATCTGAACAGTGATTCAAGAAGCTAGATTCCATGAAGAAGAAGGTGGGGTCAGGATTGGAGGAAGACTCATGAACACCTTGCGTTATATAGATGATACAACCTCACTTGGTGAAAGTGAGGACATGAAACGCTTGCTGCAGAGGATCAAAGACTACAGCTTCCATACGGATTGCATTTCAACATCACGAAAACAGAAATCCTTGCCACTAGACTGATAAGCAACATCATGATAGATAGAGCAAAGATTAGTCAACAATTTCATCTTACTAGGATCCACAATCAACGCCCTTGGTACCGGCAGTCAGGAGACTAGGAGACATATGATATTGGGCAAGTCTGCTGTTAAGGACCTCTCTAAATAGTGACGAGCAGTCATGTCAGTTTGAAGATTAAGGTGCACCTGCTTCGGGCCATGCTATTTTTAATCACTTGCTATACTCAGCACGGAATAAAAATGGCAGAAAAATAATTGTCTTTGAGTTGTGTTGGAGAAGAGCACTGAATATCCCATGGACTGCCAAAAGACCAGATAGAAATGTCTTGGAAAAGGTGCAACAAGAATGCTACTTGGAGGCAAAACCAACACAGCTCTTTTCACATATTGGGGAGATATTGCTAGGAAAGGATATTCCTTGGAGAAGGGCATCGTGCTTGGAAATGAGGAGGGTCAGCAAAAGAGAAAAAGACCCTCAGTCAGAGGGACTGACACAGTGACTACAGCGATGGGCTAAAGTGTGTTAAAAATTGTGAAGATGGTATAGTATACACCAGGATTCCGATATGTTGTTCATAGAATCACCCTGAGCTGCAAGAATGGTTGATGAAAGGGTAGTGGGGAAGCTCTGGTGGCTATTGGTAAGAAATTTTGCTGCCAACTCAAAGGTGGGCAGTTCAAATCTGCCCACTGCTCCATGATAGAAAGATAGGCATTGTCTTCGCATGTGATTTACAGCCTTTAAAAACCTACTGGAGGGTCAGCTGTCAGTTGGCTCTGACTTGGCAGCATGTAACATCGTCGTACTGCGAACCAAAAGGCAGTGTGGTTCAAATCCATGGGAGAAAGGCAGTCTCCTCCCTTTGAAATGTACGGCCTTAGAAACCCAGTTAAGGGTCAAGGTGAATAGGAATAGACTTATGGCAATGAGTGAGGTAATCTTTTTCACTATTCAAATTACCAGTTTGGCTTTTTAAAAAGAAAAATTTTGGATGATAAAAATAGCATGTGCATTTGAGAAACAAGAAAAGCATTAAGATGAAGTGTAAATTACCTATAATCAAACCATTTAAATAAAATGTAATATTTTTTCATACTTTATTCTATTAGAAGTACATGTATTAGAAGTTGAAAGCATACATGTATATAAAAATTTCATGCTTTTAAAAATTAATGGTATAAATTTTAAAGACTTCAATTACTCTTCTTATCTTTTCTATTTTTCCGTAATGTAATACTAAATCTTAGGAAGCAGGTTACAGTATTTTTTTTATATTTCATATAATTTCTTCAGCTAATGATATTGTAATGTAAATCACATGGTCTAACAAATCCTGCTTATAAATATTAAAAGTAGTTTCATTGGAAAGGAAATTAAGTAGACAATTACTGTTGTTGTTATGTGCTGTTGAGTTGTCTGGTACTCATAGCGACCCTGTACAATAGCCCTAAACCCTGCCTTATCCTGTGCCAATCTTATTGTCTCTTATACACCTACCCTCATTATCCCAGTCACTGAATCAATCCATCTCATTGAGGGTCTTTTTCTCTTGCACTATCCCTCCAACCTCCGAAGCTTGACATCCCTCTCCAAGGACTGATCCTGCCTTGCAACATGTCCAAAGTATGTCAGATGAAGCTTCACAATCTTTGCCTCCAAGGAGCAGCCTGGCTTCACCTTTTCCAGGACAAACTTGTTTGTTCTCCTAGCAGTCCATAGTATATTCAGTACTCTTTAACAGCATCATAGCTCAAAGGCACCACTCTCCTATCATCCCTATCTACCATCCATGTTTCTGATGCATAGCAAGTACTTGCAAAGACCATGGCCTGTATCGGGTGCACTTTAGACTCCGGACTGACATCATTGCTCTTCTGTACTTTAGAGAGGTCTCTGACAGCAAACTTTCCCAATGCAATTTGTCTTTTAATTCCCTGGATGTTGGTACCAAGAGTGTTGATTGTAGAGCCAAGCAAACTGAAGCTGTTTGACAGTATCAATCTCTTCACCATCTATCATGATGCTGCCAATTGGCCTAGTGGAGAGAATCTGTTTTCTTGATGTTGAGCTTCAATCCATATTGAAGGCTACAATCCTTGACCTTCTGCAGCAAGCGCTTCCGGTCATCCTCAGTTTCAGCAAGCAGTGTTGTATCATCTGCATAACACAGATTGTTGATGAGTCTACCTCCGATCCTAATGCCACATTTCTCCTCATAGAGCCCAGCCTCCCAGATGATTTGTTCCACATATAGATTGAAAAGATATGGAGATAGGACACATCCTTGGCACATACCCTTCGCAAATTTGAACCATGCAGTATTTCCTTGCTCTGTTCCGATGACTGCCTCCTGGTCCAAGTATAGGTTTCACATAAGTACAATCAAGTGTCCTAGGATTCCCATTCTTCTGAGTCAGCCACAGTTTATTGTGATCCACACAGTCAAATGCCTTTGCAAAGTCAATGAAACAAAGATAGGCATTCCTCTGGTACTCTATGCTTTCAGCCAAGATCCATCTGACATTAGTTATAATATCCCTAGTGCCATGGCCTATTCTAAACCCAGCCTGCACTGTAGGCAGTCCTCTGCTGATGTGCTGTTTCAGTCATTTTTGGATAATCTTCATCAGAGTCTTGCTTGCATGTGATATCAATGATACTGTTTGATAATTTCCACACTCTCTCGGATCACCTTTCTTTGGAATGGGAACAAATGTAAATAAGAGATCATTCAGTTGGCCAGGTGGTTGTCTTCCGGATTTCTTGGCACAACTTGGTGGGTACATCTAGGGTAGCATCTGTTTGTTGAAGTATGTCAATTGGTGTGCCATTAATTCCTGGGGGAAATTACTACCTCAAAAAAATATGTGAGGAAATAGTATATTTTTAAACAATATTTTTCTACCAAAATCCTCCAATTTTCACTTATTTTTTTTGTGAGCAAATAAACTGAAGCTGTGAGTAGGAAGATAGATGAACATCTCTCCATATACTTATATTCCCTTTAAAAGTTATGATGTCAGCTAATGTGAAGTAACAAGCATTTAGTAAGCACAGTGTTATTGGGTCAGGATCATGGCGGTGTAGGTGGTGCCTGGGTCTCAAGATGTGATAGGCTGCATCAGGTGCCTTTGGGCCCTGACCTCAGCTGCAGGCTCACAGTGAGGAAGGGTTAGGAGCAACA
Source organism: Elephantulus edwardii (assembly GCF_000299155.1). Lineage (NCBI taxonomy): Eukaryota > Metazoa > Chordata > Mammalia > Macroscelidea > Macroscelididae > Elephantulus > Elephantulus edwardii. Next base: position 23,513,718 of record NW_006399751.1, on the reverse strand, counting down.
GCCAGTTAATTTTCTCTACAGCATTCTGTTTTAGAAGTTGTTTTCAGTTCATCATGTTATAAACAATTTTTCTTAAGTATCTTTTTCTAGCAACTCGATCATTTCTTTAGAATGAACTGCTGACAGTGGGATTTCTGGGCTACAGTTTTTAACATAAAATGCTATGCTGATGTTCAGAGCATGATACTGAAAAAGAATACATAGCCATTTTATATATAAATCAGTCTATTTTGTCTGTTGGTTCCAGAGGAAGTTCACTCCTCTGTTCTAGAATGATATAAAATACCCCTTTAAAACAGGAAGTATTTTATAAATGTCAGAGAAGACTCCATGGAATAAATCATTGACTTCACATGTAAAAATGACTGGATCATGATTTTCAGATCATAATAGGCTGAGAATTAAGCATTTGGGAGTTGCATTTCTTTTAAGTTCTGATTCAAGCTCAGACTCTCAGTTTCAGTTACAGGGGCTCAATAATGGTCCAGTTGTACCAAGCTAAACAATGAAGACAATATTCAGATGTTGTTATACTCAGTTGTTTGTTGGGGCTTGGGGTTTTTTTTTCTTCTTCTTTTAGCAGCAGTTGCTTAAGGAACTGGCTTCAGAATTTGACAGAGCTTATTCATGTGTCACAAATACAGTTGTGTCATTTAGCTAGGACGTGACATGAATAAGAAAGGGGTACAGAAAATAAAGTTTAAATGTTTGACAGTCCTACTGCTGCGCTAAGTCAAGCTTTCCTGACCAGTTGTTCACAAGTTACTTTCAATTTTCCTTTAAGAATTCACAGTGAGGTGTTGGAGCAATTGTTGCAGAATAAAGCTCAATATGCTGCTGCTGTTGTTGTGTACCTTCAATTCAGAACTGACCCATAGCTGACCCTCCAGCAGGTTTTTCAGAGCCAGTTAACCACACAGGAGACTGTCCAATTGTCCATCTTTCTCCTGTGGAGTAGTTGGGGGGTTCGAACTGTGTGCCTTTGGGATTGTCACGTAGCTTCTTACCGAGGCCACCAGAGCTCCCTAAAAGACCTCTCTTACCTCCTTGTCAGGGAATCAAACCCAAGTCTCCCATGTGACAGGAGGATATTCACCACTATTCTGACGAGGAGAGCAGTGAAGTTTAATATGTTGTTGATGATTGCCGTCGAGTCGAGCATGACTCTCAGCCACCCTCTGAACAAAAGACCTGAAGCCTTTCTATAATTGTCATTTCTCAAAGTTCCTAGTTTTTCCAGAGGGATGTTGTTTGGGAAGTGGATGCCATTCTGTCAGTGGTCATACATAGCAGTAGAAGAAACTAGATTTCTACCCAGAATAAAACTCGGGGGTGGGGGGGCTGCTTACAGAAATGCCAACTTTCTTCTCAGTTCCTTGATGTTAGATATGCACAGTTCGAAATGACTATGACATTCTTCAATTAAAATCTTATTTTCTTACTTATAATTTAAAACATAACTAAAGCATCTTTGGGAAAAATATAAGATAGGAACATCATTTATTTTATGCTTCCCATACTCCAAAACACCATTTGTCATTCCTTTGAGACCTCCATGTGTCTTGGCCTTCCCAATGTCAAGGTCCTTGATACACTCCACCTCCACTCCTGGGAGGTCTTTCTTGGTGGGAATGAGGGCCTCCCTCTCAGCTCAATTCCCTCGCCTTTTTTTATTGAGTGAGGTAAAAGGCATTGCAGTTTACACTCTAAAGACACTTCCCTTACATCAATCAGGGCATTAAAAAACAAAACAAAACCTCCCAAAACCTCTTCACGCATGGCTGTCAAGTCAGAGTAAGCTCATAGCTGACCCTCTTTTGGACTCTGAAGCTGAAAATCACTTTGGAGGAGATGGCCCATCTTTCTCCCAAGGAGCTACTGGTGTATTTGAACTGCCCGAGAGGCTGGCTCCCTATAAACCATGGCATTAAGGGATGTTGTTTTCCACCCTCAATCGCTCTATATCTATTTGGTTTATAGATCAAGGGAGATAATTACATATTCCCACATTCTATATTTGATACATGTATTTTGAAGGAACACAGTCCATGCCATGACAGCATCTCATCAAAAGATGCACGCTTCAGACTCAGTGGTTCTAAAATAGAGATCTGGTGATTTATATCTGTGAAGATTAAAGTTAATAAAACTACATAGAGGAATATTATCACAGGAGTCAGAACTAATGTATCAGGATTTAGCAATTCATTATCAGAGTCATTTAACCTACTTTTTTTTCTGCTGGAGTTAAGACTGCTTGATTTGTAATACTTTCCCTGGCATGCTCCCAGTGGTGCCAGGGTGATGTAGTAAGTGAAATGTTGGTCTCCTAATGTAAAGATGGGCAATTCAAATCCACCTTGGAAACCTAAATGGAGAGTTGCCATGAATCAGAATCAACTCAGTGCCTGTGAGTTTGGGGGTTTGTGTGTTTGGCATGTTCCCAAGAAGCTAACCAAGTTCAGTGTGGTGACACTGTACCCAGGATGGATCACAGACCAAAAATTAACTATCTGAAGGGCTTGACAAATACATCTTGTTTGATGGACTTGATAGGAGGACTATTAGTTGCTTGACCCATTCCTGAGGGAAGTGGCACATTTTCTTTTCTTACACTTAGTGCTTTGCAGCTTCAAAGTAACTAAAAAACAACTATGAAATATCATCTCACCCCAGTCAAAATAGCAAAATTTAACAGAACAACAAGCAACAAATGCTGGCAAGGTTGTGGAGAAACTGGAACCCTTATTCACTGTTGGTGGGAGTGTAAAATGGTGCAACCCCTGTGGAAAGCAGTATGGT
>NW_006399751.1:23474176-23508961 GCF_000299155.1 Elephantulus edwardii | reverse complement strand
TTAATCAGAACTGGCTTTGACAAGCACTGTGGCAATTGGACAATTAAAACAGACATTCGGATGGCGGGGAAGAAGAACGAACTGGGGAGGAGGGTAGAGAAAACAGTGCAACAATGAATGAATAAAAACCCAAAATCTCTGTAAATGTTCACTAGAGCTAATAAAATTTAATAATAATTTTTAAAAAAACCAAAAAAAAACCCACTAAAATGAAATACAATACTTACTTGAATCTACAATCAATATCCTTAGTACTAGCAAAGAAATCAAAAGATGTCTTGCATTGGGAAAAATCTGCTGTCAAGAGCCTCTCCAGAATGGACAGAAGCAACGATGTCAGTTTAAAAACTAAGGTGCACTTGATTCAAGCCATGGTCTTTTTAAGTACTTGCTATGCATCTGAAAGTTGAGCAAAGCATAAAGAGGACAGAAGAGGCATCAATGCTTTTGAGTTGTGATGTCGTAGAAGAGTACTGGATATCCTATGAACTGCTAAAAGAACTAACAAGTATGTCTCCGAGAAAGTGAAATGAGGGCACGCCTTAGAGGCAGGGATCGTGAAACTTCATCTAATATACTTTGGGCATGTTGTTAGGAGGAGCTGTTCCTTAGAAAAAGACATCATAAACTGTTTAAAAGAGATATGTGATTAGGTATTATTGTCATGACAGGAGTCCAGAATGAAGGCTTCATAGTGGAATGGACTTGGGGAGGGGGTGCGTAATAACAATGAAAGAATTTTTCTTTTACTTTTCAAAGAGGAGCAAATTGGGGGGAGGGGTGGGCAAGGGGGAAAGTGCAATGATGAATGAATGGAAATCCAGTGTCTCTGTAAACTTTCATTAAAGTTAATTAAAAAAAGAAGAAAAAGACATCATACTCGGAAAGGTACAGGGTCAGCGTAAAAGTGGAAGACCCTTAGCAAATTGGAGTTACACTATGACTGTATTAATAGGGTCAAGTATATAAGAGACGATGAGAATGGCTTAGGATTGGGCAAGGTTCAGACCTGTTGTTCACAGGGTTGCTGGGTGCCGTTCAGACAACCATGACTCATACCACCACCACTACGACCATCACCACCACCACCACCACCACCACCACCACCACAGTAATACTTGTCTAATAAAAACTTGACTTTCTTCATCCCTCTCATGCCTGGTTATTATTGTCAGGTCTTGTCACACTGACTCCAACTCATATTAACCCTGTTACTATGCTGCCCTATCTTCATAATCACTGACATGCTCAACTCATCTCATTATGAAGTCTTTCCTCTGGTGCTTCTTGAGAGTCTGCTTATAGTATTTGAGAAATTTCATCATTCTTGCCTTTAAGGAATATCCTGGTGGTGGTGGTGGTGGTGGTGGTGGTGGTGGTGATGATGGTGGTGGTGGTAGTAATTGTGGTGGTGGTGATAGTGGTGATGGTGGTGGTGGTGGTACATACATACTATCAAGTCAACTATGATTCACAGCAACCCTATGAACAATGTATCTGAGCCCTCAGGTCTCTGATATGGTGGAACCCACTGTTACAGACACTGTGCTGATTCATCTTGTTGAAGGTCTTCCTCTCTCTTTCTGCCCTCTACCTTTCCCTGCAGGATGTTTTTTTCTAAGGACTGGCCCTTCCTGATGACGTGCCCTAAGAATATGAGATGACGTTCCACCATCCTTACCTCTAAGCAGTACCTTGGTTGCACTTCCTCCCAGACAATCTTGTTTGTTCCTTTGGCGGTCCATGGGATATTCAGTACTCTTCTCCAGCACAGTTCACATGTCTAATTCTTTTGTCATCCTTGTTCATTGTCCAGCTTTCAGATGTGTAGGAAGTAGGTGAAAATATCATAGCTTGGGTCAGGCACACCTTGGAATCTAAATTGACAGCTTTGTTCTTTAACACTTTACCCAAATCTTTGACAGCAGATTTCCCCCAATGCAACAAGTCATCTGATTTCCTGACAGTTGTGGTCATAGGTGTTGATTGTGGACACAAGTAAATCACTGACAACATCAGTCTTTTCTCCATTCATCATGATGCTGTCTATTGGTTCAGGAGTGGAGAAATATTTTTTTTTCTCTTGATGTTAAAATGTAATCTAATTTTTAGATTGTAGTATTTGATCCTTTTCAGTAAACAAATAATCTTATGCTTCTCTGTATTTATTTCTCATATATATGTGACTGAATACTTTTGCTACCATGATGTTTTCAAGGATCATCTATGCAGTAGAAGTATCAGGACTTCACTTTTCTTTAAAATACATACGGGCATATACCACGTTTGATTATTGTCCATTCAGTTGTTGCTCAGCATTTTTGGCTGTTGTGAAAAATGCTCTATTGAACACTGGTATACAGATTTCTGCTTGTGTTTCTCCTTTCACTTCTTCTGACATCCCCTTTAATTTCGTTATACAAATTAGAAAGCACTTACATTATAAAGGAACTAGATTTTGAAAGTACAGAAGGAACTCAATAAAGATTATATGGCCAAATATTGTAAGGTGTTTTTACTTACAGCTCTTTATGTATTTTGAAAGCTGAAATACTTTTTTCTGGTTAATGTCCAACATGTACTACAGCATATAACAACTTGATAGCCCTAATAAACTTCTCAATCTAGTGACTGAGTACAGACTAAAAATTAACTCAGACCAGGTAATTATACCTGCTATTCTAAGAAAGTCAATCATATAATCTGCTAAATTGTTGACTTGGTTTAATGGTTAATATTTTTTTGAAACTTTCTTTCCTCATTAAAATGTAGTGAATGAATCAACTATTTTCTTAGGAGAGAGTGAAGGTTTACAAAGCTTCTTTCTTAAGTAGTATGTTAGTTTGCATTGTAATTCCCTTTTGTATCAAATATTTGAACAGCTGCTGCTATGTACAGTAGATGCTAAAGGCAAACGTGTGTGTGTGTGTGTGTGTGTGTGTGTGTGTGTGTGTGTTCTGACTTTAAAATCACACTTCTCCTCCATGATAAATTTAAAGAAGCTTCTGAAGGAGAAGAACCACAGAGCTGAAATCTGATTAAGTAAAAAAAATGTAGGGTAGTTTGCCAGTCCCATTTTATCAGGAAAATGACATCTTCTCTAAGCATGTTTAAACTCTGAGTGATTAAGTTACTGGACCAGTTTATTACATCAGAGTCCTTTATTATATCAGTTTATTATATCAGAGTCCTTTTTGCAAAAACTCAACCCTAATGCCAGAGTTGACAGGCAGTACTTATCGGGATAGTACTTACAGATGTGTTGGGAGACTAAGATGCTTTCAAGCATAATCCAGCCCATGATCTGGATCTTATATTTGGAGGAACATTCTTCTAAATGGTACAGCATTCTTCTTTCAATACACTGTACTGAGGTAAGCTGGGGTTGCTGTGATGCTTAACCTTGTGCTATTGGGGTGTCAACTGGCATAACTGTTACCCATGGTGGACAGTGTTTGGTGAAGCTCCCAGTTTAAGAAAGGCTTGGAAGCAGGAGTAGCATCCGCTTCCTAAACAGCATGCCTCTGGAAACTATGAATGTTGAGAAATGACAATAGTTATAGAAAGGCTTCAGGTCTTTTATTCATAGAGTCACTATGAGTCATGCTCTAGTCGATGTCAATCAGCACAACAATGGACTGGATATCAGGTCGAGGGCAGTGAGTAACAAGGAAGGAAGCAAGAGTGGTCTTCCCTGGAAGAAATTAACTTAAAACTGGGCGTGGGGAAAGTCCCATAAATTCAGGAAGGGAGTTTAACACTTAAATACATAAGCTTTGGCTGTTGTTGTTCTTGTATATCAGAGTCCGTATACCCACAGCTGACCCTCCAGCGGGATTTCAGAGGCATTTAATCACATGGGAGGAGACTGCCCACCCTTCTCCTGTGGAGCAGCTGATGGCCTCAAACCCGTGCCTTATGGGATTGCAGCACAAGTTCTTGCCACTAGGCCACCACAGCTCCCTAAGCTTTACTTGCAGAAAATATTGTACCAGCTACTGTTAGACAAGGAACCATACACGCTTATCGGGTGGTCTCTCTGGGTTAGTTTCCTTATCTGCAAAATAGCTGCTTTATCTATTAGTTGGGAGGAGATGGCAAACATTATATAAATTAGTAAACTGAAATGATGAACAAGTAAAAGATAGTAGTTTTCTACGCTTGATAGAAGGATTATGGCTAAACTAGTTAAAGATTGTCTTCTATAAACATTTTGTTTTCTAGGTATAGGATGACTTATAATCATGGTCATATGACTCCTTGAATTGTAGAATCTAGAAATGTAGTCAAACTAAAAATGTTGTGGAGGGTGGAATATTACTAACATAACTAACTAGTCTGTGGTGGTGGTGTTGTGTGTTGTGGAGTTGGAACCAATTCATAACTGACACACCAGTGAGTTTTCAGAGGCAGTAAATTACACAGATTGCCTATATTTCCACCACTGAGAAGCTAGTGGGTTTGAACCCTTGGGATTGCAGTGCAGTTTCTTATCACTAGGGCCCCAAAGCTCCCGAGAAAGCCTTATGAGGTAAGTACTGTTATTATTACCACCAGAGCTCTCTGATCTATGAGCAGGATTTATATTCCCTAAGTACAAGTTTAAGTACAACACTGTTAAGCAAAGGACACATCCAATTTCTAAAGTTTCTCATTCATTACTCTCACTTCAAATTAAAGCCCTCTACAAGTTCCCAAAGGAAGAGAGATAAAGCTTAGCTAGCAGTTGGGGTTGGAGACTTCCTGCTCTTTGGGAGGCCCAGAAGCAGCCAGCCATAGTTTGGGGGGCTTTGTAGAATGCAAATGCATGATTAACTTTGTAAGAAATAACATAATTTTGTAAGAAACAAACTTTTTATGACCAAATGATCCTTTGCTTTAAATTTTCGTTGCTAAAATATTTTTCTTTAATGGTATACATGCTGAATCAATGAGTGTATCTAAATTGACTGTGCCCCTTTAGATTCCCGAGGTAGGACTTTTTTTATGCACCATCGAGGCAGAATCAACCCATCATTGACCCTCCAAAGGGTTTTCAGAGGCAGTTAATTGCAGGAAGGAGATTGTCCAACCTTCTCCCACGGAGCAGCTGATATCTTTTGTTAATATGTTCAGAGTATGTGCTGTCAAGTCACCTGTGACTCATAATTACCCCATCTATACACAATAGCTCTGAACTCTGCCCTACACTGGGCCAATCTCACTGTCCTGTTTCTGACACACTTATTCCCATTACTCCAGTTACTGTGTCAATCCATCTTACCCAGGGTCTTCATCTCCTGCGCTATCCCTCCACAAGTCTAAGCTGGGCACATGCTTGAAGTATGTGCGACAAAGTTTCAAAATCCTTGCCTCCAAGGAGCAATTTGGTTTCACTTTCACTAGGACAGACCTGTTTGTTCTCCTGGAAGTCCAATGTATGTTCAATACTCTTCTCCACCACCACAATTCAAAGGCATCCATTTTTCTTCTATTGTCCTTAGTCATTGTCCTGCTTTCTGATGCATAACAGTTGATTGTGATGAGTATAGCCTGGATCAGGTACACCTTAATCTCTATACTGACATCACTGCTTTTTAGCATTCTGGAGAGGTTTATGACAGCAGATTTTTCTAATGCAATTCATCTCTTGATTTCCTGACTGCTGGCACCAATAGTATTGATTGTGGAACCAAGCAAGCTGAAATTATTAACAACCTCAATCTCTTCTCCATCTATCATGGTGCTGCCAATTGGCCCAGAGGTGAAAACTGAGCTTCAACCCATATTGGAGACTGCAGTCCTTGACCTTCTGCAACAAACACTTAAAGTCTTTGTTTCAGCAAGCAGGGTTTGTCATCTTCAGGTTGGTGATGAGTCTTCCTCCAATTTGATGCCGTATTTCTCCTCATAGAGTGATCTGTTCCACATACAGATTGAAAAGGTATGGGGATAGGACACATTCCTGATACACTCCTTTCCTCACTTTGAACCATGCAGTGTTTCCTTGCTGTGTTCTGACAACTGCTTCCTGGTCCAAATATAGGTTTCACATGAGCACAATCAAGTATTCTGGAATTCCCATTCTTCTCAAGGTTAGCCACAATTTGTTGTTATCCACAGAGTCAAATGCCTTTGCATAGTCAATGAAACACAGATAGACATTCCTTGTGTTTTTGCTTTCATCCAAGAGCCATCTGACCCTGGTGATAATATCCCTCTGATGATAGTGCTATAGCCTATTCTAACCCAGCTTGTATTTCTGGTAATTCTTTATCAATGTACTACTGTTTCAGGTGTTTATGGATAATCTTAGCAAAATTTTGCTTGTGTGTCATATTACTGATATTGTTCAATAGTTTCCACACACTGTCAGACCACACATTTTTGGAATGGGATTAAGTATGAATCTCTTCCAGTCAGTTGGCCAGGTAGTTGTCCTCAGAATTTACTGAATTATGTTTACTAATTTTTGCATGTTACATTGTATTCTTATTGTAAATCCCATGTGGTCATATTAGCTTTTTTGTATATGTTGTATCCAATTTACCATTTAAAAACAAGTTTAGGATTCATGTCCATGAGGCTATTGGTTTATGTATTATTCTTCTAATGCTCTGGGTAAAACGGTAATGACTTTACGTAAAAGGAGTTTACATGTGTTTAATACAATTCTCAAGTAGTGTCATTTGGGGCTTATTTACTATGGGTTTGTTGTTGGTTTTTTGAATTAAAACAGTAAGAAACCAGACCCCTCAATAACCTAGCAGACAATAGGACCCTTGTAACAATACCCTTGCTCCTTAAATTGGCTTTGATCTTTAACTTGGCTTTATTATTAAATAGCCACAGCAGCTTTGCCCATGCTTTCTTTCACATGGCTCCTTATCCTACCTTCTTGCTCTCAGTGTATCTGTGTATTGTATTTACAGTACATTCTTTATAATACATGGCTCAATCATCTTTTTTTTTAAAGCCAGTCTGATCATCTCTGCCCTTTCATTGGAATTTTCAGTCCACTGCCTTTCAAATAATTTGTTAGGATGGCTGTTAAGTCTGCTACGTGACTTTTCCTTATGTTCTTCCTTTTCTGCTACCTTCTGGATTAAATGTATTTAATTCCTAATTTTTAAAACTCATACTTGTTTATATTCTCTTTTTACTGGTTGCTCTTTTCATTTTAAAGTATTTCCTCCCTCTTAGTTATTTGGTGCTACAACAACAGCTGCTTAGCAAACAACAGGCACATTTAGTCTCTAGATTGACGTTATTGGTCTTTAGCACTCTGGAGAGATCCTTGACAGCAGATTTTCTTTTTATTTCCTGACTACTGGTGCCAAGATTGTTGATTGGAGAGCCAGGCAAGGTGAAATCTTCAACAACCTTAATCGTTTCCCCATTTATCATGATTCTGTCTACTGGCCCAGTGGTGAGGATCTCTTTTTTCTTAATGTTGAGATGCAATCTATATTGAAGGCTGCAGTCTTTCACCTTCTACAACAAAAGCTTCACGACGTCCTCAGTTCTGGCACACAAAGTGATATCATCTGCATAACCCAGGCTGTTAATGAGTCTTTCTCCAATCCTGATGCCACATTTTTCCTCATAAAGTCTGCCTTCCCAAATTATCTGTTATGCATGTAGACTGAAGAGGTGTGGCGGAAGGATACACTGTAGTGCATGTAGACTGAAGCGGTATGTCTGAAGGATACATCCCAGATAACACTCCTTTCTTGATTTTGGACGATGCAGTGTTTCCTTGCTCTGTTCAGACAACAGCTTGATTGCTCAATTGCTTTCTATGCATCAGAGAGTGGACAATGACTAAGGTTGACAGAAGAAGAATCAATGCCTTTTGAATTGTGGTGCTGGACAAGAGTATTGAACATACCATGGAATTCCAAGAGAACTTGTTCTGGAGAGGGTAAAATTAGTTTGCTGGTTTGCGGCAAGGATTTTGAAGTTCCACAGAGGGTAAAAATCAGTTTGCTTGTTTGAAGCGAGCATTTTCAAATTCCCTCTCACATACTTTGGGCATATGACCAGGAAGGACCAGTCCTTGCAAAAAGATATCATGCTTGGAAGGGTGGAAGGTCAGTGCAGAAGAGGAAGACCCTGAATGAGATGGACTGACATAATGACAGTGGCATAGGGGTCAAGTGTGTCAGAGATGGTGAGGCTGGCTTAGGATAGAGCAAGGTTCAGAGCCATTGTTCATAGGGTCTCAATGGGTCGTAGTCAACTCGATGGCACAAAATAACAACTATAACAGAAATGGCTTTAATATTAAAATTATTTCCAATAATAAAATATTTATTTACATTTATTACAAATAAATTGAATTAGGAGATTTTGTTATGTCCCATTGAATTGGAACATTCATTGCCCAGGTTCTCAGGGGCAGTAAATCGCAGGGAGGAGACTGCCCATCTTTCTCCTGAGGAGCAGCTGGTGGATTCAAATCGTGTGCCTTTGCCTTGGCAGTGCAATTCCTTACCACCAGAACTCCCAATTGGGAGGCTAGAAATCCAGATCAAGCTTTTGGGAAATGTTTTCTCTGTCAGCTGTGCAAGGAGGTCATCTCTCTGAGCTGCTGCTCCTGGGTGATCTTCATGTGGTTTGGCATCTCTTACCCCATCTCTGCTTCCTAGTCTGCATTTAATTTCTTAAAAAGAGATTGACTTACTGCACTAAAAAATGCTACACTAATTAATCCTATCTTATTAACAAGAACTCATTTCCAAATCAGGGTCTCAGGGTTGTGGAATTGAGGTTTGCATGGTCCATTAGCAGTCTGTACTGATTATTTCAACACAGCTTTGATGTTTTCCCTCTTGTGCCAACGGCTGCTCACAAGCTTGTGTGGTCTGCTTTAAGAACTGTTTTTCACGATTGGGTGTCACATTCTCTTGTTTCTTCACCTGTAATTTTTTTTTTACTGTAGAATGGACATACTGGGGAATACTTCATAGGGACTACAAAGTATGTTATCTTCCTTTAAATGGTAGTAAGTTTTGTTAGAACTATTTCTGTCTGAACTTTATCCAAGAATATGACTTCTAAGGATAAAGTTTAGAAAAATACAGCTGTCAGCCTTGGCTCCTGTCTTCGTTAATGAAGTTTTGTTGAAATAATGTCATAATCATTGTTGACATATTGTTTGTAGATGCTTTTAAGGAGCCCTGGTGGTAGAACTGTTAAGCCCTGGGCAGTTAACCAAAACAACCTAACAGGCAATTGACAACAGCAGAAGTGAATAACTATGACACAGTCTGTTTGCTCACAAACTACTTGGTCTTGATATGTTTTTTAAAAAAAACACCAAAAACAAAAAACAACACCAACCCCAACCAAACCCACACCACTTTGTCAACCTCTGCTTTAGAATATGTTTCCAGTTCCAAAGGGATCATACAACTCATTTTCATGGACTTGGAACCAATTCATAACTGACCCTCCACTGGGTTTTGAAGACTGTAAATTACATGGAAGAGAACTCACTTTCTCCATCAAAGCTGCTGCAATCTCTCTTCTCTGTCTTGAACTTCAAGGATTCTCAGTATTACAGAACTCAGCATTGTTGAACATACCTGTTCAACTCTGGGATCCATACTTAGGTGACCTTTTGATTCTAATTTGAGAATTTATAAAGCAAGAGTTCACACACATTATGTTTCCTGACACTGATTATAATCCTCACATTTTATCTACATTCTTCTTCCATATCCCTTCTTGCCTTTTGAGAGCAACCTCTGGGCATCTGCTACTTTGATCTTGTATATAGTTGATTATTCTAAAGAGTGCTATCCTCCCTGGTGTTAAATCATCACCATCTAAGTCCCTCTATTGTTTGGCTGGACGTTAAGCCACAGGGTTATTTTTAGTTCCAAACCTGAAAGATGACTAAGGATGATAGTCTCAATGGTTCCACCAGTCTCTATTAGACTAGTAAGTCTAGGTTTTTTTTTTTTCAGTTTAGATGTTTTTATGTTTGTGTTTTGCTTCACATTTTTCTCCCACTCTTATATCAGAGACTTTCTGTTATGAACCAACTAGTTCTAGTCTCAGGAGTGTGGTGATGTTTGCATGGTCCATAAGTCTTCTGGAACACAGTCTTTGATTTTCTTCGCTCACAACAGGGAGAAATCATTACATCTTAGATGACTGTCATCAAAATTAGATGCTAAAACCACTTGACCTTGACAATCCCCCGCAACAATGGGCTTGAACTCCTAGGCTAAGTGATTCATCCCCTCAGGGTATTTGGTTATGGCTAAGTATTCCTCATTTTGCCCTGTTTACTGTACTATATACATAGATCTATTTCTAGTGTCTACAAATGAGTATATAGAAGTACTTACTGTTTGCCATACTGTGTGACTGTGGGTATGACATTTGCCTACAAATACTTTGATATTTTGATAAGTCTCAAATATTATCCTGCACATTTCAGCCAAGACTCCATAGCTCCCTTTTCTCTTTAAGTATTTGTTCTAGACATTGCTTCAGCTAGAATTTATAGGACAAGCCTCTGCTATCTCAGTGCAGCAGGGATGCTACTCTCCTTGCTTTCCCTGTGGTAGGAAGGGGCTCCCAGACAGAAATCCAGGATGCAGGGCTGATTACAATGTGTGTCCCTTTGCTCAAAGGTCACAGTGCTTGTTGACTGCTGTTCACTGGCTAGAAATACCTTTCTATCTACAGTATGTCTGCTCAGTCACTTTTGCAAAATTCAAGATTCTAGGTAACAGGAATATGATGATAATTCTGCTTATGGCCTTTTATTTAGCTGACACTCATTCAAGTGTCTTTTATTTCTGTTAAATATGGCCAATTCTCCTCACTATTTCTCATAATACAAAATGGATTCGATATCGAGTTTTATAATATGCTGGACAGGCACAACCACGACCGCCCCTGGTTTCAAGGAGCTTGTGTACAATTGCTCCTCCCCTTTTGAAATACACTTCTGAAATCTTCCTGGAACATGTATTCAAGACTAAGGGTATCTGTACATAGGAAATGGGATCTCCCTCTTATCCCCATTGGGAGGATAAGGAGTTCAGAACAGATGTAGTACTGCAAGAACACAGCATGTATATACAGGCCTGAAAACACCTAACAGGAAGCTGAGCAAAGGGAACTTTTTCTGGACTTTGTTAACTACATACTTTTCTAAAAAAATGCTAGTTCTTCCTTTTTTAATATCAGTATTCTCATAAATAAGTCAACACTATTTATTGACTGTTCTCTTCTACTGTGAAATCTTGCTGTGAAGTCTGTCTTGGTTTTAGTTCACCCTTGGAGGCTAGGATTCTGAAGCTCCATCTGACACACTTCAGACATGTTGTAAGGAGGGACCAGTCCTTGAAGAGGGACATCATGTTTGGGAGGGTGGAGGGATAGTACAGGAGATGAAGAACCTGGATGAGAAGGACTGATTCAGTGACTGGGGTTATGAGAGTAGGTGTGTCAAAGTTGGCACAGGACAGAGCAGGTGTCAGGACTATTGTACATAGGGTCACTATGCATCACAAGTGACTCGACGACACATAACAACAACAATATTAATTCAGTGACAATATCACAGTCAGAGAACTCAAAAGGAACATTACAAGCACTGCAGCTTACTTACTGTCCAAAGGCAAAGAACTGTGGATGAGATACTTGGGCTGAGAGAACTTTAACATTACTTCAATCGAACATGTCCATATAATTTCATGGGAATTTCTATTTCAGAACAGAAAATGGGTGACTTTGCCACATTTAACCTATGTTGTTTAGAGATTATCTGACATTATTTGAATTGGAAACATCTGAGCAGGAGATGAAGTCTTACTCTGGTAGCAGCCAAAGATAAGCAGGCTCAAGAGTTTTGGCACTGGAGTGGATTATATTAGGTTCTGTGGCCATATGGTCTCTGTTGCAACCACTCAGCTACTCTTTTGGCATGAAGACAGCATACCCAATACACAAATGAATATTTTCCTATCTTGTAAACATCCTTTTTTAGCTCTCTTCCATTATCTTTGCCTTTACTGAGAAGCTAAAGCTCTCTGTTGTTACCGCTTGTTTCCTTCAAGTGACCAAATTGATAAAGAGGATTGTTTCTGCATGCCACTTCATCACGCAGTATATAGTTACAAGATGAAACCTTCCTTCTCTTTACAGGTAAACACTACATGCAAAGAGTGCTGAGAGGGAATACTGACTCCTGCAGAGCGAAAACACTGGTCAGGATCACCTGGACTTCACTTCCTGTGACCCAAAGATGCTGGTGAAGTAGTCTTTGCTGCTGTTGTCCTCCACTCAAAGCTCTTCATAACATGGGCTGCATGAAATCAAAGCAAACTTTCCCATTTCCTCCTACATTTGAGAATGAGAAGCGCCATCCAAGTGAAGAAGCCTTTATGCCAGAGACATTTCTACCAAAGATGCCTTCTCCCGTCATCAGAGAGGAAACAAAGATACAGCCAGTGACCAATCCTGTGATCCTTGAATATGCACAACATCTATCCGAGGAAATCCTGAATGATGCTATGCAGCAATGGGCATGCAATAACATCAAATACTCCGACATCCCATATATCGAAAGTGAGGGGCCTGATGTCGTAGGGTGATGACATCATCATAAACTGTAGCTATAGTTGGTGCTAGTGTTAAATACATGAAACAAAAGCAAAAACTGGTGAGTAAATACAAAAAACTATCTAAATATAAGGAAAAACAGTCTGTGTGATAATTTTCCTAATGTAGCGAGACAGATGAAATGTGTTCTAAATGGTTCTATGTTCATAGCAATTTCTACCTGCTTGTAGTCATTTAAAGGGTACTACAATATTCAGCTGCATGTCCCATCCATTTCTTTTTGAGGCAGTAGTGGCATCACCAAAGAAAGTAAGAATAAAAATTTGCCCCAAATTCACACACAAAAAAGCTACAACTATAAAAGAAAGGCACTCAAGTGATAATCAGTGGGTCTTACCGGTAAAATCATTTGTGTGAAGGGTTCCCACTTCTTGACATAAAGGATCAAACAACTTATGTAGAAGTCTCTTTTAACCCTTTTCCTTAATAATATATTTATTTTTGTAAATGAAGAACATAACTATGACTTTGAACTTCAGGTCTCTAACTAACCAGGCTGTTTGTTATTAGATGACTCAGACTTTGGGGCTTAAAAAAGACACTATTTACAAAAGCCATCTTATTACATACTATCCACAACCCTGACCTAGGAAACCCAGTGATCTGTTTAAGAAAGCAAGTACTAGCAGCTTTTTTTTAAAGCAGCAATCCAGTAAATCTTAAGATAACAGAAGCTTTGTTTGCAAGGGAGAAAGCAAAACATGGCCTCAGCCCTAAATGTCTCACAGGTGGAAACAGCTAGCATACAGAGGAGTTATTCCTAATCTGCTGACTGGTGGAGCAGTTGCCAAATTGCTACAGGACCAGGCAATGCAAAAAGACAGTTGGACTGCAGAATGGAAAAAGATGGAATGCTTCCACTGAAACAAGTTCAATGCATGTTTTAAGGTCAACATGCATCTTCCCCCCAATGGCAGCACAAAGCCTATAAAGCTTTATAGCCATTATTCTGTATTTCTAGGTTTACCTGAAGCATTCCATCTAAGCACACTCTTCCTCAGCTTTTTTAAAGGAATCAGTATTGTTTCAGAACTCATTGATAACAGATAATTTTGGGGGTGAGGCGAGGAAGATAGTGAGAGGGTAGATCCTGTAGGAAAATAGGGGCTGAGTCTTTAGAATTATATTTTCATCAAGATTTTTCTACCCAGAGAGTTGAAATGAAAAGGGAATACTTAAGCTCATTTATGCTGGATCCTTTTGTTAAACACATTAGATCTTTTGTCCTTAGAAGGCAGGAAAAAAGCTCGTGACCTCTTTAGTGAGATAAATATGCATTTGGCCTTGTCTACCTCTAATTTTCACAATTACACTTTGAAACCTACAATCGAATGCAGCAAACTCTTAGTTACTTGGGCAAAGAAATCTCTCTTTAAACTGGGTGATGTGTCACTGTCTAGTTGCCTTTAGACAGCTGTTCATTTAATGAATGTTAGTCACCTAATTCCAGGATCTATACATTCCTATTGTATTTAGAATCTTGTAACTTACATAATAAAAAACCCACCATACTTGTTCACTGAAATTTTAAGGCTACAGGAAGAAAGTTTCACATAGGTGCAACAAAACATTTAAAGTTCTGAAGAGAAATTTGCAATTTTGAGTATTTATACTTGTGGTTCAGACAAATGCCCAGGTGTTTTTTGTTCATTTTATATTTCATATCATTTTCTATTTAAAAGCACCCTAATTAGAGAAATTAATAACAATGATAAAATGTTTAAAGCTGCATATCCTACTTTTTTTTTTTAAGTATTCATGGACTGGAGAGGTTTGCTCACTTTGAAATGTTTTAACTTTTGATTCCTTCTTTGCTCGTGGCCTCTACTTACTGAGGTATAACTGAGACGCTGCCAGATGTATCTAGGTAGATCTAATCTGCTATCACTCTTTCTCCAACAAAACTGTGGTACTTTTATTTGCCACTGCAAATACAAGTTTCCAGTGTTTTATACTGAAGAGAAAGGACACAGTTGCAGTTTTCTTTCTTTGCCCCATTTACATGTGCATCTTTCCTCAGGAACATCCATGCAGCCGCAGATGACCCTCTGTGAGCCTGACAAACAATAGGCGGTAATTACAGAAACAGCTCAAATGGAGAAATGTGCCAATTCCCTATTTTCAGAAGTTCACATACTCCACAGATATTCTTCACTTATGCCTTTCCCAGTTAAAAGCATCTCCCACACTCTTTCAGTTATGTGCCTGTGATCCTAGGATTTAAGTTGCCTTAGCACTTACCTATGACAATTAATATAAAGCACAATTTTGAAGAAAACAAAATGAGTACCCTCTTAGTTCCAAAGGAATAATTTGTGTCAAATTGCCTTATTAAAAATAGACACACTGAATGAAGTAGTATGATATCTTTATGTTCTACTCAATATTCTTGACATTTTATGAGACAAGGGGACTATGGTATTGCAGGTTTAGAAATCAAGAGCTAGAAACCCTTTAGAAATAGTGTTATGAAACTGTACTATAAACACAAGTTCTAAAGAGCATATGCTTCATTATAATGCCCTCATATTGTATACATGTGACTAAATATAGAATACCTCCTCCTTGGATCGTGTGGGCAGTGGCTTGGAAGCCCTGTGTGCAACCTTGTTTGTAAAACTAAGAACCTGTAAGACTTAGTTATGAAATGGTATATATTTCCAGGTATTTTTGTGAAAAAATTTTTATAACTGTACAATAAAACCTAGCTGCAAGTAACTAGCTCTGAGTTATTATTTAAAGAAAGCAAATGCTTTTTAACTAAGTAGACTTGCTTTTTAACATAAATGATTTCAACATTTTCTTGACAACGAATATAAAGAGAGTTGTTGTTAAGTGCCATCGAGTCGTAGATGACTTATAGCGACCCTATGAATGAAAAGCCTGAGCACTGTTCATAGAGTTTCCGAAGGCATGCCATTTCAAAAGAGGATGCCACTCCTGCTTCCAGGCTTGTTTTAATCAGGAAGCTCCAGCAAACACTGTCCACCATGGGTAACCATTATCACTTTTGGCACATCAGTGTCACAGTGTTCAGCTTCACAGCAACTATGAGATACCACTGTATAGCAATGCACAGACCACCTAGAAGAATGTTTGACAGAAAAACAATTTGAACCAGGCCTGAGGGCCACAGTTTAAAATCACCCATCTTGGGCTCGGTAACATATTATAACAAAGTGAGTAAAAATCAATATATACAAATAAATTTCCTGACTCCTTCTGGTCCAATTTAGCTGCTATGAAAATAGAAATGTGAACGTGTCCATTATCATGGCATCTTTATTTGAAATATGTTCTGTGAATTTTTGGAAGACTTAACATATTCTGCATCTCAACTCAAGAACTAAGAAACAGCAACTGACCTGGTGAATGGCAGTTTGCTCACTTGTGAACAGGAAACAATCGCTGATGTCCTTTTTAGTACCTTTGATTTGTGTTACTATCAACTTGAAAGTCTCTTAGTATTTACAGGTTTGGGATAAAGGAGAAACTATTCAAGTTATAAAATGATCAGGTGACTAAGATTCTTACCTATGCTTAAGGTTCCTTAAATAACACCTACTGTCAATACAAATCACTAATGTCATTTATATTTTGAATAAACTCCTCTTCCCTCCTCTTGATTTTTTTTTAAATTTAAAAAAAAATTTATTATTTGTGTGTGTATGTGCCATCAAATTGGATCTGACTGGTACAGGAGCAAATTGCCCCTCCTTCTCTAGCAGTGCATCCGTTGGATTCGAACCTTGTACCTCCGGGATTGCAGTGCAGCTTCTTGCCACTACGCCACCAGAGCTCCCTTGCCCCCACTAGATTTGAACCTTCTGTGAGAACAATTAACATAGCACACAAGTTTGAGGTAAATTGCAGTAAGTAAAGTTTATCAGACACTGGAGTTTCCAAATACCTTATTCTGCCAGATGAACACAATTATAAATAAAAAGCAACAGTGTTTCCTACAGGATGGAATTATTATTATTTTGTTGTTGTTACTGATTGCTGTCGAGTCAAGCACGACTCATAGGGACTCTATGAACAAAAGACCTACCTATCACCTTATGACTTTAGGAAAAGAAAAAAAGAGACAACTTTATAAATTTTTTTTTTCTTGGATTTCTAATGTTATATAAAAAATACTTCTACTTGTTTGGAATAGATGTTATACATGGAGAGAATTCTCTGAAGCATTAACAAAGAATTGTTTTTCAGGGTTTATAATTTTTTTAAATCTACATATATATGCATCTACTTAATAAACATGTAAGTCACTACCCAAAGGCAAAGCACAAAGTTCCTATTTCAATTAGATATATTAACTGAAGAGAATCATTAAAGACCTTTCCATTTTCCCCCTCTTCTAATACACAGATTGGTAAATGTTTTCTGTCAAGGGTTAAAAAGTAAACAGGCTTTGCAGGCCACATGATCCCCTTTGTAACCATCTACCTCTGCCAGGGTAGCATGAAAAGTTGTTGTTGTGTACCTTCAAGTTAGAAGTGACTCACAGCTAACGCTCCGGCGAGTTTTCAGAGGTAGTAAATCACATGGGAGCTGCTAGTGGATTCAAACTGTGTGCCTTTGGGTTTGGCAGCACAACCCCTCACCACTAAGCCACCAGAGCTCTCGAACATGAAGAGAGTCATGAGTAATATGAAAAAAAAAAAGGGGGGGGGAGATTACAGCTATGTTCCAAAAAAACAATTTCTGTATGCTGAAATTTGAATTTTATATAATTTGTATGTAGCATGAAATAAATGACGCCCATCCCCACAATCATTTTAAAATTAAGAAACCATTCTTAGTTTACAGGCTGTATAAAATAAAGCAAGCCGTATTTGTCATCACCATATTTGTCGTCATGCTCCAAACTAGCAGCTTTTTAAAAGAACAGTCACTTCAAAATTTCAGATCATTGCTTCCCAGGGATTGAAAATAATTATTCACATCTTCATCAGTAACATCTTTTAGATCAGCTGGTTTCCACTTCGGATTTGGGTCTTTTTCTATTAAAACTGTCAAGACATAGATGTGAACACATTTCTTTGTGTTATTATCAGATTTTCATTATTGAATCAATCCATATGTTTCGTTATGTTGTGCAAAATAAGGCTGCTATGAGTAAGAACCAATTCAACAGCGACTAAACTAACCATCACCACCTTGTATTAGGTATGTTGACTTCAAAGTACTTTCCCCTCTATAAATTTTTAAATTTTATACATGTTCAATTTTTCTTCTAAAATAAATCCCAAGATACCTGGATTCCTAGATAGCAATATACTGATGAAGACTAGTGTAGATAGCTTCCAATCTAAGCATGATATCTCTAGCTTTAACAAAGCTTACTAAATTAATCCTGAATTATTAGTGATTTAACTATTAAACATATTTTCCTCCTTAAAATAGTAAGTGGCACCCCAATGGTAGAAAACAGTTAAAAACCAGACTTGGTGTGGCTTAAAGGGGAATGCAGTCAAAGGTGGCAGGCCCAGATCTGCTTTCACAATCTCTATACATTGCATTTGGAAGCAGTGTCTGGAGTGAGAGAATATTTGTCTGCCTGCTTCAGTGTGGATACTACAGGTCTGCTGAATCCTGTGGTGTGAACAGGATTAAAATTAAATGCCAGACCACCTCAAGTTATCACAAAACCTCTCCCTCTCCTATTTCTGTGTGGTCATCACTTAATGTAGCCAGAGCAACATTAGGAATTCTGAGGCAATCTTCAACTCTCTTAAATAGGAGGGAGAGTATCAATTTCCTGGTTGTGATTCTAGGGAAGATGGAAAAAGGGTACGCAGAATCTCTCACATTTTACAAAGGCATGTGAGTCTACAATTACTTCTAAATAAATAGGTCTTGATTTTGTACTGTTTTTACATAAAAAGGAACAGCATATAGTTGGTATGGTTCAGGTAGGGAATTTCAATTATGCTCAAAATATGCTTAAATCTTGTGAAGAATGAAAATACATAACAATATAAATTTTACAGACAGCCCCAAAAACCCAATTTAGCACAAAAGACTAAAATGTTAAGAGGCTTAGGAACTAAAAAGGAAGACTGCCTTACGAGGTAAGATGGTTTCCATCACTGGACATTTTCAATGTTTGGCTGCCTGACGGGCTTCCAGTATCAAATCAGTGGTGGCATTAAACCCTGATGTTCTGATCCCTCAAATCTGAGTTTTATCTTCCTTAGAAAAGATAAAGAACAATCCTAGGGTATTCTCTGCACAAACACCTCTTCTTCTTTAAACCTTCTGGTCACAATTATGTCCCTTCCTGTGATTCCACTAAAGTTTAAAAAAAAAATTAGTCAAACTCTGTTACTTTAATTTAAACAAACTCTTTTTTCCTTCTCCTAGAAGTGATGTCATTTATGTCCCCTACAATACACACAACTCAGATTTTTCAGAAGGTCTCATGAGAGACCCACACAAATTCCATTTGGAAGCGGAGTCCCCGTAGCTCTGCAGAGATAATCCATTTACGTGTTATCAGGAAGAATTTGTAATAGCCATTTCCCTAATATGCTAACATATTTTATCTAATTTACAAAGCATAACAGACATTTGATTATGCAAGAACGCTGAACATTTTTAATCAGAAATTATGTAGCTTTCTGAATAAAGAGGCTAAACGGAAAGATTAAGCAATATATTTTCTTCATTAAAAGTGACTTGATAAAAAGCACCTGCTTTATCAATCAGGACTTTGCTGCTTTGATGAAGCTTTCGACCTTTTCCCCCCCTTAAAATAACAGACAATATTCATCTGAAAGTAATATTTTTGTTTGTTTACAAATAGCTATAATAATGTATAGTAAAGATTTGAGTATTTTTTCTTTAACTCAAGTAGTAACTTCCTAAAATCAGAGGCCTAAGCTCAGATGATGCACATTCAAGCAAGAATTTGTAGAGAATTAGTGGGGAAAAGCATTTTACTTCATTTCAATAAAATACACAGCTGTGGCCTCTAAATGAACTCCATGTCATCTTAAAAGGTTTGAGAACAGTGCTACTTCTGATGACTCTATCACGTAAGAAATTAAGAATTCTAAAACAATGGTGACTGGTTATTATCAAAGCTTAGATTATGGGGAACACAAATTTTTTTTTATTATTGTAAAAACAGCATATTTAATGCCCATATTCTAACTGATGAAAATATAATAAATTCAGACAGAAACACCTCATTTTATACTACTGAAATAATAGCTATTGTTTATACAAATAAGAAATTATAAATAAAAAGGAATTATTGTATTTCTGCTTTTAAACAAATCATTCCCTCCATTTGCTCTTTTTGAATATGCTGACTTTGGACATGGTAAGCAAAAATGCAAAATACTAGTAAGAACATTAGCAGATGGTACAAATTATGCCACATGGTTTTTAAACAGATTTAAGTGCTCTGATGCAGGAAAGAAGGTGGTGGTAAGGTCTGGCTGCTGATTTTGTCTGATAGTACAAAAGAGGGAAGGACTTGAGGGATATTTCCCCCCCCCAATGGAATGTTCAAAGCTTCAGCAACAAAATTAGTTTACTTATCAAAGGCAGTCCATGTGACTTTAGGAAAAGGATTGCCTCCTACCTGTAGAGATTTTACCATTTTTTGGTTTTCACATTACCAACAGGGATATAAACAGAGATCAGTCTTTGAAACTAATACTGTCTAAACATGAATTTTTATGAAATCCTTACAAAATTAAATGTTCAATGCAACTATCATTTCTAATTAAGAGGATATAAGTATTCTTTTTGTAATAGTACAAGGGAAACTGAGTTACTGACACTTACCTGCTCTAACGCCTTCATGAAAATCATGGCCTCTCTGAAAGAAAATCAAGAGTAAGGGGCATAAGTTCCAACCATCTTTGTTCCTAGGGTTCTTTACCCCGCCTACCTCAGACTATGGTCACAATCTGAACTATGACGTTCACTGGACCACATTTTTTTTTTAGGATTTTTTTTTTAAACAAAAACTTCCTTCATTGATATACAATTCCCCCATCCCATTCCCCCCACCCCCCAACCGGAGTACACTTCTCTATGCAACCTTAATTCTGGATTCCTGTGCTAACCATAATAATCATATATCGCCTCTAATCTGTTCTTTCCCTCATCTGGATACATAATTTATCCAGTTTTTTCTCAATCTTACCCCAACCCTGATGTCAGACCCATTCTACAACAGTGGCACCATGCAGTATTTGTCCCTTTGTGACTGAGATATTTCACTCAGCATAATGTCCTCCAGGGTCACCCACTTTGAATAATATTGCATGAGGTCAATGTCATATTCCATTGTGTGAATATACCACAGCTTCTCTATCCATTCATTTGTTGATGGGCACTTAGGTTGCTTCCAACTCTTTGCTATTATAAACAAATGCGATAAACATGGGTGTGCATATATCTGCTGGGATGGCAGTTATGGTCTGGGGTATATTCCCAGTAATGTAATTGCTGGGTCAAATGGTATCTCTATTTGCAATTTTTTGAGAAAGCGCCAGACCACTTTCCACAATGGTTGCACCATTTTACACTCCCACCAACAGTGAATAAGAGTTCCAGTTTCTCCACATCCTCGCCAGCATATGTTGCTTGCTGCTCTGTTAAATTTTGCTATTCTTACTAGGGTGAGATGATATCTCATAGTTGTTTTGATTTGCATTGCTCTTAGAGCTAAGGATTTTGAACATTTCTTCATGTGCTTGAGAAGACGATGGCCTGAATGGGGTAAAATTTAGTCCTCTAACTGACATCGCTGCTCCTCAAAAATTTGAAAAGGTCCCTGACTGCTGACTTTGCAAGTGCAGTACATCTCCTCTGCATAGCAGGAGTTTGAAAATACTATGGCTTGAGTCAGATGTGTCTGTTCTCAAGGTGACATCCTTGCTTCTTAGCTTTTTAAAAAGGTCACTGGAAAGAGATCTGCCCATTTGAATATATTGTTTGTTTGATTATACTCTACTCTCAATAAATTATCAGTTAATAATCTATGTTATTTTAAAATAGAGAAGCCCTCAAACACAGACACCCCTGTCTTTTTACCACTAAATTTAAAGCCCACCTGCATCTATTTGCACCTGGCTTCCTTTTCATTACAGAAGCCAAAGAAATCATCTCCATTTGTAACATCAGTTCTCCCCAATATTCTCACATGTATCCCCTCTTGACTTCTCAAAGACTGTGTAATTCTCTTTTCATGACATCAGTAGAAGTAGTATATCTTAGTGCTAAGTGCAATCAAACTCCCTAGGTTCATATCTTGGTCCAACTATGTATTAAGTACAGCACTTTGGGCTAGCCAATTCTCCAAACTTCAGTTCCCTGAAACACCAGTATCTATACATGCATCACAAGATAATTTTAATCCACATCCCAGACAGTACGTATCTACCATTTAGTAATTGTTGAGTAAACATTAATCACCAACATACTTTCTTCTCTATTGCATAATTCCTAATCATTTGTGAACATGTTCTAACACCTTCCATTTTACAAAGTAATAAAAGAAATCTCAAATAATTCCATAGTTCTAGTTTTCTATCTGATATCTGTTTCAAGAAGAAAGAGTCATGTACAGACATTCTCAATGTCTTCACATCCCATTTACTCAGTTCCTCTTCAATTAGTTGTTGTTAGGTACCACTGAAGAGATTTCAACTCACAGCAACCCTAGAAACAATGGTACTGAATCTTGCCCTATCTTGAGTCATCCTTATGATCTGTGATATGCTCAAGGCAACTGTTACAGTCACTGTGTCAATCTATCTCATTAAGAGTCTTTCTCTGCCCCTCCTCCTTTCCCAGCATGATGTATTCTTCCAAGGACTGGTCTCTCCTGACATGATGCCCAAAGTAATTGAGATGAAGTTTCACCATTCTTTCCTCTAAGGAGCACCCTTGTAACACTTTCTCTAAGATAACCTGGTTCATTCCTTTAGCATTTCATGGGGTATTCAATTCTCTTCCCAACACAACTCAAAGGCATTGATTCTTCGGTCAACTTTTTTCACTGTCCAACTTTCAGAGGCAGAGGAAGCAATTAAAAATACCATGGCTTGGATCAGTAGGCGCACCTTAGTCTTTAAAATTATATCCTTGCTCTTTAGCACTTTGGAGGAGTCCTTGATAGCAAATTTGTCAATTAAACACATCTTTTGATTTCTGTTGATCTGTCATAATCTCTCAGGCACCATCTCCTCTATTCTAACCACACTGTTTCCTGGCCTCCTAGAATCAGAAGACACGCTTTCAACTCAGTACCCACAGTTCCCTTTGTCTGGAGTACTCTTCCTCACTTCTTCCAGGTCTTCACTTGACCATCTCAGTGTGGCCTTCCTGATCATCCTGTCTACAGTTTAACCCTCTGTCCCTACAAATTTCATATTCTATTTACTCTTTCACCTTAGGACTTATAATTCATATACCATATATTTTATGCATTGATCTTATTTATGGCATGTCTTCCCACCATAAAGTACCAAGAATGTAGGAGTTTCTGGGCTTTTTCCTATGCATTCCCAATAACCCAGCAGTTCCCTGTACATGCTATTTTTTTTTAGTAAGTAATTAAAGCCTCAAAGTCTTAAAAAGCAATTAGTGCTAATGCCCCAGACCTCAACCCCTAGCCTCAGCCTCTTTGCTTCAATTGCTAAATACATTATTTCCCTCACATCCATCCAGAACTATCAAGCCTATCTTCTACATCTGTCTCAAATCTATTTCTTCTATTTTCACCATAGTCTAAAGTGTTATTATTTCCCATTCTGATTATTGCAATAAACTTTTCTCTGATCTCTGCATCTATTATGAGCCTCTCTATCTCTATTTCTGTATCTTTTTAAAAGCAAACAGATCAAATTTAAAATCCTGGCTTAAACCTTGAGAGGCTTATCAGCATTTTTATTTCTCATCCTTGGGGTTACATATGAGGTGACACCTCTGAGATAGTTTCCTTGGCTTACTTTTCAAATTAAGTTTCTCTCCCTTCCACAAACATGCCTATCCCTGTGTAATTTTCTTCTAATACCAATTCCAAACATATGCTTTAGATAACTTCCACAATGTGTAATTGTTTTACTAATTCTTTGTCATTTCTGGATGCTGTAATTTCCATGAAATAAGCAGTGCATCTTCTGATTAAGTGTAATAAATACTTAGCATAGTGCCTGACATAAACTATTATTTTTGCTGACAGGCTGAAGAAAGGAGGGAGTCAATCAAGGTAGAGCACATATGTATTCTGAAAAATATGTACTGTGTAAAATACACAGGGTAGTCAGGACCACAGGCCATGGAGTGACACAGCTTTGTGCCACAAGCCACTCACTAGCCTGTTCTCAGCCATTCACTATCAGCACTCTCAGACTTCTCTATACCATTTTCCTCATCTGTAAGAGGAGATAGTAACAGTACCAATCTTTCTAGAATAAGATTTAATTAAAAGAATGCATGCAAAGTTCTTTGCATACTACCCACGATGTAATAAACCTTAGCTCCTATTTTCATTCTCTGAGGAGTGATTTTAAAAATAACCAATGGAATTTTCATCCTGGCTAAATTAACTATTTTGACTATTTTAATAACTACTTTGAAGGCATTAAAGCCCAATAGGCATATATTATTTTCTGGTAATTATATAAAAATATTCCTCTTAGGTTATAAATGGATCAAATTAGGTAAATGTATTCATTCCATAAATTATTTCTTAAGAATCTTCTGAACATTAACACCAAAGGGATAATTCTACCCTTAAAGAGTTTATTATCTGGAAGAAATTGATGGCTCAAATTTTTTCATGAAAATAACACTGCATGTGACTACTGTTTAAATTATATACAATGGTACCTTAAATGTTAATCTATTGATTAAAACATTTAAAATAACTCCCTCTTGTCCTTTATTGTCTGCCAAGTACTACACAGAGCATTTTGTACTAGATTGAGTGCTACTTTTAATATATATCATTTTACATTATGACGGAATTCAGATTCAGTGAGTTTCTGCATCTTGCCCAAGATCACAATGACCATGCCTGAATCATGGTTGTCTATTTTAAACTTCTGGTGAGATTTAAGGGCTTTTAATACAGATTTATAAGCAAATGCAAAAAGAACAAACAGATATATCTTGGAAAAAGTGCAGCCAGAGTGCTCCGTGAAGGCAAAGATGGCAAACCTTCATCTCTCATACTTTAGACATGTTACTATGAGAGGCTATCCCGTGGAATGGGACATCATGCTTGGAAAGTTAACAGGGTCAGATAAAGAGAGGAAGACCCTCAGATGGACTGACACAGTGACTGCAGCACTGGGCTCAAGTGTATCAGAGATGATAAGGATGACACAGGATAGGGCAGGAATCAGGGGTGTTGTTCATAAGGTTTCTGAGTCATAGTCAACAGCACCTAACAACAATAATATGCAAATGTAATTACTTGATTCATTAAAGGCTACTACTAATCTGGGGAACATATTTCCACACACGTAAAGTTAGCTCACTTGTGACAAAAGATCTTTGTGCAGTTTTGCACTATTTCTCTAACTAGAAAATAACTAGAAAAATAGCACTTGAAAAAATTCTTACCATACAAGCTTGACTTAAGCGATATTCCATAATTAACACTTCTGGCAATGTCTTTGAAGATCCTTCTTTGAGTTGCCTTAGAGTGATCTTGAGGGATGTTGGAGACATTCTTTTCAAAATCTATAGGGGTAATAAATGTACTAGTTTTAATCCAAGAGTTACAAATTTTTCTATACAAATCTCATTGTGTGAGATTTATTTATGAGAGTTTGACTTATGAAAACACTTCTTACCAGTATTTTCATAAGTCAAAGTCTCATAAAAGACCTCAAGGTTAGACTTGACTAAGCATAAAAAATGTTTCTAATTTGTTACAAAAACAAAACAGAGCATTCTACAAGTGGCATAAATTCTTCAGGTTATCATTTAAAGGGAGTTCTGGGAGTAGGCAAGGACTTGGCTCCCAAGCAAAAGGGAGATGGTGCAAATTCATCAGTTACTCAGTCGGAGAAAGATGAGCATTGTCCTCTCATGTGGTTTACTGACTCGGGAGAATCCACTGAAGGGTGAACTACAAGTCAGTTCTGGCTTGTTGGCACATAATAACAAGATAATTTAAAGAGTGAAAAATAAATCTGCAATTATAGCCTGCTTGGCAGGACTTAGGATCCCAAGTAGGTATGCAAATAGCAATTATATTTTAATTAAATTAATATCTATCTTGCAAACTAACAAATCATGAAAAAAATTTCACTATACAACACAAAGGACGGGAGGGAACAGAAAAATCCAGTATCTCCCTTCCCATGTTATGAGTCTAGAGTTACCTGAACCTGTATCTTCATCCATAATTAATTCCATTTACTTTGGAAGAAAAAGGAGACAAAAATTCAAGTTATGGTAACACACTCTTACATGTTTGTTGTTGTGTACCAAAGAGTTGGGACTGAATCATTGCTGATCTTCCAGCAGGTTTTCAGAAGCAATTAATAGCACAGGAGGAGGTTGCCCATCCTTCTCCCGAGGAGCAGCTGGTGGCCTTGAACTGCGAGCTTGCAGGATTGCAACGCAGCTTCTTGCCAGTAGGCCACCAGAGCTCCCTACACGCTTCTATAGCATTTTGTAAAAAACTTTTAACGACTTCTACATATACAATCCGGTTAATATTTTTAAAGCGGTGCAATCATTCCTATTCTCCTTTCCTGGGGTGTTCCTTGCTAAAGCATTTAAATAAGAATTTCAGACTTGACTCCTCGGTTACAGTATTATGGCGCACCTTTCTGAATTTAAAGATGCTACTGTCAATGTTCAAATTCCTGTATAAGATTGTGACCAAACGGCTGCAGTGGAGGCCCATAGCATGCTGTGTACACATAGTATATACCCTATAATTACGACAGATAAGTTTCCAGGCTCTCTTTACTGTTGAATGACTATCTTGAGGGTTTAAACTTGACTTTTTGAGTCCAAAGAAATCCTTAGAGCAGTTAACATTTTTAACAGTGAAATATTAAAATTTCATGACTAGGAGTCAGCCAAAGATGGCTCCTACCACTACTTTTACTAAATATTTTAACAGAGGTCCTAGGCAGCACAGGAAGCTGGCAAGAATAAGGTGGGGTAACCGCCATCCAAGCAGATATATGCACACCCAGGTTTATTGTGGCTTTGTTCACAACAGCAAGGAGCTGGAAGCAACCTAAGTGCCCATCAACAAATGAATGGATAGAGAAGCTGTGGTATATTCACACAATGGAATAAAACATTGCATTGAAAAACAAGGAACTCATGCAATATTATTCAAAATGGGTGACCCTGGAGGACACTATGCTGCGTGAAATATCTCAGTCACAAAAGGACAAACACTGTATAATGCCACTGCTGTAGAATGGGACTGACATCAGGGTTGGGGAAAGAATGAGAAAAACTGGATAAATTATGTATACTGCATTGAAATAGAAGACGGAGAGAACAGTTTAAAAGCAATATATTATAGGGTTTTATGATTATCGTAAGAATCCAGAATGAAGGTTGCAGAGTAGAGTATACTCAGGGTGGGGTTAGGGGGTGTGGGAGGATTATATGAAGGAATTTTTCTTTTACTTCTCAAAGAGAAGAGCAAACTGGCGGTGGGGGGGAGGGGAGAAAATGCAACAACGAATGAATGGAAATCCAAAATCTCTGTAAATGTTCATTAAAATTAATTTTAAAAAAAGAACAAGATGGGGAAGAATAAATAAATAAGGATACAGAAGAAAAGAAAGGAAGGAAGCAAAAAAGATGAACAACATCACTGTATACAGAAAACCCAAAGTTGTAAACTATCAAAATGAGCACAGCAAAGTCACTGGATAGATCAATATACAAAATTTAATCTCACATTTTATCTCTATATATCAATAAATAGAGAATGGACTTTTAAAATTATGTAACTTATAATTACATAAAAAATATTAACTTTGTAGGAATAAATCTACTGAAAGATATGCATCATTAAGAGACACTAAAGATGACTTAAATATATGGAAAAAGATGCTGCATTGATGGATGGAAGACTTAATGTTTGCTTTCCTTTTGGAAAGTACTAGACAGAGGGTGTTGGCATGATCAGCCCCAATAAAAAACTTAACTAGAGCTGCTATGAAGGTTCCATAGTAGATAATTTTTCATCAAGTATTTTCTTAACTCTTTAAAAAGGTTTTAAATTTGTTTCCATACAATAACTTTTTTACATTGTGTTTCACTCACATATATTGTGTTTTATACAATCTTTCGTTTATATTGTGTTTCATGCAGTTATACACATATTTCATAGATCAGTCACATAGTGATCTATGTTTATTTTCACCCAGTCTCTTCAAGTCCCTTTTGCTGGAGTAACTGAACACATTTTACATAACTTCACAAGGAATCCTGGAAGCACAGCCTAGTTTCCTGTAGACTTCATCCCATGCACTGTCCTTTTGCTGATTTTGCTTTGTATTCTGTCACAACAATAAATCCAAGTCAGGAATACTGTGATATGGGAACCTCACAAGCCCTCTTTGGAGAGCCTGGAAGTGGCCTTGGGAACCCACAGAATAGAAAGCAATGGCCTACTGTCTTTTACCTTCTAATGTTCTTGAGAAATGTGAAGTCTTAGTGTGACACATTTTGTTCTCTGAAAGCCTAATGGGGTACTCAACCATTTCTTAAATAGAAGCATAAAAGAAACAAGCGGGAAGCGGGAAGATGGATTACATCCAAACTATTTCTGTTCATAAAATGACACCATGAAGAGAGAGAAATAAATGAAGTTCTATATTCAACAAAGAGTTCACATTCAAGAAATATAAACTATTTCCACATACTAATGACACTAAAGATTTAACAGGCACTTCACAAGCAAGCACATCTACAGGGCTAACAAATACTTACAATGAAGGGACAGCAAAAACCCCATTTTTTTTATAAACCCCCATTAATGCCAGAAGCAGAAGCAGGCCATAAAAATTCTTAGCTTAAGGCAAACACAAATGCCCTGGGTAAAGCCTTGTCTGTCCTTGCAAAGTAAAGAATTAACTAGTGTCTACGTGACACAAAAGGAGTAAAGGTGGGCAAAGTAGCCAGCCTGTCAAAAGCCGGCCCACATGACTGATCCCCCGACACACCAACCATGATCTCAATCTCCCTGCCCCGACGGGGCACTCAGAAAAGCTAGAAAAGCAATTGGGACGGGGGACTTGGGGCTTCTTTCCACCGCCACCAACTTGCGGAGGGAGAAAGTCTCCACATGTGGAATTAATAAACGGTCTTGAAAATTTCAAATGTGTGACTGGATCTCCTTTGAGGGGCATTTCGTGGGCAGAACAACAATAGTGCTCAATTTCATTTCTCATCATGGAAATGTTAAGTGAGGAGTTGCACTGCCAACCCCAAGAGAGACACTTCAAATCCCCCAGGTGCTCGATGAGAAAGATGAGCAATTTTTCCTGTGCAGTCTACTGACTCTGAAAACCCACTGGAAGGTATGCTATGAGTCAGTCCCAACTCAGTGGCACATAACAATAATAATGCTATTTTATACGCACTGTCATCATGAAACTCTGGTGGCTTAGTGATAAAGAACTGCCAACCCAGGGTATACACCAGCTGCTCCATAGGAGAAAGATGGTCAATCTTCTCCATTGGAATTTACTATTTCTGAAAATGTGCTGGAGAGCTAGCTATGGGTCAGTTCTGACCTGATAGTCCACAACAACAACAATAACCACTGTTCCTCAGTTTATTTCAACTCACTGTAAACCTCCACATGGAATTCAGAGGCTGTAAATCTTAATGGGAAGATGAGTGCCATCTTTCTTCAAGGGAGTTTGGTGAATTCGAAGTAGTGACCTTCTGGGTTACTCACCCAACACCAGGCTCCTTTCATACTCACCAAAGTGACTAAAAGGAGAAAAGAAATATCCAATGGTAGTGAGAATGCAGAGCAAGCAGAATTTTCATTGCAAACTTTTGGCTGACACAGCAGTGCAGTACAATTCCAGAGTACATAATTGTAGAAAACGTGTATTGTATGTTACAGAAAGACACACAGAACGAGTTCATAGTAGCATTATTTTTAACAGCCTAAAACTGAAAGAAAGCAGTGGTAAATGTCAACCAACAGCTAAGGTGCATAAAAAAACCATAATATGTTCACACAGTGGAATATTCTGCAGCAATGAAAATGACTAAACTTCTGCTATGCACAATGTGGATGTTGCATAACACAAACACAATGTTATGTGAAAAAAAGCTAGAGCCCTAACGTGTCCACCTAAATAGAACTCAAACGTTGTTAAAAGTCAATATAAAAAAAAAATTTGAAAAGTCAATATAATGGCTAAGCCAGGAGGAAGGTAGTAATTGAGAAGGGAGACTTGGGGAACACTGATTTATCACTGATTAACTCTGGGTGTTGGTTTTGTTCAAGTTGTGAAAATAACTTGAACTATATATGTAAGCTTTCTGTAATTTTCTGTATGTTATACTTCAAAAAAATAAGTTTCTGGAATAAACACATGCACACACTGTGGAGTTTATCTTTCAATATGACTTTTACTAGCTATTTAATTTTGTTTTGTAGATGGACAGGAATACAGAAATGGTGTATGGTAGTCTATCCACAGGGGGATTTTGGTCCGTCTCAACAATCTACAAGGTAATTGGTTAGAATTGCCAACAAAGTGAATAGCTCTAGCCAGAGACAGGTCTTCTGGTGCCACTGAAGAGAAAGCAAGACAATATAGGATCCCATTCTTGCTCCAGCTACACCTACAGCAGCAACACTTATGGCTGAACTGCAGACCTGACATGAGATGGACCTCGGAAGGTGGGAATGGAAAGCCAATACTGGCAAGATTGAGAACTTTGTTGGACAAGTAGGGATGGCAGAAGCCAACAATGACAAGACTAAGAACGTGGGAAGATGGCCCAAAGCCTCAAGGTTCAAGTCTGAAGTGTCTATGTGTAAATTTCAGGAGCCAACTTGACTATATTTTGTTATTAATCTGGATTATCACCTTTTGACTTCCCCATTATGGTCTGTGTGGTCTGTGAGCTATTGCATTGGATCTTGGACCTAGCAAAGCAGTAAAATTGGTGTTGAGATGAGTAGAAAGAGGTACAGGAGCATGGAGGACCTCATGGGAACTGGTTTTGTGTTACTGATGCTGTTGATGGGGAAAATTACCCTTGGTGAAGTTGGTAAAGGTCAGATATGGCTGCCCCACATGGCCCTTGCTCTTTTTATACACACGTAATAGAAAGAGAGAGAAAGAAAGCTCATGGAATATGAACTCTTTAGGTAAACAGAAATCCTCTCAGAATCTAGCCCAATTATCTTTTTGGCTTTATTTTCTGAAACTTGACTCCTTGTTCTCTGCTCTGCATCCTCCAGCAATGTTCTTTGAGCATACAAAGTTTGTACTCTCTGGAATATCCTAAGTCATTGCGTAAACTCTCACTAAGGTTTTAAGATGCTGAGCAGATGGCATTTCCTCTATGAAGCCTCCTACCACCCCTCCATAATTTCTGGACACCTACAGTAATGTTTTCAAGCTTCTATCTATCCACTCACCTATCCATCCATTTATCCATCCATCCTTATCCAACCACTATGTGAAATGTATGTCAGCACCTAGAGATACAGGATTGAGCAAGCTTCTAGGGAGTTAACAAGCTGCCCTAGATTGCACTCAATAAAGCAAAAGACAGAAGAGGCAGAGAGAAAAAGACACATACTGGGATAAACACAAGCAAACAGAGGTAAAGTCTTTTGTAGAATAACACTATAATTTTATGATATTTTACAATATTACACCTAAAGATCACAGGTTGCATGGATTGAAGCTGTCAGGCTTACATAGGAAATATCTCTTAGTAGTTATCCTCAGGGTTGGATGAAATAAGTGAAGGCAAAATTTCATTCACAGTGACAAATCATTTGTTATTTTAAAATCAACCTTCATAAATCACCACTGTATAATACTTGTTAAATATGTCTCTGGCTTTTAACTAGTTTCAGTCAACTGCTGTTAAGAATTACATCCTGGCATGAATTTTAGTAATATATTTCTACTATTGTTCACGTTTAAGTACTTAATATCTGAAAATTTTTTCCAGAGGTGGTCGGATTGACAATAAACTAATACAAATATAAGCATAAAAGCCTAAATTAGAACAAGTCAAAGTTATCTTTCATTGATAAAGTGCGATTTCAAAGCAGTACATTTTTAAATGTATCTGCATTGGTAATATTTCTATGTAAAGACTAAATAGGCTTTTACTTAAAGAAATAGCCTCGTATTTCTTTTTTCCTATCTACAATAAAAGACTCGGAGGCAGTCAAGATGAATGCTTTCTGCAATCTGATCTTGGACACTTCCAGTCATTTCTTAAAAGCATTTACAACTTAAGA
Source organism: Elephantulus edwardii (assembly GCF_000299155.1). Classification (NCBI taxonomy): domain Eukaryota; kingdom Metazoa; phylum Chordata; class Mammalia; order Macroscelidea; family Macroscelididae; genus Elephantulus; species Elephantulus edwardii. Next base: position 23,476,854 of record NW_006399751.1, on the reverse strand, counting down.
TGAAAAAAACATGGCCTAGCGATGCAAGTACTATGATGTTATGATAGCCTAAAAGCTAATGAATGTGTCTCCAGGTCAGTAAGGTTCATCAACAGATAGGAAAATGGCTTTTTCTCCCTGTCTGCATAAATGGATATATATCCTCCCCTAAAATTTATTGTCCTCTCTTCCCAATGACTTAACATATCCTTCAACGTGACCGTTACAGTGCTTTTATTAATAGTACTAAGTTATCTTCAGCAAAAATAATGCATATTATAGTTCTACAGGTCCAAGTTTTTCTTTTAGTGACATGTATATAATTTTCTTTGTTTAAATAATCACCATTACTTACTAATGAGAAATTCACTCATTTGATTGTACAGTTCTGTACCTTCTGAAAATGTATATTGTCACATTAAGTACCACTACTATCAAGATAAAGAATATTCCCATCAGCCCAGAGAGTTCTTTGCTCAACTCTACTCCATTAACAACTGATCTGCTTTCTATACCTCTGGTTTGGCCTCTTCTAGAATTTCACAAAAATAAAATCATGCAGTCTGTGTACAGTTGTTTTTTTCCCCTTTTCCTCTCACAAGCATGATAACATTTGAGAATCATCTACAAAACTGCATGTATCGGTAGTGTTCCTTCTAGCTTATAATCCCAAACCTCTGCCCTTGTGTCTGTTCTGGCTGACAGCCACCCTTTGTTGGATTTCCCAAGCTACAAATTGTAATAGGCAGAGATGGCCCATCTTTCGCTCAAGCAGCTGCTGGAATAGTGAAGCCAACAGAGAAGTGCAGCCTCTGAGTTAGCAGTGCAACTCACTATGAACTATGCTGCCAGAGCTTGCCTCTTATGGCTTACAGAAGTATTCTATATTACAATCTCTTTATTTGTTCAGTAGTAAAGAAACTGGGTTGTTTCCAGTTTGGACTAACATAAATAAAGCGACTATGAGTATTGAATACAAGCATTTCTGTGGACATATGATCTAATTTTTCATGTGTATATAGCTTGTGGTGTTGTTTGTTAGGTGTCATCAAGTTGAATATGACTCACAGACATCCTATTCAGAACAAATCTAAACTTTGTCCTATCCTATGCCATTATGTCACTTCCTGACACATTAGAGCCCACTGCAGCAGTCCCCATGTCAATCCACCTGGTCTTCACCTTCTTCCTTTCCAAGCATCATATTCCTCTCCAAGGAACAGCCCCTCCTAGCAACATGCCCAAAGTATGTGAGGTGAAGCTTCATCATCCTTGCCTCCAGAGAGCACTCTTGCTGCACCCTCTCCAAGACATATTTATTTGTTCTTCTGGCAGTCCACAGGATGTTCAATGTTCTTCTTCAACACCACAGTTCAAAGGCATGAATTCTTCTTCTGTTATCCCTATTCATTGTCCAGCTCTCAGATGTATAGCAAGAGATTGGAAAGTCCATGGCCTGAATCAGGCATACCTTAGTCCTGAAACTGACATCATTACTCCTCAATAGTTTGAAGAGGTCCCTAACTACAGTCTTTCTCAGTGCAAAGTGTCTCCATATTTCCTGACTGCTGGTACCAACAGTGTTAACTGTGGATCCAAGTAAGATGAAGCTGTTGACAGTTTCAATCTCTTCTCCCTCTATCATGATGTTGTTTATCGGTCCAGTGGTAAGAATCTTTGTTTTCTTGATATTGAGATGCAATCCATATTGAAAGCTGCATTCTTTGATCTTTGTAACAAGTGCTCATGTCCTCCCTGCTATAAGCAAGCAAGGCTGTGTCATCCGCATAACATAGGTAACTGCTGAGTCTCCCTCTAATCCTGATGTCACCCTTCTTAAGAGACCAGATTCTCAAATAATTTGCTGAGCATACAGATTGTATGCTCATGTATGAAGAGAGAATACAACACTGACACACACCCTTCTTAATTTTTAACCATGCAGTGTTCCCCTGCTCTGTTCACACAACAGCCTCATGTGTAAGTTTCACATGAGCACAATTAAGTGCTCCCCTTCTTCTCAATGTCAGCCACAATTTGTTATGATGCACATAGTCAAATGCCTTTGTGTAGTCAATAAAGCATAAATAGACATTGTTCTGGTTTTCTTTACTTTCAGCCAGGATCCATCTGACATCAACAGAGATATCCCTACCACCACAGCCTCTTCTAAATTCTACTTGAACTTCTGGGAACTCCCTATCTACGTACTGTTCAAGCCATTTTTAAATGATCTTCTCTGTTGTTTTGTGTGGGTGCATTATTAATGATATTGTTTCATAGTTTCCACATTCTGTTGGATCACCCTTCTTGGGAATGGGAACAAATATGGACCTCTTCCAATCTGTTGACCAGACACCTATCCTCCAAATTTCCTGGCATTGACTGGTGAGTGCATCCAAGCCTGCATCTGTTGATTGAAACAAGTCAATTGATATCCCATCAATTCCTGGGGCCTTATTTTAAGCCAATGCATTCAATGAAGCTTCCACTTCCTCATTCATTACCATTGGTTCCTGCTAATATGGTTGTTGTTGTTGTTAAGTGCCGTTGAGTCACAGGCAACTCATAGCGACCCTATGAAGGAGAGTCCTCAACACTTGGGTACCTTTCATCCTCTCTCCAGGTTCATAGGGTTTCCGGAGGCAAGCTATTATGGAAGTGGATGCCACTCCTCCTTCCACACTTGTTTAATTGGG
>NW_006399751.1:23401108-23472861 GCF_000299155.1 Elephantulus edwardii | reverse complement strand
ATCCCCACCCCCTGCCAGTTCGCTCCTCTCTTTTAAAAGTAAAAGAAACACTCCCTCCCTGGGACACAATCCCCCTATACCCTTCCCACCACCCCAAGTACACTCCACTATGCAACCTTAATTGTGGACTCTTGTGTGTCTTGGAAATCTTAAGGGGTTCTTTATATATATGGGATTAACGAAGGTGTTTAAGGAAAGTGTCAGATTTAAGCTTTAGGAATAGTCCCTCCCAATATATGACTTCTTCATTTATTTGAAGAAGTAAATTTCCTTTTCTTTCAAAAAGCAAAAGTGTTTAACTATAGTTAAAAAAATCAACATATCTTATTTTTTCACAATTCATGAGTTTTTTTGTGGTTCAAGGAAATCTTGGCTAACTAATGGTGACAAAAATGTTCTTAATTTAAAAATGTTTTCTTCTGAAGTAGCAGCGCTTTAGCTCTTCTATTTAGGTGAATATTCAATATTTCAAAATGCATATGCTACAACATAAGAGTCAGTGGGTTTTGTTCTGCATGTGAATATCTAACTGCTCAGAATCACTTGTGAAAACACTACCTTCTCTCTCTGAATTACAGAGAGTTCAGAGTAACCTCTACCACTAATTCACTCCCACTACTATCATATGCTGCCAAGGACTTCTTTGAAGTGCTGTTAGGAAAGATAGCAGTTTAAAAATTAATATGAGCCTGATCCAACTCATTTTCAAATACTTCATATGAAAGTTGGACAATGACTAAGGAAGACTAAAGACTTCATGCCTTTGAACTATGGTACTGGCAAAGAAAAATGAATATACCACAGAATGTCAAAGAATAAACAAAAAAACATCTTGGCTTTATTCTCAACACAAGGACAAGTCTAGGTTTGATGGAGCTGACCTAAGTGTGTACATACACACACACACACTCACTAGACTATGTCAGTCATGGGGCACACACACTCACTCTCTCCCCACACTAGACTATGTCAGTCGTGGGGCAAAGGCAGCTCTGAGAAATTTCCCAGTCATAAGAATGCACCATCCTCAATCAGATTAGAAAAGATCAATACATTACCTTTATCTGCTCTAGAGCAAAAGATGAACCATCTTGTTGTAAATTCTCAATAATCTGTTCTATTGTATTGGCTGAAAAACAACTACAAAAAAGTAGTTGGGATGGGGGGAAAAAGGAAACACATGATTTCACCAATGTGCAAATCACTTCCTACTGCTAAGATAGTAACGAAGCTGAACACTGGCTTCTCCCTACTCCCCACTACCGTCTTTTCCATCTATTTTACAAGTTAAAATAAAATACTATTTCTCTGGTGGTGTTTATAGTCTACCTTAACTAATGTGAAATAAAGTCTAAATTCTCTTTTGCTTTCATGAATCTGTTTTTATATGTAAATGATATCTCAACTACTAAAATATGGTGCTTTTAAATGAATAAATGGTTTTATTTTTCCTTAGTTCCCCATTTTCCTCAATTTATCTATTAACTTTAAAATCACTGCAGGAGAATCTTTTCTGGATCTAATTGAGAAGATATCCTTGGAAGGTAACTTTACAAAGAAAAAACACAAGTTCATTCAATGATGACTTTCCAGCTGTTCTTTCCCATTTAAGAAAAAATATACATATTTTTTTTGCTAAAAATATTTTTTCACTAAAATGAAGAAACATGGTAAATTGCTTAAACATAATTAATTTATCTCTCCTTTAAAGATTTGACAAGAAACACTTTCAAAGGTAAATGACAATAAAAGCACTGTTATCTAATCTAAAATCCAGAACATTAATTATTGTAAAACAAATTACAATGAAATTCACTGATAGCAAATTCAATTTAAAAAGCTTTCCAAAGGAGTAGAAATAACTGCTATCTCCTTTTAAGTACCTGTTTATTTTTTCCATGTGTTCCTCCAGTATGAAAGGCTTGTCTTGATCAATCTTGGACTGTTTGAAAAGGAAAAACTCTCAATCAATTTGAAGCAACTAAAATCTTTTTAAAAATACTTTAATACTGCAACATAATTAATGATAAACTTTATGACAGATTATCACATTCACTCAAATTATATCTAACAGTCTTTTTTATAAATAACTACCACCATATGTTCAAAATTCAGACAGTATGTACTAGTCAAGATCAGCTCTCAAAAGTGTTAAAAAAATAGCTCATGGATTTTCATTTACTATCTATTACTAAAGTAAATCAACACATTTAAGCATTGTAAAGAACCTAAGCAGTCGACCTGCACAATTTCTCATCGTATATACAAATCCCACCATATCTCTAACACACTTGTAGCACCATCTTCCAGATGGAAGAAACTATATCTTCGGAAAGAACCGGTGTTTAGACAACTAAACACTATGATAACTAAATGGTTTTGTTTTTTTTTCATTTTGGACCAAAAACTGGCCCTTGTATGTCTCATGTTTATATTTCTACTCAAATTACTCCGTTACCTTAATCATGGACCACACAGCACAGTTTTGTGCTTTCTCACACCCCAGGTCTTCCTATTGAAAAGCACGTTTATCAAAGTCATTCTTAAAGTGTAGAACAGAAATCTTACCCACAAGTGTAGCTAGATCATAGCAAAGATGACCAGGGATACACATACCCTTGTTTGGTTTGGATATGATCATTTTATTAATAGCATTAATTCAGAATTAGTGTGGGGCAGTTCTCTTGTTTATTTACACTGAGCTGCAATTAATTATAACTATAGTTTGGGTCTTACACATATGCCATTGTAAGCTACACTTCTCCCACCTTGCTCTAATAAATTTGGTATTTTGAATGCAAGTGTAAATTACACAGTGTCACTATTAAACTGCACAAGAAATTCTGTTTTCTACCCCCATACACACTAAGGGTCAACAGCAAGGGCTAGCTTGTTTTCCCTTCACTCTAATGATTAAAATTTAATGATTTAGAATTCATTTAATGATTGAGACTTCAGCATTCTCTGATCGAAACTGGGCACCTCTCTTCCCACATTCAAGCTTTCCAAACTGACATTATATCTACCATTGTCTCCTCATCTGTTCTATTTGCCTTTAAGGATTTGTGCTCTCTGAATTATTGTAATTTTAGTTGGATTTGAAGAAAGAGTGTATATTTAATCCATCATGCTTGATCAGAGGTTTTATAGATTCTTGGCTCTTGCAAGATAATTTAAAGAAGAATTTAAAAGCAAACACAAGAATAGACTTTATTATTATAAATATAAATGCATTATTAGAGTTTCACTTTAGCAGCTCCACAAATAGTGCTCATACTGAAGCTCCAAACAGAGAGATCACACTGTGTTGTAAAAGCCTTTACAAAGGTGACTCATAAGGCCACACTGTATGCATGATACGTCAACTGAGGAAGGAAGGTTGAATAGCTGCACAGTAAAGAAGTCATCTTATTAAATGTCTAAACCAACAAAGAAGAGAAATTGATCCTCCTTATCAAGCTTTAAATAAATCCCTGGCACATTTACTTATGTCCACAAATTATAATACTAAGCTAATGCAATTTTTCAATAACTTCATCTTCCTCATGAATTAAAAATAGTAACAAGATTACCTTTGTATGGTAAGTGTCTAAGACATCTGAAATATCTTCTTTTGAAGGAGAGTTCAGGGCTAACAAGTCTTCCTCTAACAAGTTCAACTGAAAGCATAAGAAAACAAGATTTCAAATCCTACTGCTATTGTCAAAGGAAGCTATGGTGGCTTAGTGTTAAAGAGCTGCAGTACCAACCCAAAGGCACGTGGTTTGAACCCACCTGCTGCTCTATGAGAGAAAAGTGGGAAATCTCCTCCTATGTGATTAAACTGTCTTTGACAATCAGCTGGAGGGTCAGCTATGAGTTGGTTCTGTCTTGAAGGTACACACAATGACTTGTTGTTAGGTGCTGTCAAGTATGACTGGATCCTAATGAACAACAGATAGGAACTTAGCCCTAGTCCGTGTCGTCCTCATCATCTCTGACACTCGAGCCCACTGCTGCAGTCAATGGGTCAATCCATCTTTGAGAATCTTCCTCTATTTCACTGACCCTCCACCTTTCCAAGCATGATAACCCTCCAAATAAACTTGACAATTTCCTTTTCGAAGTCCTTGAAAAATGAATTAGATATCTGGATTGCATTGAACATGTAGATTGCTTTTGGTAGGACTCATTTTAACAATATTGAGTTTTTCTATCCATGAACAGGGTACATTCTCCCCATTTCTTCAGGTCTTTTATTGTCTCTGTGAGCACATTTTAGAAGCTGTGCTGACTGTATTTTCCTACTAACCTGGATTATAACCTTTGACTTCCCATAGATGGTTTTTTGTGGTCTGAAAGCTATGGCTGAAGAGAGAACATCAGAGTTTTAGGATAATCTAAAAAATTACTTGAGAGGTTTTTTGTTTGATTTTTTTGTTGTGTTTTTTTTTTTTTTAATTGAGGGTGTATCTGACTTCATGGTTTAAATTTTTAATTATTATTTTTAAAATAGCCACCAAGCATATAATATGTTCTAGACAAAACACTCTTGGTTACTGAATATGTAAATTGAGGTGGTATTATCTCCATTTTATATAAGAGGAAATGGAGAATTATAAAGTTTAAGTACATTTCCCAAAGTCACAGAGCTATAAGCAATAGATCACAAGTATATTTAAAAAATAAACTGACATCATTTCTCAGGCCATCGTCTTTTCAATCACTTGTTGCGCTTGTGAGAGCTGGACAATAAATGAGGATGCCTTTGAGTTGTGATGTTGGAGAAGAGCACTGAATATCTCATGGACTGCCAAGAGAATAAACAGACGTATATATCCTGGAGAAGGTGAAGACAGACAACTCCTTTGAGGAAAGGAGGGCAAAGCTTCATCTTACACACTCTGGGCATGTTGCTAAGGGAAGTTATTTCTTGAAAAGGGATATCAAGCTTGGCAATAAGAAGACAGTCGATCCTCACCGAGATGGACTGACACAGTGATGGCAGCAATGGGCTCCAGTACATAAGATAAGGGAATGGCCCAGAACAGGACAGGGTTCAGGACTGCTCTTCACAGGTTGACTGAACTCAAAGGCTGTCAACAACAACAAAATATCTAGCAAAAGCCTGTGATCTCAGTTACTCATTATGTTACCTCCCACGTGATGTTAGTTATCTCAATACCACAAAAAGCAGTCATCCTGATAATTACCTTTTCAGAATCTACAAAGTGCGTAGCAATCCCTGCTTTGTGCACATCTCTTCCTTTCAGCCTGAATCCTGTTAAAGCTAGGAAGTAACCAAGTTTTCCTTGAAGCCGTGGCAAGAAATAACCTCCACCAACATCTGGAAATAGCCCTGTAGTTAAATACAGCAAAAATAGATAATTATACTGAAAAGAAAAATATGAATACAATGATTACCTTGTCTTTAGATTAGATAGCCATTTCTCTCAGAGGCTTGATTCTACACCAAAAATATTGAAGTCGGCACTATACAATATAACCAATTTCACAATTACATAATGCAAGGACCTGCAATAAATTGCTTAGTTGGATAGTTTTTTAAATTGCCAAGTGTCATTTCTATAGAAATTAATGAAATATTTGACAGCACACTAAACAACCTGTGTTAAGTAGATAACACAACCTTGCTTGCCAAAACTGACAAGGACTTGAAGAGTTTGCAGCAGAAGGTCAAGGACTGTAGTCTTCAATATGGACTGAAGTTCAACATCAAGACAAAGATTCTTACACTGAGCCAATTGGCAGCATCAAGATAGATGGAGAAGAAATTGAGATTGTTAACAATTTCATCTTGCTTCGATCCACAATCAACATTCTTGGCACCAGCAGTCAGGAAATCAAAAGATGAATTGCATTAAGGAAGTCTGCTTTCAGGGACCTCTCCAGAGTGCTGAAGAGCTATGATGTTAGTCTAGAGACTAAGCTGCACCTAATCCAGGCCATGGCTTTCACTATTATTTGCTATGCAGCAGAGAGCTGGACAGTAACTAAGGATGACAGAAGAAGAATAAATGACTTGGAGTTATGGTGCTAGAGAAGAGTACTGAACATACCAAGGACTGCCAAGAGAACAAACTGGTCTCTCCTGGAGAAGGTTAAGCCAGACTCCTCCTTGGAGGCAAGGATTTTGAAGTTCTATCTCACTTAGGGCCCACTGCCTGGAGGGACCAGTCCTTGGAGAAGGACATCATGCTTGGAAAGGTGGAGGGTCAGCACAGGAAAGGAAGACTCTGGATGAGAGGGACTAACACAGTGAGTGTGGCAGTAGGTGTAGGTGTGCCAGAGACAGTGAGATTGACTCAGGATAGGGCCAAGTTCAGAGCTATGGTTTGTAGGGTCTCTATGAGTCATAGTTGACTTGATGACACATTAATGACAACAACAACATGCCCAAAGTATGTGAGACAAAGTTTGTCATCCCTGGAAGAAGCACTTCAGACACTTTCTTCAAAACTTAGCTGTTTGTTCTTTTGTCTGTCCATGGAATATACAGTATTCACTTTCAACACCACAACTCAAAGGCCTCAATTATTCTTCTGTCATTCTTATATACTGTCCAACTTTCAGAAGTACAACAAGTGATTGAAAAGACCATGATCTGAATCAGGTGCTCTTAGTCTTTGCTGATGTTATTTCTCCTCAGTACTTTGGGGAGGTTCTGACAGCGGACTTTCTCATTGTAACACATCTTTTGATTTCCTGACTGCTAGTATCAAGGGTGCTCATTGTGGATCCCAGTAAGACAAAACTGTTGACAATTTAATCTTTTCTCCATCAAGCATGATGTTGCTTATTGGCCTGGTGGTGAGGATTTTTGTCATCTTGATGTTGAGATGTAATCCATAGTGAAGGCTGTAACCTTTGATATTCCCTCTGGCCTTCCAGACCTTGAAGCACCATTTCACTGAGGGACCTGTGCCACCCACCCCATGATATCTGTATTTTTGCTTAGGAAGTTGGAGGCACGGCAAAGGGAGGAAGACCCTCAACCAGGTGACACTGTGACTGTAGCAATGGGTTTGACTTTGTCAGAAACTGTGAGGTTGGCACAGGACAGGACAGGGTTCAGGTCTATTGTTTATTGGGTCACTAAGAATCATACTAGACTTGATGGCACTTTAGAATAATACAATCCCAACCAAAATCACAGCAACATTTTTTTAGAGGTTGTTGAAACTGTCAAACTAATTTTAAAATTCTAAAGGGAATTCAAAGAGCCTATATAGCCAAAACAACTTTGGAGAAAATAAAGAATAAAACCACAAAGCTGAAGGACTGAAATGAACTAATTTCAAGACAGAAAGCTACACTAAACGAGACAGTGTGGAACTGGCATCAAGATCCATACAGACAATCAACAAATGCGCCAACCCCATTAGTGGGAAAATGATAGCTTTTCCAGAAATAGTACGGAATAATTATATAACTGTAAATAGAATAATAAAATTTTCAGTTAATATATTCTTATTTTTGTGTTTTCAGATATAATTAATGACCTAATAAAAATCTTAATATCTTCTCATTTTAATTTCTCTAAAAGGCCTTCACTGTTGTATTTTACATAAGATTTCATCAATTTTTTCAATAACAGGATATAATCTGAAGTACATTAGAGGGAAATAGTCTAAAATTAATTAATATATTTTTGTTTGTTTGTTTGTTTTACCAATTCCTGTTTCTGGCATTGCAAAGAGAGTCTTTTCAGTAGCCACTCGAAAGTGCCCATGAACTGAAACACCAACTCCCTAGAGAAATAAAAAAAATAAATAAATAAAAATGCTATAGCACAAACAAATTTACTAATATTATAAAGCAAGTCAATTATCTTTATATTGCATAGATTAAAGGTACAGGATGTTGGGAAACCCTAAACCACATAATTTCAAAAGAATTTGGGGAGCAAATATAGAGAGAGATCTACCTGATATCTGGAATTGCTTGATTCTAGCTAAGATGTTCTCAGCAAATGTACTGGGTTACCCTTCATGTCCTGTTTCCCCAGTTCCCTCTTACTTCAGTACAGACGTGGCATTCATTATAAAGCTGTCACATAAATTCCATGTTACACTCTTTTTACATTATTCAGAACTTCTTTTGATCTTCTCAATCCTCCTCATTCTTAATCCTTTTTGTAAAAGCGCTGTATTTTATCTTTCACATCATTAACTGAATTCATTCACTATTTGAAGAATTTGGAACATTATCTGACACCTAAATGAGTACTATAATAGGTTTCCTATTACGGCGTCATGTCCACCTCAGTCTGATTCATCCCTAAAATCTTCTCAACTCTTTCAAGTGTTTAATACTTATTTATGTCAGTTTTTAAAACTTTTAAAAAGCTTTATATATATGCAATTTCCTATCAAGCATTTATACTGTGCACGAAATTTAGGGCGCTCTGATGGTACAGTCTGTAGGTCGAAAGGCAGTGTCTCTAGCAGCTTGAGCCCACCAGTTGCTCCTAAGGACCAAGACGGGCATGCCCCTCTAACTGCAGTCAGTCCATTAAGAGACTAGATGAGGGTCACTGAGAGTCAGAACCGACTCCACGGCAGTAAGTCTGAGAGGGTTTGACTCTAAATTCCATAGAGAGTTGTCCTGCTCGCCCAGAGATGGAGCTTCTGTGGCAGGGTGAATCCATCAGGGGCCCTCTGGGGGAATGATGGACAATCTCTTCCCATGGGGTAGACAGAGCCCCAAACCCCAGGGAGGGCCAATTATGAGTCAGTTTTGGCTCCATAGCAATGAGTTTTCACAGTTTGAGAAGTCTAAATTTTGAAAAATTATGCAAAGAAACATGGATATGAATAGAATCCTTCAGTCATTATCTATATCCAACATTTATCAGTTAAATCCACAATGTTAGATACTCTCTACAGAAGCAAAAATGATAGGTGTGATAAGTAAGTATTCTGTTAGGAAACACGCTGATAATGTTGATCCAAGTTAGGTTTTATATAATCTTGAAGTATACGCAACAATAGAAATTCTCATAAAAATACAACACTATTGAGCACACAGTTCAAACCCACCATGCGATCAATTGCCTCTGAAAACCTGCCAGAGGTTCAGCTATGGATTGGTTCCAATTCAGTGGTACACATCAACAACATTAGTTACATTAATGAGCACTTTTATAATTAGTGGCCTACTGGTAAGAAACTGTGCTGCAATCTCAAAGGCAACCAGTTCAAATCTACCAGGTGCTCTGTGGGAGAAGGATAGGCAATCTCTTTTCATGTGATTCATTGCCTCTGAAAACCAGCTGATGGGTCATTTTATAGGTTGATTCTGACTCAATGGCACACCATAACAAAAGTTTACTAATAACCCTTTGAATTCTTTTAGGGAAGGAACTCTGGTGACCCAGTGGCAAGGAGTTGCACTTGTTAACCCAAAGGTGGCACCTCTATGGTAGTTGGAATACCCCAGCTTCTCTGAGGGAAGATGGCAATCTCCTCCCTGCTCTTCACAGCCTCTGAAAACCCACCATGAGGACAGCTGAGCTGGTTCTGACTCATTGGCACATGACAACATTCTTTTAGGGAGCTCTGGTGGCTTATAAACCCTTGATTCATAGTCTTTTCTCCACGTTCAGCTTATCCCACTGCAACTAGTGTTCAAGAACATCTTTGTAAAAACTTTGAAAGAGAAGGCTGCACTGGATTGGCTGCTTTTCCGACTATTTTCCTAGGTCTTTGGAGGCCAGGGAGCTCTGTCTCACATCTGGGATCTCTGCTCAGCTGATAGACTGCCAGGTCCAAATGACTAAGCTTGAGTCCATCAGAACTCCTCTGTTTATTCCCCCGGTACCTCTTTAAAATTAACTCTGACCACCTCGGAACTCTTCTTCACCTCTGGTGGCAGTGTAAAATGGTCCAGCAACAATGGAAGTCTGGCACATTCTCAAAACGTTGGAAATAGACATATCATTTGACAAAGCAATTCCACCACTGGGAATATTACTCTAAATTTAGAAACTGGAGCCACCACTCAAACAGATGTATGCACAATCATGTTTATTGCTGCATTATTCACAACAGCAAAGAGATGGAAGCAACCCAAATGCTTAACAACAAATGAATAGAATAACTATGGTACCTTCACATGACAGAATATTATGCAGCTCTGAAAAACAATAAACTCATAAAGCACTACACAGCCTGAGGGAGCCTGGAGAACATTATGCTGAGTGAAATAGCTCAGTCACAAAAGGACAAATACTATATAACATTACTGTTATAAAATGGGACAGATGAGGGGGGCAAGGGCAGAGAATGCGAAAAGAGTGTACAGATAACAAACACTACAGTTGAACAGATGAGGGGAAGAACAGTCTGAGAGGAGTATAAAACAAGACATTATATGTATGACCACAATCTGGAACAAGGGATGCACTTCAGGGTGGACTGAAAGAGTAGGGAGGAGAGGGAGAGAAGAAAATGTTCAACAAAAAAAGGAAATAAATGATGTTTTTTTAAAAAGTTAGGGGAGGAGGAAGGAGAGAGAGGAAAATGTGCAATAATGAATGAATGAATGAATGAATGAATGAAAATCCATCTTTTCTGTACACTTTGATTAAAATCACAATAAAATGAAGTTTTTCTAAAAAAAATAAAATTAACTTTGAATTCCATAAGTAGCACATGACTATATCCTATCCTCTTTTATTATTATTTCTTCCTTAATTATGTACAGTAATACAAATGTATAGCCACTTGGGTCTGGGGTTTTCTTTGTGGGAAGAGATTATTTTTTTATAATTTTAATTTTATTCATATTTATTATGGATTCAATATCATCAGTCACTATAGAATGATTTTGTCTTGTCAAGTTTCAATAATGTATAGGAAACAGTTTATTTCATCTATATAGAAAATCTATTAGCATAAACTCCACCTGTAGAGAAACAAAAATTGGAATTTATAGCTTGCCAATAAAGGTGTTTGGTTTGGGTCTTTAAAGGCTACACTCTGATAGTTAGGGAAACCTGATTCAGTCCTGTCATTTAGTCTGAACTCCAGTTTTGAATCTTCTCATTCTGACTGGACTACGATTTGGATTACTAATACTCTTGGGCGAACCACCTGCCAGAAGCAAAGGGACATCATCTTGCTTGGAACAAGAGGACATCATCCCAGGACTCAAGTAATCTCTACCTTTTTAATATTTAATTAGACATGACCCAGAAATAATCAGCACCAGTTAACAATCCCAAACACAGGAGAAAAGACCACATGACTAACTCAAAGAGGAACAATACATAATAGAAATAAATCCAGAATATACATCTAAATATTTTATAATTATAAAAAGTCCTCTATCAATGTTGTTGCCATAACATTAACCTTCTTCAATAACAGCTACATCATCTTCTACATAACTATTAGCTATCTCAGTATTTGATATTTCACATTTACAGAGTTAAAAATCTACTATCCAACTACTCTGCACATTAGCGTGGGGTTCCTCCCTTCTCCCAGTTCCTGCGAGGGTCACAGCTAGCTCTCCAGAAGACATCCCTGTGGTCCCATTCCCACCACTGGAGCTCTTCAAGGAAAAGACGTGAAGAGGCAGATTTTGAGGGAGCTCTTCTGATAAGGATTCTTCAATGACCAGATGTGTCCAAGGGAAGTGTGGGAAAGGTCGCTGCAGCTGCTACCCTCTACTCCAGCACCCTGTAGGCACCAGGATGATTGTAAGATGATAATAGGGATCGTTGCAAGCCTGGAGACTGCAAAAACCACCAGACACCCTCCTCTCCTGCAGCCCACACTGCTGGGCTCCTCCTCTTCCCAAAGCTGGAAGTCTTCAGGCTCTCCAGATACAAGCCCTTCAAGACCAGCAGCGTGTTGCTCTTTTCCATGCCACCTTCCCTGACATGCAGGGAGGGAGCAGTGGCTGAGGCTCGAGAAAGAGTGGCTGCAGGGGAGATGGACACAAGCACCAGTCCCTACCAAACAGCCTGACTTCCCTGCTTCACTAATTTTGGTAACTCAACTGCGCCTCCAGTTCAGCTGCAGGTACCCAGATTTACCTGAGTGGCATTCCCAATCGCTGGGTCTTGAGGTAAAGAGCACAGGTGTGTCTAACTCCTTATATAAGGTGTCTAACTCCTTGCATAATGCCAGTTTTGAACACAGACCTGTGCTTTTCATGCTGCCAAGTGAGGAGTGGATAGATACCAATTTGCTTTCAGTTTTTCCTCCTTTTTCACTGAACTTTCCATGCCTAAATATATTCTACATATATTTAGATATCTAAATATTTAAATATCTAAATATATTTGTCTCATAAGCACGCTGACATTCTTTCTCACTTGAGTTATTATTAAACATTCATCTTTGCATTACTGCACTTACACTGTACCAATAAAGTAAAATGAATCTGACCTTTTTTATAATTATAATTGTCTATGGACAATACCAACATGGACAAGCATAAGTAACAAAAATAGAAGTAGAATATACATTTAGCCAAATTCTCAAACCTGTCACCATGAGCAGAACAAAAGCTATGCCACTTATTTTCAAATCTGACATCTTGAAGTAAAACTTATACAAACTAAGCCTTGGTTTTTGAAAGATGGAGGGCAGCAAAGGAGAGAAAACCCTCAGCCAGGTAGACTGACACAGTCACTGCAGTAAAGGACTCAAGTATGTCAGAGATTGTGAGGTTGGCAAAGAATAGGCCAGGGTTCAGGTTCTGTTGTTCACTGGTTCACTATGAGTCGTAATCAACTTAATGGCAACTAACAACAACAATAGGACTTATTTTTATTTCTCTTTTTTGTTTCAATTGTATGATTCAGAGTTTGGTATACATATCTTCTTTAATTTTTATTTTATATTAGTTTTCTTACAAAGTTCATATACATTGGGTTTCACACTATCCTTCATTGATACTGTATTTCATACAATCATTCTCATTCATTGATTTATAAAACTGATCATCTTTGAACTATGCTCACCATTACCCTGTCTTTCCAGATCCCTGCCAAATCTTTCCCATTTCCTTTACCCACCCCTCCTACTCACCAAATTGTGTGATCTTATGATTTCCCCCCAAATCAACCTCAACCCTCTACTCCCATCCTCCCCACCTTGGATCCTCATACATGTTTTACCAGTTATATTCCTATTTCTACAATAACAGTTTTATGCAGTTATCTGTCCTTATGAGACTGAGTTAGTTCACTAAGTATTAAAGCTCTCTAACTCCTCTCAAGTTATGTGGTAATTTTCAAAATAATTGTTCCTGAGTGCTACGGAGTATTCCATTGTGTAAATGTGACACAATTTCTTAATCTGTTCGATTGTGGTTGGACATTTGAGCTATTTCCATGTTCCTGTGATGGTGGGTAACACTGCAATGAACTTTGGTGTGTAAATCTCTCCTTTTTGTGTCTCAGTTCTAATTTTCTCAGAGTATCTTCCTTGCAGTAGAAGAGCTAGGTCATATAGCTAAATGAGTTTCAGAATTTCCAAAAGGGAAAAATGGCTGGCAGTAGCTTTAATTAAGGTTTTTATAAAGATGTAATTCTAATTACTTTAGAGAATAAGTAATTCTAAATTAAAATATACTAATCAGTAACTTAGGGAGCTCTGATGGCCTAGTGGTAAGAAGCTGCGCTGCAATCCTGAAGGCATATAGTTCAAGGCTACCAGCTACTCTGCAGGAGAAAGATGGGCAATCTCCTCTTGTGTAATTACCAGCCTCTAAAAACCTGCTGGAGGGTCAGCTATAGGTAAGCTCTGACTTGATGGTACACAACAACATCAACAATCAGTTACTTAGAAACAAAGATCCTTATTTTTTATTTCCAGGTAATATTACCATTCAGGATGGAGGGATCGACGTATGGGGGGGAGCAACTTCCTAACAAAAAACCCAAAACCAACTTGCTCACTGTAAGGATATTTAAAGGCAATGTATAATATAGGCAATGCTTCATGAAATATATTAATGGTAAGATCTAGCAGAAGATATGTCATATATATGGATTCCCCAAAACACAAACACAGACATATTGCTGTTTGAGAATTAAATGTGACCAAGTAACTGGAGAAGACAGCTACAATTAAGAAAACAACTCAGAACCTCACACAACTGGATGATGTGACTGCACAAAGTGCCATGAATTTCAATTTCAGTCAGAGAATGAGTAAGCTTCTGCCCAGAATGAACACTGCATCACAGTTATCTGAGAACATGTGAGGGTTCTCTCTTACCATTACTCAGGATTATAAGCAATGCTATGAAATAGAAGCATACTTCTGTTAAAAATTCAAATGGATTTTTCACCATCCATCATTTCACTGTGGTATAGGAGCAGTGTCACTACAGAATAAATTTCATAATATGTCTCTGGGACCACATGCATTAATTTAGCAATCAGATCAGCAGATTCCAACAATAAAAACATTTTTTAAATTACCCACATTATATTAACATTTAAATAGGCTATTAGCTTTTCACATATTAATGTGAATACAGTATGTAATTACCTATGAGAACAGGAGAGATATGGGACTTACTATCCACAGCACAACTAAGCTAAGTACTTTTATTCTTTGTAGATGAAAATCCCTTTCTAGATGAAAATCCTATCTTCCACAGTCCCACGTCTCTTGGTACTAGAAAAAATGGCATAAGAATCAACATCACTTCTACATAACTCTGGCCTCGTTCCAGCACTTAGCAATTGCATAGACATGAATCTATGTTACAGAAGCATATTTTAAAACACTCACTGTGCCTTCAGGTGTCTTAAAATCATACTTCTTACCCAGTTAGAAACCTGTATTTAAGACTTGCTGAACAAATTTCCGACAAAATACTTCCACATACACATGCCACATTTAACATGTCCAAATTTAAACTCTGCTCCCTTCTCAATCTCCCTCTTAAATCATTTCACTGCCCAGTCTAGAAACGTAAGTGATCTTTTTCTCATCTCCTTTCTCTCTCACAGTCAATCTATCATCTCATGACAATCACACAAACAACAGGCTCAGACCATAGTGATTAGAAAGGTTTCATTGGCTGATTTTTCAAAAAGTAGACTGTCATACCTAGTCTGTATTAGTCTGGAAGCACCAGTAAAGTTCAGCATCAGAGCAAAACACAAGTTTCCACTGATAAATAGGTCTTGCCTACATATGACGTCACTGTTGCTCTATGCTGTCAAGTCAGACTGGAGTTCATTAAATGATGTTAGTTTGAGGACTAACGTGTGCCTGATTCAGTCCAGGGTCTTTTCAGTCACTTGCTATACATCTGAGGGCTGAACATATATACAGATCCGGTATCCCTTTCCTCTACTACTCCCAACAATGAACTACTTATGATGCACACAAACGTTAAAGAAGGCACTTTATGTCTTGAGCTCTATGAATTTGCCTCTCTAGACCATAAGCTCATGGGAAAGAGAACATGTCTACATGGTTTACTCTTTTATTCCAAGTTTGACCAGTATTTAATAGCTAGTTGTTATCTGTCATGTGTACCATCAAGTCAGAACTCTCCCCCAGCTGACCCTCCAGTGAGCTTTCAGAGGCAGTAAAATGCACAGGAGTTGACTGTCCATCTTTCTCCCATGGAGCAGCTGGTGGATTAGAACTGTGTGCCTTTGGGTTGGCAGTGAAACTCCTTACAACTAGGCCACCAGACGTCCCTAATATATGCTGTGGTTTTGTTGATTGCCATCGAGTTGAGCATGACTCATAGCCACCTTTCTATAATTACTGTCATTTCTTGAAGTTCACAGTTTCTGGAGGCATGCTGCCCTAATATATAGTAGGTATCAAATAGGTTTTACTGTTTGAGTAAAATACTTAAAAATAATCTCAGGTCATGGTCAAAGTTATATTGAATTTGTAGCCACCAAATTTATATATCTACATGCCCATATATCCGTAGAGGCAATTAATTTTATGAGTGGAAAGTTCCTCTTCCCTATGAAACTGTCTGCTACCTCATGAGGGAAAGAGCCAACAAGACCAGAGATCACCAGCCCCAGCAAGACGGGAGAAGAATGGAGACAGAGTTAGAACTGCATGGCAGGAAGAAGCATCTGGAACTTAAAGTCTTCTTATCAAACAAGCAAACAAGCAAAATTACCAACAACAAAATTCTGATCTAATATGACCAACAGGAAATGGCTAAGAGAAAAAAAGAAAAAAAGTTCCCTGTAGATGTTTGAACTTACAAGCCTATGAAGTGTGCCTGATTCAAGCTATAGTCTTTTCAATCACCTGCAATGCATCTGAGAGCTGGACCATGGATAAGGATGACAGATGCCTTTGAGCTGTGGTGCTGGAGAGTGTTACTGTGAGGTCAATGCCCTAGTTTGACCTTCTCTCACAGGCAAAGGAACTGTGCGAAGAGGAAACGACTAGAGGAGGGGATGATATACCAATGTCAGGGTTTCTTGGGAGAGCAGGCTTTAGTGCACAAAACAGTAAAGTGTAGGCCAAGAAAATAGGCCAGAATTCTACCGCAGAGCCCAGAGGAGGAATCAGAAGTATGAAGACAGATTATTTAAAAATTATGTCCCAAAAGATGGGATGGTCTTTCCTCCTTGGAAAAGAAATAGGTAGGAGGGAGCATGCCAGTAAGGTGAGGTCACATTTATGGCTTCCTTGTCTGGGTGTGCCTGGAGTCTGAGACAGTGACCTTTGAACAGGAAGAGTTCAAAGTTTAGTAGCCAGTTCTTATTCCAGTCCACTGTCTTTGACCCCACCCATGTGCCCTAAGTGCCCACTGCTTCTAACATCACTTACACACCCAAAGTATTATTTCTATGCATGTTAATATCAGCTTCCCAGTTCTGACAGCTCAATTTTCCAAGCATAAAATTCTGCCTCTCCTATCTCCTTGCTTATAATCCTAACAAGAAGAGTTCTGAATGTCCCATGGTCTGCCAAAAAGTCTTGGAAAAAGAATAGCCAGAGTGCTCCTTAGAGGCTAGGATGGCAAAGCTTTGTCTCATATATTTTGGGAATGTTATTAGGAGAGATTATTCCTTAGAAAAGGATAACATGTTTGGAAAGTTGGAGGGTCTGCAAGAGAGATGAAGACCCTCAACCAGATGGATTAACACAGTGACAAGCAATGGGCTCAAGTGTGTAAGAGATGGTGAGGTTGACGCAGGGTATGAGAGGGCTCAGATCTGTTGTTCATAGGGTTACAACAACAACAACCATCAAAGTTAAAATTCTAGTTTCCAGAGTAAAACCTCAAAATGAGGAAGAGGCAAAAGGGAAGTAAAGTCAAGTTCCTGGTTATAAAAAAAGAAAAAAACTGAGTTGCCATGGAGTAGATTTTAGCACATGGAGACACAATTTATGTCAGAATAGAACTGTAATCCACGGGGTTTCCAATAGTTGGTTTTCCAGAAATAGATGGCCAGACCTTCTTTCCGAGGCACCTCTGAGTGGACTCCACCCTCTCAGCATATAAGCACACTGGTTGCCTACAATATCGCAGGACTTCAAAGAAATGGAAACACTCTCCAATTTTGCATTTAAATATCTCTGGCTGGGGTGGGGTACATGAAAGTGGATAATAAAGGGTTCTCTAATACGATTGCCCAGGGATGAGATGAAGTTAAACAGACCACATGAATTAAATTGCTGAGCAACCCAGGAAGGGTTAAGAGAGAACTCACTGTCTCTTTAAAAATAACTAATATAACTCAATGCTTTCCTTGGCACCTGTGATTTAAGGACTGAAGGTTCAAGATGGCTTTCCTAGCCACTGAATGTGACTTGGCCATGTGGATGGATGGGAATGTGTGAACATGGTGGGTTAGCCTATCCACAAGGGGCTTACTCATCTCACAGGGAACTGGCTAGTCTCACCATTAAACTGAGCAGATCCAGCAACAGAATAGGAGAAAATTCCCTGCCAGAAAAGAACAAACAATAGAATGTAATATGTCCTTCAGGACCTGAGACTCTTGAGTCAACCAGAGCAGGGCCTACAGGAACAGCAGCCACAACAGAGGACCAGAGACCTGACATGAAATTGAGCTGATTTTAGCACTACTACACCTTTGGATCAGAGCTAAGAGCCCAAGTTTGTTGGAGGACTTTCAGGGGGAGAGCCACTTCTGACAAGACTGAGAACTTTTTAACACTGGCCTAAATCAGCAAGGCTCAATGCAGAGGCACCCACAAACAAATTTCAGAAGCTGCCCTTTTTGCATTCTGATACTATCCTGAATTACAGCCTTTTGACTTTCCATATAAGGTTCAGTGTGGTCTGTGAGCTATTGCATTGGATTTTTGGCCCAGTAAAGCAGTTAAGATTGGTGCAGGAAGGTAGGGAACATGCCCGACCTCCTCAAAATTTGTATTGTGTTGTGACGTTCGTAAAGGCTCTATATGGCCATCCCCACATGGCCTTGAGCTGCAATCCCTAAGACAAGTGATTTGAATCCACCATCTGCTCTGTGGGAGAAAGGACAATTTTTTCCCCCATGCAATTTACTGCCTTTGAAAACCTCCTGCTGGGTCAACTAGGGGTCAGTTTCCACTCAATGGTACACAACAACAACAAATGCTTAACTATGAATTCGGGATTAAAGTGCAGCTTCTTTTCACTAGGCCACCAGAGCTCCCTATTTATTATTTTAAAAAAGAAATCTATTTTTAGCAAATAACAGTTTTTACAATGACATCTTGAGCACAAATAACTGAATGATAAAATATGAATTTAAAATCTTTTCCAGGCTTAGTTAATTTTATATTTGTTCTTTTATAAATGTCTTGATTTGTTAAATCATTTAAGAATGGCCTGACTTATATCTTAAGGAATTATAAAAATATAAGCCATTAAGGAAATATAATTAAAAGTGAGGTTTTAAATGAAATGGGAATGAGAGTGAGAAATATATCCAAATCAATTAAACTCAAAAGTTTACTAAAAACATTTCTTTCATTTTGTTAATAAATGCTTTAATTTTTTTTTCCATAAACTCTCAAGTCCCAGTAATTAATTAAATACTGGGTCTTTTTTTAAAAAAAAAAGAGCTCTAGCACTTCATTATAATAGAAAAAATGGTTCCTTGAAATGTCATCTATTCATGTGTCACTAACATCAGGAAAATACTTTTTAAAACTGTGGGGGAAAGTACTTATTATATCTTACAGAACTGAGAAATATTAACATTAATGCAATCTTTGAAGACTACTAATTCTAATAAGGAAAAAGTCAGGTATTAATGATATTACTTAATAGCTAAACTTAATCTGATTTAGTAGCTCCAAATTTCCTATGTGGATGGTTTTTGTCTTCCAGTGAAGTAATGTAGATCTTGTATAAACTCAATGTTTCTTTAACTCTATTTCATTTTAAATCCCATGTCTCTATTCATTAAAAAAAAATCTCATGCTAAAATATATTTTAAAACTTTTACTTTTCCACTTATTAATCATGAAAATCTTTTGCTAGCATTATCTTAAAGGATATAAATTATGGTAACACTAACTTTATCTCTCCTGTAAAGTGGAAAAACAGACTTAAAACTTCTTTAAATCCATTTCAGTTGGAGATAGCAATAAAATTAGGTAACATAAGGATTTTTTCTGTTCTCAACCTGAAATTTTAATTTTATAAGCACATTTACCTTCTTTTAGCCTGAAAAAAAAATGTAAACTCAGGTTTACAGGTAATTAATTAACTAACAGGTAATTAATATTTTTATTTCAGACTGAGCTATTCTTTCAAATCTGCTCATTTAAAAAAGTAACTCATTCAGAAATACTAGAATAATTGAATAAGAATTCTGATCATCTAAGTGGAAAATAGGGAACTCTGGTGGCCTAGTGGACATGGAGTTTTGCTGCTAACCCAAAGGCAAGCAGTTCAATACAGCAGCTGCTCCACAGGACAGATGGGCAATCATTTCCCATCTGATTTACAACCTCTGAAAATTCACTGGAGGGTCAGTTAGGAGTTGGTTCTAACTAGATGGCAAATGACAACAAGGGAAGAAACTTTCCAATAGTCATTTTTATTTTATTATATTGAAAAATACAGAGTAAACTTCCAATCTCTGAACTCGGAAACATAATAGAATTTAGCCAACTCCATTATAAAATTCCGTGCTACTCTTAATAGTGGATAACAAGAGAAGTGAAGCTGCTATTAACCATGCTAGGGAAATCTAACACTTTGTAAAGCTGAGAGAAAGTGAGAAATGTAGCTCTGTGGTGCCATCTCTTGGACTGTTAAATTTCTTGTGACAACAAAAGTCTCAGTACAGGAGTTCCGAGATGGTGCAAACAGCTACCAACCAAAGGCTGGAGGCTTGAGTTCACCTCAGAGAAAAGACTGGCATTCTGCGCCTGAAAAAATTAGCCGCTGAGAATCCTACAAATAGACTCTGCAGCAACTGGTAACATTACAAAAAAAAAAAAAATTATTTCTTCCTCTATCATCATGCTGAAGATAGATAATTAATTTTAGTACATTTTTCTTAAACTATATATGCCCTAATTTATTCTCACACTTCTATCACATGAGAAGGATTGACAACCTTTTCCCATGCGATTAACTGCCCCTGAAAACCCACCAGAGGGTCATCTATGACTTGGTTCTGACTCTACGATACACACAACAACACAAAGAATGTGGAATACTATAATTCCATTAAAAATGCTTAAAATAAAGGCCTTTTAAATTAAAAAACTATGGGTTCTCAAGAACTTATTGTAGTCATTCTTCAAATATTGCCTCCAACCAGCATCAGCAACAGCTGGACAACTGTTAGAAACACCTCACTTTAGACTGCACCTGATTCAGACCATGGTCTTTGCAATTACTTGCTGTGCATCAGAAAGCTGGACAATGACTAAGGATGACAGGAGAATATTGATGTCTTTGAGTTGTGGTGCTGGAGAATATACCATGGACTGCCAAGAAAACAAGTAAGTCTGTCTTGGAGAGAGTGAAACCAAGTTGTTCCTTGGAAGCTAGGATTCTGAAGCTCCATCTCACACACTGTGGGCACATGGCCAGGAGGGACCAGTCCTTGGAGAAGAACATAAAGTTTGGAAGGGTGGATAGATAGCGCAGGAGAGGAAGAGAAAGACTGACACAGTAACTGGGGTAATTAATGGGAGTAGGTGTGTCAGAGTCAGTGAGGCTGGCTCAGGATAGGGCAGGCTTCAGAGCTGTTGTACATAGGGTTGCTATCAGTTGCTATAAGTTACGTGACTCAATGGCTTAACAACAACAACAAACTCATTCAGAAACACTGGCATGATGAGTTAGTCTGTATTTACAGATAGGTAAAATTTAATTATTAAGATGTCAATTCCTTCCAACTTGATCTAAGGATTCTACACAATTCCATCAAAATGCTAGCTAATTACTTGCTATCAAATTAATTTAAAGTTTAAACAGTAGGGCTGAAGATCTCGAATAGCCAACATAATACTGAAGAACAATAGTTTTAGGATTGTCACTGTATTACTGTAAAGCTACAGTGAACAAGATTATATGGTATTGGCAAATATAAAGTAAAACTCTGAATAGATAGTATTTAGGCAAATATAGGCTAGCTATCACTTTTGGTTAAACATTCTTCTAAGTGGTAAAGCACTGGTCTGTCCATTTGCTGTACAAAGGTAACTCGTGGTTGCTATGATGCTAAACCCTGTGCACTGTTGTGTCAAGAGAGATAATGGTTACACATGGTACAGAGTGTTTGGTGGAGCTCCTTGATTAAAACAAGCTTGGAAGCAGGAGTGGAATCACTTCTGTAATAGCTTGCCTCTGGAAACCCTATGAACTTGGAGAAATGATGAAAGTTATCCAAGTGTTCAAATCTTTCGTTCATAGGGTCGCTATGAGTTGTCTATGACTCGATGGCACTTAACAACAACATCAACCGTATAGGTAACTAAAAATGCCAGTGTCTGGCAATAAACTAACCAGCCTAGCTTTTGATGGTTATGGAAGATCACTCAGAGTTGGAATTGACTTGATGGCAGTAGGTGAGTGATGTTTATGTTATTAGAGGAAAATCAATTCAGAAAAAGAGGGTAAGAATAGTTACATAACTTGAAAAATGTAATCAGTATCACTGAATTGCATGTTAGGAACTATTGAATTGCTATGCTTTGCTATGCATACTCTCAACAAAAGCAACAAATAAAAGATTATTTAAAAACCAATTACAGCAACATACAAGTGGATGTAACAAGAGAAATAGTAAATGGCAACAAATTTCATCAAAATCAAACACCACTTTCATCTTGTCACTCTCCCATGGGCTTCCTAACCAGCTGTGACCCCATCTAGTTCACACTTCTACAGGGTTTCAAAGTCTTTCGAACAAGCCCCACAGTCTACTTATTCTATAAAACTCCTTACTTACCTCCTTGACTTATCTATTACATGAGTCTTGTCACTCATATATCTTTATTTCCACATGAGCCTTTTGCTCAGACTATTCCCCTTGGACAGAATGCCCAGGGCTCTCTTCCCTAGCTGCTGACATAGGTCCTATCAATCTTTCTAAGTTAAGCTCAGTTTATGCTTTCTAGGAAGTCTTCTTCATCATTAACTTTATATATATATTTTTTTTTCACTTGTATCAATGATGAGAGTAAAACAGTCTACTTACTCCACCCATTGTAATTCCATTAATAAGTGCAACAAATGGTTTCTGGCAAGAAGCTTAAGAAAAAAGAAAGAAAGCAATAATAAGTTGAAATGTTTATAATACATTCATTTTTTTTTACCAATAATTATATATTACATCAGCTCTAACTATTTTCGGCAACAAATTTTTACAGAAAAATACTAAAGTACACTAAAATGGTTTGTAAAAGAATTTCTTTTTAAACTCAATTTATGAACATTTCTAAACTTCTACTTATTATCATTTAAAACCAAGTAGTTCAATTTGAAACAAATTAAAGCCCTTTATGACTCAGCTATTGAGAAATATAACATTTGCTTTATAGACTCCTAGATTTATATACACAACTATATTTTTTAAAAACATAATTTGCTACCAATGCATTTGAAGATAAAGAAATGTCTGGGTGCATAAAGATAAGTACAGCACACAGAAAACATGGAGTTAGAAAATTCAGATTCCAGTCTCACCTTTATCCTTAACTGGCAACTCAACTAGGCACAGTCTAAACCGCAGGGGTGGGTGTCAGGTGGGGGGTGATCTTATGCCACTCTCCAAAAGAGTCTTAAAGCACCATGCTGGTAAATTTGGCTTTGTTTACAAACAAAACCTTTGAAGAACTTAACATGAGTAGGGGAGGTTCTAATGCAATTTTAGTCGTACCCTTATAAAAGAAATGAGACATAAAGATAGATGTGCATGGAAGGAAGACAGTCAGGCCATGTGACATAGGAGGCAATAACTGCTGCAAGCACAAGCCATGAGAAAATAGTCCAGGGCTTCCAGAAGCTAGGGAAGACAGAGAAGCTCCTCCCAGGCCTTCCGAGAGAACACAGCCCTGCCAACACTCTGCACCATGACCTCTAGTTGCCAGAAAACCAAAGCCCGCCACCAACTCAATTCCAATTGGTGGAAACCCTCCACAGGTTGCAAAGCAGTTTTAAAAAAAAAAACCACCACAACATAAAAAAACCCCACTCTTAAGGAAAGTAGGGTCTCATCTTTCTCCCACAGAAGAGCTGGTGGTTTTGAACTGCCAAACTTTTGGTTAACAGCCCAATATATAATTCACCATGCTACCAGGTTTCCTCAACTTCTAGAATCGTGAGATATAAGTCTGTTCTTAATAGCCACTCAGTCTGAGGCACTTCATAATGGAATAACTAATAGTTAATATAGCTTTCTCTTTGTATATTAACATTTTTATAGAACCATCTTTTTAAATTCCTTAAAGGCCCTTAAAAATTAGGAAATTCCAATATAAATTCTCTATAAAACTTCATTTTATAGAGAAAATTGAAACTAAATTTTTTTTATTTTTTTAAAGAAGTCAGCCATGTGGTAGTCATAGTGACTTTATAATAAAAAGGTAACTAAATATGTACTGTTGTTGTTAAGCTCCCTCAAGTCAGCCCTGACTCACAGCGACCCTAAGTACAAAAAAAAACCCCACAAAACTCTGCGTGATCCTGAACCATCCTCACAATCTCAATTAGGTATAAACCCAATACTGCAGGGTGTCGCTGTTTGGTGCCAACAAGTACAACTCATGGCGATCCTCTGAACAGTCCTCCTGAACTCGGTCCTATCCTGAGCCATTGTCATCATCTCTGACACACTTGAGCCCATTGCTGCAGTCACTATGTTAGTCCGCCTGGCTAAATGTCTTCCTCTCTTTCACCAACCCTCCACCTTTCCAAGCATGATGTCCTTTCCCAGGTTATTTATTCTCCTAGAAACATACCCAAAGTATGTGAGACAGAGATTTTGCTATCTTTGCCTCCAAGGAGCACTCTGGCTGCACTTTCTCCAAGAGATACATGTTTGTTCTTTTGGCAGTCTAGGGAATATTCAACAGTCTTCTCCAACACAACTCAAAAGCATCAGTTCTTCTGTCAAATTATAAAGATACTACAGTATAGCTTCCTAGTAATATTAGAAGATAATTTTTTTAAATAATTCACAAGAGTGAGTAATCATTTGTGGGATCATCTATTCAGTGCCTCTCTTTCCCACTGGAGTTTCATGCTCAATGAGGGCAGGAACCATGCTGTCACCCACAATATCCTTTACCATAGTGACTGACAATGAGCTTGGCACACAGCATACAAAAGACGAAATAAGCACTTCTATTGATTAGGTTTTTAAACGTATCATAGTATTTCTCAGATCCAAAGCTCTCAGCAGAGGATACATACCGATAGCATTATTAAGGATGTATTCTTCTCTGAACAAATCTTGAGATAGCTTTGGGTTTGCTTTTACAGATTCAGAGAGAACTAAAATTGGAGAGATTAAAAAAAAAAAAGATGAAGATGTAACTGCATATCACAAAGGGTATGTCCCACTAAACACAGTCAAACAGAACAAATTAAAAGTACTATGATATCAGGTAATGAAGGGGAAACTCTAGAATGGTTTATTATTAAAATTTTTAAGTTATTCATGTCAGAGTCAATCACAGATCCATAGCCCAATATCAAGCCTCAACACTATTAAGAACTTCTTACAGAATGTTACTTTTAAAAATCCTAAGCTGCTATAAACTGCACTTTCTTTGAACAGTTTTTATCTAGCATCTTAAGAAATAGGTGATACACTTTTCCTTCAGCAATACAATTTAACATCCAAAAGCACATCTTATTCATATAGTGTGTATCTAGGTAAAAATGTCTGCCACATACACTTTATTGTGAAACATGTATTAAGTACCTACACTGCATCACAAACTATTAGGTGTTGCAAATAACAAGACAACATTTAAGGTTGTTCCCCTTTGTTCAAATTAGTAGGAAGATACCCTACTATGATGATAAACTCTTTGTGCTATGCCCAATACAAGGCTTAGTGTTTGTGGTACGTGACTGGCGGGTGGGGGTAGTAAGTGAAAGGTGACTACCCAGAAGAAATAAAATGAGCCACATTTGAACAGATAGGCAGGGAATGACAGAGTTGTAACTGGATGAAACTTTATATAAAGGCAAAAAATAACAGAATCAAATAAAAACAGTCAGTTCTTTTTTATAATCTTAAGGGAAATAACAAGAGGTTGTTATTGCTATTGTTAGGTGTCATAGCATCGAGTACAACCCATAGAGACCCTAAGAACAACAAATCTAAACTTCCTAACACACTAGAGCCCGTTACAGCAGTCAACGTGTTAATACACATGGCCAAGTGTCTTCCTTTCTTCGCCAGCCCTCTACCTTTCTGAGCACCATGTTCCTCTCCAAGGAACAGTCCCTACTGGCAACATGCCTAAAGTATATAAAGCAAAGCCTCATCATCTTTTGGCTCCAAAGAGCACTCTGCCTGCACTCTCTCCAAGACATATTTGTTTGTTCTTTTGGCAGTCCATGGATTGTTCGGGGCTCTTCTCCAAACACAACAGCTCAAAGGCATCAATTTTTCTTCTATCATTCTTATTCACTGTCCAGCTAAGATGCATAGCAAGTGATCAGAATGACCATGGCCTGAATGAGATGAATCTTAGTCCTCAAACTGACACATCATTACTCCTCAATAATATGGAAAGGTCTCTAGCTGCAGATTTTCTCAGTGTAATGTCTTCTGATTTCCTAACTTCTGGTACTAAGGGTGGTAACTGTGGATTCAAATAAGATGGAAGTTGTTGACAGTTTCATTCTCCCCTGCATCTTTCATGATGTTGCTGTTGGTCCAGTGGTAAGAATGTTTTCTTGACATTGAGATGCAATCCATATTGAAGGCTGTGTTCTTTGATCTCCTGCAACAAGTGTTTCAAGTCCTCCACATTTTCAGCAAGGAAGGTTATCTGTATAACACAGGTTATTGATGAGTCTCCCTCCAATCCTGATGCTACATTCCTCTTCATAGAGTCCAGTTTCTCAAACACGTTGCGCAGCAAATGTATTTAATAGATATGGAGAGAGAATACAACCCTGAAGCACAACATTCTTAAATTCACTGGACCAATTGGCAGCATCAGGATGAATGGTGAAGAGACTGAGATTGTTCACAGCTTTAGTTTGCTTGGCTCCACAGTCAACACTCTTGGCACCAGGAGCCAGGAAATTAAAAGGTGTATTGCCATGGGAAAGTCTGCTGTTAGGGACCTCTCTAAAGTACTGAAGAGCAATGGTGTCTCTCTGGAGACTAAGGTGCATCTGATACAGGCCATGGTCTTTGCAATCACTTCTTACGCATCAGAGAGTTGGACAATGACTAGGGAGGATAGAAGGAGAACTAATGCCTTTGAGCTGTGGTGCTGGAGAAGAGTACTGAATATCCATGGACTGCTAGGAAAACAAACAGATTCATCCTGGAAAGGGTTAAACCAGGTGGCTCCTTGGAGGCAAGGATTCTGAGGCTCCATCTAACATATTTTGGACATGTTGTGAGGAGAGACCGGTCCTTGGAGAGGGACATCATGCTTGGGAGGGTGGAGGGACAGTGCAGGAGGGGAAGGCCGTCTATGAGGTGTATTGATGCAGTGACTGGGGTAATCGGGATGGGAGTGTCAGAGACAGTGCGATTGGTACAGGACAGAGCAGAGTTTAGGGCTGTTGTACATATGGTCTCTATGAGTCGCAAGCGACTCGACGGCACAAAACAACAACAGTGTTCCCTTGCTCTGTTCCCACAACAGTCTCTTGGTCTAGGTATGTGAACAAGCACAATTAAGTGCTCTGGAATTCCCATTCTTCTCAATGGTAGCCATAACTTGTTAAGATCCACACAGTCAAATGCCTTTTTTGCTTTTGCATAGTCAATAAAGCACAAATAGATTATTCTTCTGGTATTTTTTACTTTCAGTCAGGATTCATATGACATCAGCAATGATATCCCTGGTACCACAGCCTCTTCTAAATCCTGCTTGATCTTCTGGCAGTTCCCTTTCTATGTACTGTACAAGATGTTTTTGAGTGATCTTCAGCAGTATTTTGTTTGCATGTGATTTAATGATGTTATTCGCTATCAAGAGTTTAACAGTAACAATAGGAAGAGGTCAGAAAGGTAGATAAGAAAGTTACTGTTTAAATGTTCTAATCCACCCAGTGGTGCCAAAGGAGGAAGGCTGGTGATCTACATTCATGAAGACTACAGCCAAGAAAACTCTGTGATGCATCTCTACTCTGTCCATACCCACTAGAAGTTACTCAACAGCAACATATTAGTTTTATTCTTATCTATAATATCAGTTGAAATAAGACAAATGAAAATATAACTTCCAAAGCTACTGTTACAGAATACTACTATTAGTACCTTGGTAAATATATGAACCATAAATATTTGCTGAGCAACAAACACTATTCGATTGTTTCACTTTTACTGCAATATCTTATTATCTATACACCACATCTCCTACCATGTTCCTACTGCAATCAATTTGGAAACTGCTACTAAAATTTACCTGCCAAAAAGAGTCAGGAAATCAAAAGACAAATTGTATTGGGAAAATCTGCTGTCAGGGACCTCTCCAGAGTACTGAAAAGCAATGATGTCAGTCTAGAGACTAAGGTGTGCCTGATCCAGTCCTTGGTCTTTGCAATTACTTGCTATGCATCAAGAGAGCTAGACAATGACTAAGGATGACAGAAGAATCAAAGCCTTAGAATTGTGGTGCTGGAGAAGAGTCGAACATACCATGGATTTCCAATAGGTCAGTCTTGGAAAGAGGGAAACCAAGTCACTCCTTGGAGGCTAGGATTTTGAAGCTCCATCTCATACACCGTGGGCATGTGGCCAGGAGAGATCAGTCCTTAGAGAAGGACATCATGCTTGGAAGGGTGGAGAGACAGTGCAGGAGAGGAAGACTGTGGATGAGATTGATTGATACAGTAACTGGGGCATTGGGGGTTATGATGTTAGAATTAGTGAGATATGATGTCAGAATTAGTGAGACTGGCTCAGGACAGGGCTGGGTTCAGAGCTGCTGTACATAGGTCACTATGGGTTGCAGGCAACTCAACAGCACAAAACAACAACAAACAAATACAGCCAGTTTCATTGAAGTAAATCTGCAATGTTCTTATGCTCTGTGAAAATTTCCTACTAAAATATAAATCAAATATATTATGCAAGTATGTTTCTATTTTATAAAGAAGTTATGTAAAAATCTTAAATATTTAGACTTTTTGACTAATTCTATTGAAAACTCTGTTTTATCTTCACTGAAAATGTCTCAAATGTTGACTCATTTTCTATTTTTTTGAGAAAAAAGAACTGATACGTAATTTTCTTAGTCCATGACTCTCACTGAAATAGGGCAAAAACATTATCAACATATCAATTCTGGAAAAAAAAGGGGGGGTACAAGAGGTACAGTCTTTGAATAGAAGTTTTTTACATAACACTCAGTGTATTCACATAGATAACTGGGAATTTTCTTTAAGGTGATTCACGAAGTGAGACAAACAGATGCATCTAAGAAGTGTACACTGGCAGTTCTGTTTGTTTTTCTGTAGTACTGTTCCCCTCATTTTTCTAACACTAACCACAAAAGTTTAATTTTTAAACATCCTTTTCTTCTTTGTTAATTAAATTATGCATTAATAACTTAAAAAAATCTAAAACGTGAAACAAATTACAAAGTACTCCAAATATCTGCAAATACTCCATCAGTTCTATTGGAGAGAAAAAAAAAATAAAACTTTTAGGTAAGGAATAGAAAATTCTTTTACCTCTAATATCACCACCAGCACAGAAAGCTTTTCCTCCAGTTCCCTTTATAAGGATCAGGAATGTTCCTGGATCTTGTTCCCACTTCTAGTTGCATATAAAAGATTGTATAAGCATATTATAAATCATTACTGGCAGCAGTCATCAAGTCACCATTCATGTAAAATAAAATCAGATTGTTGTGTTCCGTAGGTTTATTTTTAATTTTTGTAAACATTTTTAAATCATGATTTGAGTTAAAGTTTAAAAACTAGTTTATCATTCAATCATTCACAAACATTTTGTTTTATAATATTTATCACAATACTTAGTGACTGATCATCCTCTTATCATACACTATCTTTCCCTTAACCAATCATAGAGAGCTGATCTAACCTAAAGGAGGCCAGTTCAAATCTGTCAGCACCTCTGAGAAAGAAAAACAACAAAATGGTCCCACAGGATTTAGAGCCTCTCAAAACCCAAGTGGGAAAGGTGGAGTGTTAGCAAAAGAGAGAAAACCCTCAACAAAATGGATCGGCACAGTGACAGGAACAATGGGCTCGAGTGTATCAGAGATGACGAGGATGGCTAGGACAGAGCAAGGTCAAGGTTCAGATACACTGTTGTGAGCTGTCAACCCAACAGCACCTAACAGCAACAACAACGTACAATGACAGTGGTCTTTTTTTTTTTTTCATTATTAAATTTTATTAGTTTCCATGAACATTCACAGGGATTCTGGGCTTTCACTCCTTCATTGCCGCACCATTCTCTCCACCCTCCTCCCCAGTGGTCTTATACACTATTTGTCCCTTTGTGATTGACTTGTTTCAATAGGCATAATGTTCTTTAAATTCATCCATGTAGTGTTTCCATAATTTTTTTTCCATGTTCTTTAGTGTTGCATAGCATGTAACTGTATGATTGTACATTGTACAGACTTTCTTCATCCACTCACCTGTTGAAGAACTTTTGGGTTGTTTTCATCTCTTTTCATTATTTTAAATAATGCTGTAGCATGGAGATATATATAAAATATATATGTATATATAAAAGTTTATATCACAGTTCTTCTTTACAGTTATTTATCTAGTAGTGACAGTAACTTAATTTTGAGATTAAGTGATATTTCCACTTTTTAATGTTTCTCCTCCATGAGGAGTGTCAGCATTCGTTGTTTACCATCTCACTGAGCTTTGCTATTACTGCTGGGGTGAAATGATATTTCATCATTTTGACTTGAACTTCTCTGATAAAAGATCTTGAGGACTTCTTCATATGCTTGTTCCCCATCTGAATGTCTTCTATGTCCATTATGTAACTGAGGTTTTTCTTTTCCTTGGTGAGGTGTTGGACTTTGCTAGAGATGAGCCCCCCGACAGATATTTCATTGTCAAATATGTTTTCTCATTCTATAGCTTCTCTTTTTATTCTTTTGGAGAAGTCTTTTGATATACACATTGGTTTGATTTTTAGAAGGTAGCATTTGACTATTTTCAGTGCTCTTCGTCATTTCCTTCTTTCATTTTGGCTTCTCTACTTTGAAGAGCATTTTTCAGGGTCTTTTCTGCCATTTTGGTCTTTTTTTTTTCTTGTCTTTTTAGTGACTCTTTGCTTTCTTCATGGATGATAACTGTGGTATCATTCCACAACTTAACTGGTATTTGGACATTAGAGTTCAATGCATCAAATCTTTTATTCTTGAGATGATTTTCACACCCAAGTGGGATAAACTCAAGTTTGTATTTTGGCTGTCATAAACTTGTTTTCCTTTTCTTCCATTTCAGTTTGAACTTGCAAGTAAGTAATTGAAGCTCTCATTCCACAGTCAGCCCTTGGCCTTGCTTTGACTGCTAATACTGAGCTTCTGCATCAACTCTTTTCACAGCTGTAGTCAATCTAATTCCTATCTAGTCAATCAGGTAAGGTTCATGTGTAGAGTCACTATTATTTTTTTAAAGGTATTTTATTTTAGAAAATACAAAATTCTTGCATATAATCTCTCTCTTCATTTCTGTCACCAAGGCTATGTTTTCCAACTATCAGTCCTTCCTTGTTTCCAACTTCTGCATTCCAATCATTAATTATTAATCCATCTTGGTTGCATGTTCAATCAGTCTCAGATAGTTCTCTCCCTCATCTGTTTCAATGCAGTATACATAATTTATCCCATCTTTCTCAGTCACCCTTTAACCCCAAAGTCGGTCTCGTTTTACAGCAGTAGCACTATGCAGTATTTGTCCTTTTGTGACTGAGATATTTCTTTCAGTAACATCCTCCAGGGTCACCCATTTTGTATAATATTTCATGAATTCTTTGTTTTTCATTTTTTTTAAAAAATTTATTTTATTTTATTATTATTTGTTTGTACCGTCAAATCAGATCTGACTGGTTCAGGAGGAGATTGTTCCTCCTTCTCCAGTGGAGCATCTGGTGGATTTGAACCGTGTACCTCTGAGATTGCAGTGCAGTTTCTTGCCACTAGGCCACCAGAGCTAGCCAGAGTTCTTTGTTTTTCAAAGCAGTGTAGTATTCCATTATGTGACTATACCACAGCTTCTCTATCCATTCGTTTGTTGATAGACACTTAGATTGCTTCCAACACTTTACTACTGTGAACAAAGCCGCAATAAACATGGATGTGCATATGTCGGTTTGGGTGGCAGTTATGGCTTGTTTGGGGTATATTCCCAGTAGTGGAACTGTTGGGTCAAATGGTATTTCTATTTGCAACTTCTTGAGAAAGCAAAATACTGCCTTCCATAGTGCTTGTACGATTTTACACTCCCACCAATAGTGAATATGGGTTCAAGTTTCTCCACAACTACACCAGCATCTGATGTTTGCTATTCTGTTAAATTTTGCTATTCTTACTTGGGTGAGATGGTATCTTTTGGTTGTTTTAATTTGCATCTCTCTTAGACAAGGGATTATGAACATTTCTTCATGTGTTTGCTTGCCATCTGAATGTCTTCTTTGGTGAAGTGTCTGTTCATATCCTGTGCCCATTTTCCAATTGGGTTGTTTACCTTTATCTTGTTGTGGTGTGGTATCTCTTTTATAGCAAGAAGTCATAGGTCTAAGATTTGATTCTTTGGAAAGAAAAACAGATATGTTTACTAAGAAATACTTTTTTATTAATCCATTAAGAAAATTACCTTTAACTGTGGATAAATTTGCTGAATCATGGTCAAAGTCAAGGCGTTCAGGCTCTTGGGTCTGTTCAGTGTGATGACTCCTGCACCACCTTGTTTTTCCAATAGCACTTCTGCTGTTGCATTTGTGTGTTTCGACATTACCTGTATAAATGAAGACTTTGATAATGAAATCCAGTAAACTGTTTACAACCCAATATAATATCAAAATATATAGAAGCCAAATACAAATGTTTCCCATAATGTTAGTGGTAACTAAAGAATAAGGCAGGGGCTCTGAGAGCCTAGCGTGTAGAGAGGTGAAGTGTCAACCCAAAGGCTGCAACTTGAATCCATAAGTTGCTCTAAGAGAGAAGGATGGGGGGAGGGCTGGGCGGGGAGAGAAGTGCAGCAATGAATGAATGGAACTCCAAAATCTCTGTAAATGCTCATTAAAATTATTTTTAAAAAAAAAAGAGAGAGAGAGAGAAAGATGGACGATCTCCTCCTATGAGATGTACAGCCTCTGAAAAACTGCTGGAGGGTCAGCCATGGGTTGGTTTCAACTCAATGACAATGAGTTTTTAGTTTAAACAATAGTTAGGTGCTTCCAAAAAACAGAAATTTCTAGTTTTTAGGTTATGCAGACAATTGTCAGAGCTCATAGAATTATAATACTTAAGATATTCTTTAGTTTTCTTTGTTACTGTCTCTCACTTTCTAACATTGCTGTCTAGTCAGAAATTACTCATATCTGATCTTCAAATGTATGGGAGTTCCAATCTCTTGGGTTTTAAAGTCTATAAACTACACAAGAGATGACTGGTGATATTTCTCCCACAGAGCAGTTAGTGGATTCAAACCACCTGCTTTTGGGTTGAAGTGCAATTCTTTATCCACTAGGCCTCTCCTCAGATATACTGTTGATGTGTGCCATCAAGGCAGAATCAACTCATAGTAGCTGACCCTACAGTGTGTTTTCAAAGGCAGGAAATCACACAGGAGGAGACTGCCCATTTTTCTCCCATACAGTGGCTGGTGGATGTGAAACATGTACCTATGGGTTGGCAGTGCAGCACCTTACCAGTAGACCACCAGCAGACATGGGGACAACAAATAAACCCATAAAACACTTAACATAATTTGTCATTTGTTGCTATGAGGTACCTATGCAATAAATGACAAATTATGGCTAATGCTGAGAAGAATAGTTATACCAGAACACTTTTTTGCAACAGGTAACATCTTGATTGATGAGAAAACCTGTAGTTGTCAATTACTTCATTTTGCTTAGATCCACAATCTAATACTCACTGCAGCAGAAGTCAAAAAAATCAAAGTACATGTGTTGCATTGGCAACAAAAAACAACATAAAACCTGTTGTCAAGAATATCTCCAAAGTGCTAAAGAGCAAGGATATTAGTTTAAAAACCAAGACACACCTGAGGTAAGTCATAGTAATTCAAATTGCTTTCTATGCATCTGAAAAGTTCTACAATGAATAAGGGAGACAAAGAATCAGTGTCTTTTAATTATGGTGTTGGAGAAGATTACTAAATACTTAACAACAATAATCTGTTGATATCCCAATTATGCTATCTATCTATATTCATAAATTATAACTCCTCTAGATATAATAAAAAAGAAATTATGGATAACACTGGGAAGAATGGGAATTCTAGAACCAAAAGAAGAGAATATATTGGCATTTCTCAAGTTAAAAGAACTGAAGAACAAATTCAAGCCTTGAGTTGTAATCCTGAAGGAAGGATTCTATAGATAAAATCTTGAATAATTAGTGAAGCATCAAAAGAAAATGGAAGAGATTTAGTTATCTGTGGACTGGCTGGTGAAGCCTGAGGGTGGTCTGAGTGGCTCACAGGTTCCAGAATAAGAAGGTGGTAAAGGCCAACCAGGAACGAATTATCTCCTTCCTGAACAGCTATAGAAGAGGAGAGAGATGTGCAGTCAGTCATTACCACCAACAGAGAGTTGGGCACTGTTTGGACCTTGCCACCATCCCAGACCTTCTTCTGCTCAGGCAGGAAAAGCTCCCTCCCAAACAGACGAAAGAAAGGAAACAGGTAAGCGGGTTAGCCATTAGCACTAGCTGAGACTTGGAGTTGTTCTGTTTGGACATTGTCCCTTCTTTGGGTCTTTGTCTGCTTAGATGTTACCAGCTCTCTCCCAACAAGGTGCAGGAGGGGAGAAAGTACAAAAGTCAGCCTTTAGCACTAGCTGAGACTTGGGGACTACACTGTTGGGACCTTGCCTCTTCTCTGGCCCTATGTCTGATTAGGCGGGAGTGGCATCCTCCTGACAAGCCTCAGGAGACGAGAAGGCTGCACTAGTTGGCTGTCAGCACCATCTGAGACTTGGGGGCTCCACTGTTCAGACTTTGCCACTTCCCTGGGTCTTCTCCCTGAACATAACAGTCTGGACAGCCCTCCTAGGCCTTTGCCTAATTCTGGATAAAACACTCCCCTCTCATCAAGCTACAGAACAAGACAGAGAGGTTCCCAGACTCTCAGAGGACAACCAGAAGATAACTCTGCCATAGGAAATGAAGAACAGAGTTGTCTATAGGTGATTAGTAGGGAAGATTGCCACTGGGAATGTGAATCAGGACCAATACTTAAAGTCTGCAACATATCAACAACATCATAAACATAGAGAATTGCCAACAACCTACACAAACATAACAGAAACTGCCTCACATTTAACAAGAACATGATATAATGTAAATGAAGCAGCTGCCAGGTTCAAACATTACCAAAAATCAAAATAAACCTTCTCCGAAAAAACAAAAGTACCAACAAAAAACCCCCAAACCCAGATCAGATTGTATACCCAACTGAATACCATAAAGATAGGGAGGCAGAAGAAATATACAGACATGGAATTACATGAACAGCCACTGAGGAAGTTACAAATGATGGAAGAGAAAATTGAAACCATAAATACAATGACTACTCAAGTGACAGGGAGCCAGGAGAAATATATAGACTGGAGTTACATGAACTGCTATTAAAGAAGATACAAATGATGGAAGAAAGAATGAAACTATAATTAAAGTGGTACAAGAATTTAAAATATCATAAGACAGAAAGGGTACAACCAATACAGCACTAGAAAAAAACCAGAAATGCACAAAAAAGCAATCCAGTATATGAAGACTGAAAATGAAAGGTTTTTTCACCAAACTGGAGGGGCAAAAAAAGTGTAATAAAAGAGATGAAACAGAGAATCAAACAAGCAATGAGAACCTACTAGTAGAAAAAAAAAATAGAAGATGGAAGGGAAATGAAGAAAATATTAGAATCATATGGGGTGACATGAAACTGAACAACATTTGTATGATTAGAATTATAGAAAAAGAAGGGTGGGAGAAAAGCACTGAAAAAAATTGTAGAAGAGGTAACTGAAGAAATCTTCCCATGTATCATGAAAAATGAGAAAATCCACATTCAAGAAGCTCAGGAAACTCTAAACAGACCAGAACCCAAATAAAAAATAACAAGATATAATAAAATTCTCCCAAATCCAAGGTAAGGATAGAATGCTAAGAGCATCATGAGAAAAACAAAGAGTCACCTACAAAGGAGAACCAACTAGATTCAGCTCCAACTCTTCAGCAGAAACCATGTGAGCAAGAAGCTAATGGTATGGTTTATACAGAAGGTTGAAAGAAAACAACTGCCTGCCAAGGATCCTGTACCCATCAAAACTCTCCATCAAACACGAAGGAGAAATTTCATCATTTACAGAAAAGCAGGAACATAAAGAACTTGTGAAAACAAGACCAACTCTACAAGAAATACTAAAGGAAGTTCTCCCACGGAGACACAAAAGGGAAAAGGTTGGATCAATGCAACCAATAAGAAAGGAAAAAGAAACAGCAAAATAGCAACAACAAAGCCTGGCCTGTCAATAATCACACTTAATGTGACCGGTTTAAATGCACCAATTAGAGGAAAAAGAGTAGTAGAATAGACTTAAAAAAACAAAGTCCATTAATATGTTGTCTACAAGAGAAACATCTAAGAAACAAGGAAAAATACAGATTCAAAATCAAAGACTGGAAAAATATACCAAGCAAATGGCATCTATAAGAAAGCAAGAGTGGCAATACTAATCTGTAGAGAAAATAATGGACATAAGGATGAAACTATACTAAAAACATGCTCAAAATTATGTTTAAATGGCTAGAATATTGACAGGGAACTGCCAGAAATTCAACCTGGATTCAGAAAGATGTAGTGGTCTCAGAACATTACTGCTCATGTTAGATGGATTTTGGCTGAAAACAGAGAATATAAAATAGATGTTTACTTGTGTTTTATTGATTATCCAAAGGCATTTGTTTGTGTAGATAACAAATTATGGACAACATTGAGAAGAACAGGAATCCTAGAACACTTAACTATGCTCATGTGAAACCTATATATTGGCCAAGAAACAGTTATATGAATAGAATAAAGGAACACTGTATGGTTTAAAATCAGGAAAGGTGTGTGCCAGGGTTGTAGCCTTTCTCTACACCTATTATTCAATCTGTAGGCTGAATACATCATTCAAGAAGCTGAACTATATAAAGAAGACTGTGGCTACAGGATTGAAGGAAGACTTATCTAAAGTGCTCAGTAATCTCCATTATACCAGTTATGCCACCTTGCTTGAAGAAAGTGAGAATTTGAAGCACTTGCTGCAGAAGATCAAAGGCAATAGCATTCAATATGGATTATATCTCAACATCAAGAAAACAAAATCCTCACCAGTGGACCAAGAAGCAATATCTTGACAGAAGGAGAAAAGATTGAAGTTGTCAACAATTTCATTTTACTTGCATCTACAGTCAACACTCTTGCTAACAGTGTTTTAAAACATGTTACATTGTGAAAACATGTTGTCAAAGAAGTCTTTACACTACTAAAGAGTAATGTCAGTCTAAAGATTTAAGGTGCATCTGATCCAAACCGTAGTATTTTCAATGGCTTCCTATGCATCTCGAAGTTGAACAATGAGTATGGGTGATGGAAGAATAATTAATGTCTTTTAATTGAGATGCTGGAGAAGAATATTGAATATTCCAGGAACTGCCAACAGAATAGACAAGTGTTCCTTAGAGGAAGTACAACCACAATGCTCCTTAGAGGCAAGGATGGTGAAACTTCATCTCACAGACTTTCTGTATGTTATCGAGAGGGGCCAGTCCTCAGGAAAAGACATTATGCTTAGAAATGTCAGTGAAAGACCCGCAACAACATGGATTACAGAACAATGGGTTTGAGCATATCAGAGATAGCGGGGCTGTGGCTTAGGATAGAGCAAGGTTCAAGTCTGTTCACATGGCTGCTATAAATTATAGAGGACTAACAGGCACCTTACGACAACCACCTCCAGATGTTTCCATTGAAAAGCCAACATCATCTTCACTTTTGCTCATAACTGTAATTTTGGGGCCTTTTTATCACACTTTATTAGTGCATATTTCTACCTCTTTCACTTTTCATTTTTTGGGTCAAGAACTCTCCTGTCCAGAATAGTGTATCAAAGTATTTCTTTAAGGTCTTTGCATACAAGGTATTTTAAAGAGTTCTGTTCAAATGGCACAGATTGTAAGTTGGGTGCTCAGAGGTTACCATCCAAGTATACAGGATAAGACAGTTGTCATCATGAATACAATATGTGCAATAACATTTCATGCAATCTAGCCAATATATTTTCATACTATATTGAACTACTTTCTGGGTTGGAAGAAGGCAAGCATGTTATTTTCATGTTCAGGTTATGAAGAAATGAGTTTTAGGTTCATAAAATGCTCCCTAACAGCTTAAAATGATCACTATAGGGAATCTTTCAACAAATATTTTTGTAGTAAGACTATCCCAAATCAGTCTATGGATACAAACGAGAGAGCTCATTAGCAGGTGTGACGGGCTTTCATTAGCTCCGCAATCCCTATAGGCAAAAATTCAGCCCCTTGGCATTCTTTCTGCATTCTGTTCCCTATTTAGTATCTCCGAATGGTGATCAGTATTCTCACAAGTAAGTCCTAACCATTTTGCTTGGAGTACAGTCTCTTTATCATTCATGAAGCACATTTAAAAATCAACATTGTGATCCAGAATGGCATAGCCCTCAGATCCTTATAACAGAGAGTTTGTTTCTTCCCTCAAGGTGGTTTACGGCCCAGGTCATAGAGTCCCCAAATGATCAGGATTCTATCACATTTCCCCACCCCTCGGGTGTACACAAATATGAACATGAATCTCTGATACTGTTCCAAAATTTTTCCCATGAAATTTCCCAGCCCCATGTCAGCTTACTGAAATAAACAAAAGCAAGAATGCATATTCCAGTCTTCACATCACCTTATCCATTCAGGTTTAACTGATACACGTTCTACAGTAGTTATTTACTCTGTAGAACACTTATTCTGCCAGTAGTTAAATCTATGGAGCCTGGTCTCCTGAGTTTAAATCCAACCAGACTTCTTGAAGATATATGGTCATAACCTTATAATCATACACCTCATAACCTTATAATCATATACCTCATGCGTAATCATAACCTCAGGCTACCTATCAAAATATATTTGTGTCAGGACTAAATCAAAACCCTCCATCAGGTTTCCAAGGCCGCAAATTTCAATCAAAGGAGAATGCCTCACCTTTCCACCCACAGTAGTTGGTAGCTCAAACTGGCAGCCTTTCAGTTAGCAGCCCAACAGTTAAACTACTACACAATCCTGGTATCAAGGCCAGGTACTAAAAACTAGAAATCAATGTACCAATGTCAGCAAAACTTGTCACCCTCAGGTCTGTCCTATAACAACAACATCTGAAGTTACATATCACAAGAATGCCAGTAAAACAAAGTCCAAACTTACCAGATGCTGCAGTATGATATTTGTCCTTTTGAGTGAATTAAGTCTGAAAAAAATTACAATAAACAGTAATATGAGAAGTCATGTCTCTACTTGCAAACACTCTGTACTTATTTTCCCTTTCTAGCTTCTTTTAAAAGGTATCATAGCAACTGCACAATAATCTCTTCACCTAGAGCAGCAGAAGGAGCATGAAGAATAGGAGAAAATGGAATGTGTCGTTAATTGCCTCCATGAACAAACACATTCTTTACTATGAGAACTGATGAAGTGGATGGTGCCTGGCTATTTTTCAATATTGTGATAAAAAATTAAACACAAGAATTTGATCAAAGAAGGATGAATTTTACAGATCAAAATTTTACATTTTAATGGACTCTTGATTTTTTGAAGCCATGGAGGCTTGGTAAATCCTTGAACTGTTGCCTTGATATAATCTTTATGCCAAAAAGTCTTTAAACCCTCAAAAGCAAATACACTCACTCCTCACTTATTAATACAGTCAGATGCCCAAACCAGGACATTATGTGAAAAATGGAGTTACACAAAAATGGAGGAATTTTTTTTCAGACCATCTGTATGTGCATATTTTTATTAAGAAA
Source organism: Elephantulus edwardii (assembly GCF_000299155.1). Taxonomy (NCBI): domain Eukaryota; kingdom Metazoa; phylum Chordata; class Mammalia; order Macroscelidea; family Macroscelididae; genus Elephantulus; species Elephantulus edwardii. The sequence continues at coordinate 23,432,927 of NW_006399751.1, read as the reverse complement.
TAAAATCTTATGCACACCCATATTTATCGCAGCTTTGTTAACAATAGCAAGGAGTTGGAAACAACGTAATACCCATCAACAAATGAATGGATAGAGAAGCTGTGCTATATTCACACAATGGAATACTACGCGGCATTGAAAAACAATGAACTCATGCAATATTATTCAAATTGGGTGACCCTGGAGGACATTACGCTGAGTGAAGTATCTCAGTCACAAAACGACAAATACTGCATGGTGCCACTGTTGTAAAACAGGACTGACCTCGGGGTTGGGGGGAGATTGAGAAAGATGGGTTCAATAATGTATACTGCAGTGAAACAGATGAGGGAGAAAACTGTTTTAAAGGGATATGTGATTAGGTATTTTTGTCATGACAAGAGTCCAGAGCGAAGGCTGCCTAGTGGAGGGGACCTGGGAGGAGGGATTGTAAAACAATGAAAGAATTTTTCTTTTGCTTTTCCAAGAGGGTTGTGTACTAGGTGAGAGGGTTGGGAGGGGAGAACAGTGCAACAAAGAATGAATGGAAATCCAAAGTCTCTGTAAATTTTCATTGAAATTAATAATAAATTTAAAAAAGAGAAATAAAATCTTAAGGATCAATAAAAACTAAGATTTATACACTCATTACTGTGATGAGTCCAGGTACAGACTGTACCTCTGTGAAAGAGGTGACTTAGAGGAGACAAAGCTGGATCAAGCCAGTTGTATGACTGGGTAGAGTGGGAAGAAAGGTTTAATCACTTCATTTTCCTTCTGTACTGGGCCAGTGCTTTCTTATTGAATCCACTACCCATCGCCAGGGCTCTACTCCTCAGCAATGCTTACGCTGGACTGTGTTCAGGATCCTAGAGCCCGTCTGCCCTCTGGGCCTGGTAGGTCACTGGGGCACAAGACTTCCTCCACGTGCACCAAGACTCTGGCTGAGCACTCAGCCCCATCAAAGTGGAGGCTGCAGGCCTAGTATAATAACTTTGGGATGCCATGAAGCTTGCATGCATTTTTTTCCAAGCACCCTATCTGATGCCTCTTTTTCTTTCTCCCTTTTGCCCCTTCTAACAGCAGTTCTTAGCTGAATGGCCCTAGGTTGCACAGAAGCAGGTTCCTGCTTGCCTGGTGACCTCCACACATGTGCCAGGAGGAGCCCACCCACCCACCCATATCCTACAGGCAGGGCAGAAGGCACAGGATGGTGTGGCCCAGCATCCCAGAGACATTTCCCGAGGGACGGGATGCTCCACAACCATTGCCACTGTGTCCATCGCCTAGTTAATGCACAAAAAAACCTGGATTTTTATCTATTGTCTGTCCCTTGTCTGTCAGCTCACATTTGCATGTGGCTTTGACATTGAACAAACTTCAGCAGAGCTTCCAGGCAAAGAGGGACTTCTACAGAAGACAAAAGCTTTCAATATGGAGTACATCTCAACATCAAGAAAACAAAAATCCTTACTACCATGCCAACAGGAAGCATCATGATAGATGGAGAGAAGACTGAAGCAGTTAATGATTTCATCTTGCTGAGATCCATAATCAATACCCTTGATAAAATCAGTCTTTCCAGTAAGCAATCTGAAATACTGAGCTATGACACTGAACCTGGTACTTACAGAAAAAAGTTACACTAAGGAAATTTTGTTCAAGTTCAAGGCCTCAAACCTGTGCCTGAGATGGTTCTTAAATTCAGGTGGGATAGACTCAAGGTCGTATTTTGGTTCCTGTGGGCTTGATTTCACTTTCCTTAGCTTCAGCTTATAAAACTGCATATGAGTAGTGGGTGATCTGTTCCACAATCAGCACCAGGCCTAGTATTCACAGCTGACATTGAGCTTCTCCAGCAGTTCTTTCCACAGTTGTAATCTATCTGATTCCTATGCATACCATCAGGTGAGATCCATGTGTATAACCTGCATTTATGTTTACTGTAAAATGTATTTGCAGCAAATAAACTGTTGATTGTGCAAAATTCTCATTCTTTCTCCAGCTTCATTTCTGTCACCAAGTCCATGCTTTCCAACTACTGATCCTTCTTCTCTGTTCACAAATTTCACATTTCAGTCACCCATCACTATTAATGATACAGGCCATGGTCTTTGCAATCACTTGCTATGTATGCATCAGAAAGCTGGACAATGACTAGGGATGATAGAAGGAGAATTGATGCCTTTGAGCTGTGGTGTTGGAGAAGAGTATTTAACATACCATGAACAGATTTGTCCTGGAGAGGGTGAAGCCAGACTGCTCCTTGGAGGCAAGGATTCTGAAGCTTCGTCTGACATACTTTGGACATGTTGTAAGGAGGGGCCAGTCCTTGGAGAAGGATGTCATGCTTGCGAGGGGGGAGGGACAGCACAGGAGAGGAAGACCCTTGGTGAGATAGATTGATTCAGTGACTGGGGTAATGGGGGTAGGTGTGTCGGAGATGGTGAGATCGACACAGGATAGGGCGGAGTTTAGGGCTGTTGTACATAGAGTTGCTATAAGTCGCAGGTGACTTGACGGCACATAACAACAACAAGGAAATTTTGGAGGTACAATCAAAGTTTGATTTATGAAGATGGTATAACAAATGGAAAAACTGGAATCCATATAGGAGCTGTCAACTCACAGAAACCCTGTCAACAACAGAATAAATATTGCCTGATCCGACACCATTCTCACTATCCTGTGTTCTGCCATTGTTTTAACTTTGAATCATGCTCAGGCCACAGAAAAGGGTTCTCAAGGTCCAGCTGACGGCACATCTATGGCCAGTCCCTTGCTCTCCTCATCTCGCTCGGTGGTTTTCTAACTACCTGTGCATACATGTATATTTCTGACTGGGTCCAGTGGTGTGGGTGTGGATATAATGCAAGATTCTGTCACATCTAGACGGCTTGAGCTAGAACCCAGAGTACTGCTGCCTTCAGGCCTGATGTGTCAGAAAAGACTATGGCACAAGGGATATCACTGCTGCTGTCAGGTGGATCCTTGCTGAAAGCTGAGAGGACCAGAAAGATGTTTATCTCTGTTATTGACTATGCAAAAGCATTTGACTCCATGGATCATAACAAACTATCACTAATACTGAGAGACTAGAAATCTCAGAACAACTGTGCTCATGTGAAACCTATATCTAAACCAACAAGCTGCTGTCCTAACAGAACAAAGAAACACTGAATGGTTTAAAATTAGGAAAGGTGTGAGTCAGGATTGTATCCATTTTCCATACCTACTGAGTCCCTGTGTCAAGCTAATAACTCAAGAAACTAGACAATATGGAAAAAAAATGGCATCAAAATCAGACGAAGGCTCCTTAACAACCTGCATCATGCAGATGACACAATCTTGCTTACAGAAAGTGGAGAAGACTTGAAGCACTTGCTCAAAGATAACAACCTTCAATATGGATCACATTTCAACATCAAGGAAACAAAACTTCTCACCACCAGATCAATAGGCAAAAAAACATAATAGATGGAGAAAAATATAAAGATGTCAATGATTTCGTTTCGCTCAGATCCATAATCAACACCCACAGTAATAGCAGTGAAGAAATCAAGACATTTGGTTTTATAAAACACAACGTATAGGACCGATTAGATGAAACACAATGTATATGAATACTGTACGAAAACAAATATAAAATTGTTTAAGTATAGGCCTAATTAAATGCAGAGTGCAAGTATTTGCTGTATTTTGTATAATGAAAGCATTTGAGAATAGTAAAAAAAAGTCAAAAGATATGTTATAATGAGAAAACCTGCTCTAAACACCTCTCCAGAGTACTGAAGAGCAATGACGTCAGTCTGGAGACTAAGGTGAGCCTGATATAGGCTCACTTGCTATCAGAAAGCTGGACAATGACTAGGGATGACAGAAGGAGAATTGATGCCTTTGAGCTGTGGTGCTGGAGAAGAGTATTGAATAAACCATGGACTGCTGGGAGAGCAAACAGGTTCATCCTGGAGAGGGTGAGACCAGGCTACTCCTTGGAGGCAAGGATTCTGAAACTTCCTCTAACGTACTTTGGACACGTTGCAAGGAGGGACCAGTCCTTGGAGAGGAACATCATGCTTGAGAGGGTGGAAAAACAGTGCAAGAGAGGAAGATCCTTGATGAGTTGACTTGATTCAGTGACTGCGGTAATGAGGGTAGGTGTGTCAGAGATAATAAGGTTGACTCAGGAGAGAGCAGGGTTCAGAGCTGTCGTACATCCGGTCACTATGAATCACAAGCAACTCGACAGCACATAACAACAAAACACTTCATCCAAGGGCTAATGAGCAAAGGTGTCAGTTTAAAGACTAAGGTGCTTCTAATTCAAGCCATGGTCATTTCAATTCCTTCCCATGCATCTGAAAGTTGGGCTGTGAGTAAGGATGACAAAAGATGAACTGAGGTCTCTGAGTTGTGGAGCAGAGTGCTGAATACCCCATGGACGGCCAAAAGAACAAGCAAGTGTGTCTTGGAGGAAGTGCAGCCCGGGTGTCCCTTAGCGTCAAGGATGGTGAAGCTTGATCTCATGTACTTTGGGCATGTTGTCAAAAGGAGAAAATCCTTGGAAAAAGCCATCATGCTGAGAATGGTGAAAAGTCAGAGAAAGAAGAAGATTCTCAGCAAGATAAGATTGCCACAGTGATTGTAACAAAAAGACTCAAGCTTATCAGAGATGGAGAGAATGGTACAGGAGAGGGCGAGGTTTGGATCTGTTGTTTGTAGGGTTGCTATGAGTGACTTGATGTCACCCAACAACAACATCCACATTCACTTTCCTTTTGTATCCTCCCAGTTTTGGTTTTTCTAATTTCTAATAGCATTAGTCTTGTTTTGTTTTGAGAGAAGTATTTTGTTTTGCCCCCCCCCCAATCAGGCAATGATATCTAGCCACATTTGCACCTTTTGCAGCTTCACCCACAAGAAATGTGAAAAGCAGCTCCTGCTTCACCAATGAAATACTGCACAATACAGCCCACTCTGCCTTCAACTGCTTATATATACAGTGAACAGAGAACTGCATACACACATCCATCCTCTAACAGCCCACGAGACAGAGGAGATGAAAAATTAAGAATTAGCAAATTAGCAAGGAACACAACACACTTAAACAGCTTAATCAGATCAAAACAAAATCATACAAAGACAAGACTACCACATTGTTTCTTAGAGGCAACAGTTAACTTTAAGCCACTAAAAAAAAATAAGGATAAAATGGCCTAAAAGAGTGAACAAAGTAAAAAAACCTCAAAACTTTTCTGAGAAAAAAAGATAAAACACTGGTCCAGCAGTAATAGCAATATTTAACAGAGCAGCAAATAACAAACCCTGATGAGGTTTTGGAAAGATTGGAACCCTTATTCACTGCTGGTGGGATTGTAAAATGATGCAACCACTATGAAAGGCAGTTTGGTGCTTTCTCAAAAAGTTGGAAATAGAAATACCATTTGACCCAGTACTTGCTCTGCTGGAAATACCCCTAAAGAAACCACAACCACCATCCAAACAGATGTATACACATCCATGTTAATTGCTGTGTTATTCACAATAGCAAAGAGATAGAAGCAACTCAAGTGCTCATTAACGAACGAATGACTACAAAAAGTGTGGTATATTCACTCAATGGAATATTATGTATCACAGAGAAATAATGAACTTGTAAAACATTACACAACATGGATGACTACTGTGGAATGTTGGGGAGGAAGGGAGGGTCTCTGGCCAGGGCAGATCGCCTAAGCTCCAGATAAGTGCAAGCCTCCCGAAGGCCTTTAATATGAGGTAGAGAAAGCTCCCGTGTGTTTGGTTGTACCAGTTTGAGAAAGCTCGCCAACTGGGAAGACGGCTGCCACTTCTGTTGAGCTGAGAGTGATCTGCAAGAGGCTGAAGTTCTCCTAGCCAATCCACATGTCTCACGTCTGTAAGACCACCCTATTCTGTCTTCCTGTGTATATAAATGCAGTGCAGTTATCAATAAAATTGAACTGGATTGACTCTCTGATCCTCTCCCGGAGTGGTGTATCTCCGTCGTGCTTACTCCCATCAGGGTGTCTCTGCAGGTTGCTGGCGATCAGACAGTGACAGATGACCCTGGAGGACATTAGCCCGAGTGAAATGTCTCAGTCTCAAAAGGACAAATATTGCCTAATACCACTGTTATGAAGCAGAACCGACATGGGAGGTTGGGAGAATAGGAAAAGACTTGATAGATAATTAACACTGTATTGGAACAGATGAGGGAGAGAATTGTTTAAAAGGAATGTACGATTAGGCATTATATGTGAGACAATGGTCCAGAATAAGAGGTATACTGCGAAGAGGACTGAGGGAGGGAGTGGGAAAGGGGGAAGGGAGGAAATTGTGCAACAATGCATATTTTAAAAAAGAGACTGAACTGGGGGAGGGGATAGGAAAGAAAATGTGTAACAATGAATGAATGAAAATCCAATTTTTCTGTAAACTTTCATTAAAACCATAATTAAAATTAAAAAATGCTTAAAAAAAGAAATGCATAATGACTAATTTAAGAAAAAAAATGAGACTTCCTGATAAAAACTTCAAAAGAATGATCATTAAACATCTTCTACAAATTGAAAAGACAGGTTAACATCATCATACCAAATGTCAGCTACAAAGCACTAGGCAAGACCCTTTACTGATCACAAAAGTATCTCAACAAAACAAAACAAAACTAAACCCCTTAAGGAAGCTCTAGAGACTTGGTGGTAAGGTGTTCCACTGTCAACCAAAAGGAATACAGTTCAAATCTACCAGATGCTCCATGGAAGAAAGATGGGCAATCCCCTCCTATGCAATTTGTTGTTGTTGTTGTTGTTGTTATGTGCCATCGAGTCGCTTGTGACTCATAGCGACCCTATGGACAACAGCTCTAAACTCTGCTCTGTCCTATGCCAATCGCACCGTCTCCGATACACCCATCCCTATTACCCCAGTCACTGAATCAATCCACCTCATAGAGGGCCTTCCCCTCCTGTGCTGTCCCTCCACCCTCCCAAGCATGACATCCCTCTCCAAGGACCAGTCCTTCCTTACAACATGTCCAAAGTATGTTAGACGGAGCCTTAGAATCCTTGCCTCCAAGGAGAAGCCTGGTTTGACCCTTTCCAGGATGAATCTGTTTGTTTTCCTAGCAGTCCTTGGTATCCTCAATACTCTCCTCCCACATCAAAGCTCAAAGGCATCAATTCTCCTTCTATCCTTCTTAGTCACTGTCCAATTCTCTGGTGCATAACAACCCGCTGGAGGGTCAGCTGTGAGCCATTTCCCTCTCAACAGTACACAACAGGGACAACAGCTAAGTTACTTCCCAGATTCTGTATAATCACAAAGTTTCCATTTGTTCTAATTCATACCTTTCTGTTGTGTGAAATCTGACATTAACTTTTCTATCCCAAAAAATTATTTTAAAAAACTTTGTTTGGCAGTTTCAGGTTATAATTGTCCTACTTAGAGCTTACAACTGCTCTCCCAGGCAATACTTAGTTACATACCAACCTCCTAAAGCCACTTATATTAAAAATTCAAGTTCCATATAACAAGGTGTTGTTCTATCAAATGGGTGGTACTTTGCAATGTATGTCAAAATGTCTATCAGTATAGTGTGTTTGTCTTTTCAATGTTTTTTAAATGCACTAAAAAGTAGAGTATTCACTGTTTCATTTTACTTGGATCCGTAATCAACATCCATGGAAGTTACAGTCAAGAAATCTTAAGATGTATGGCACTGCAGAAATCTCCGGTCAAGGACTTCTTTGAAGTGCTTAAAGCAAGGATGCCCATTTCAGACTAATGTGTGTCTGATCCTGCTTGACATGCATGTAAAAGCTGGACACTGAAGTAAGAAGACTAATGAAGAACTAAGCTTTTGAGTTATCATGTTAGAGATAGCCAGTTAATGCAAGGTTTCAATCTGCTGAATATATCATGGATTGCCAAAAGAGGAAACAAATCTGTCTTGAAAGAAATGCAGCCAAGACTATCACTTAGAAGTAAAGATTCTGAGACTGTGACTCACATATGTGGGACTGACTGTCCTGAGGGGCTACTCCTTGGAGGACAGCGTGTTTGGACAATGCAAGTGATAGAGTCTCTAACATGAAGAAGAGAATAAGTATTACTAATGGCTCAAAGGTCAACATCTTTGAAGAGTGTTTCTTTCCCTATGTAAATTAACCAGTTGCATTGTGTTACTTCTAACGTTAAGACTCTCCCACAGGTGTATGCGTACAACTGTGCTCCATAAGGCCTTCAAGGACCAATTTTCCAGAAGGAGGTTACCAGGCCTTTCTTCTGAGGCACTTCTGGGTGGACTAGAACAGCTAATATATTTATTTGCCACATTAACCATTTTCACCTAACACACACACACACACACACTACCAAGAAATCAATTCTGAGTTAAGACAACTAGTTTCAAAGTCTTAAGAAAGCCACAACAACAAAGTCAATTCTTCATTGACATAGCAAATACTTATTTAGACTAAGTTGTGTGGATACAATGTTTCAACCACTAGTGATATTCCCCTGAAGCCACCACCATTCTTTTCTTAAAAGAAGTATTCTTTTATCAAAGAAGCATTCCTATCTCCATGAGGAAACTAATCAAGGCCAATTTAAAAGAACCAAAAGCCAAACTGTCCAGTTGATTCAGGCTCCTATCTACAGGACAGGATATAATTGTCCAACAGGGCTCCCAAGGCTGTACTATTACAGAAGCAGGCTAATACAAGTCTCTCATCAAGGGGTTTGAACCCACAACCTTTTGGTGCTAAGCCATCAGGACCTTTCAAAAGAGCCTAAAACCCAAATATATCAAACCCAGCTGTCTGGAATTGAGACCCTGCATCAGCTAATGAGTAAGTATGTCACAATGAGGTTGGCTCACGATAGAGCAGGGTTCAGAGCTGTTGGACATAGGATCACCATTAGACGCAAGCAACTCGATCGCACCTAACAACATCAGTTTATGGAAGGAGATTGTCCCATTTTTCTTCCACAAAGAAGCTGGTGTAGTCCAACCACCAATCTTTTGGTAGTAACCTTACTTACACATTTAGCACTAAGCTAAGAGAGGTCCTTCAAACACATGAAAGAAGCCAGTATCTTGTAGAACTGGTTTCCCCTTCAAGTATTCATAGCTGGCACCTGATGCTACTGGTACTAACCTTCACTTTCTACAATAACTGCCACAGGCTTCCTTTGCTGAGGTCAAGGTGAGCTGACTTGCATGTCAGAAAATTAAACAGTGTCTATCTATACATATACACACGGCCACCAAAGTCTGTTCAGTGTCTTCAATGGTAGCCTGGAATTTCCCAACACCTGTACTGACTGCTGGAGCTATTCAAGCTGAACAATAAAGTCACACCAGCAAACCAGGGATTCAGGGGACAACAAGTGTTAGGAACTAGTAAAGCACGCGTGTCTGTTAGCTGCACGAAACATACTACAAAATGTAACCATCCCAGTTCAAACTACGTGTGTCCTCAAATTATCCTAAACTTTTTAAAAAATTAAAAGGGAGGAAACTGTCAGGTGGTCAAGACTTCGATCCAGAGTGACAATGGAGTGAAGTGTTGTGGCAAGGATGGGACTACAAGAAAGGACAAGCAAACAGGAGGGCCAAGGGGCGCGCTGGGCTGACCTGCACCAAGCGGCTGGTTGGGGCTGCGCTGGTGCTGCACTTTGGGAGCTGGAGGACAGGGGACAGAAGCTAAGGAGTGCCAGGGAGTTCTGCGCCCAGACAGTGCCCACTCCGACCTTTTTCCCACTTCGGAAGAAACAGCTAACTAGCCTGCCCTTGGCGAGTCAGTCACCACCGTGCACGCACCTCGACTGAAGCCTCCACATCTCTGCCAATCCCCTGGCCCCAGGACCCTGGAACCTCCAGCCGGCCTGCGGGGTGCACACTGGTCACAACACGCGACTGACGTCAGACCCGCCTGCACCGCCCAGCATCACCGAGATGAGCAGTCCTCCCGGCGGCCAGAGCGGCCCCTGCGGGCTTTTTCCGGTACGTGCGTCAGAGGGCGGGGCTACGACATCCGCCTGAGCGCGTGGGAAGAGTTTCGTGGTGGTGGTAGATGGCTTTGAGTGGGATTCCTTTCGCTCCTATAAGAATTTGATCAAAGCTTCAAAGCTTTGTCCTTTCTGCGCCTTCTTCACGGTATCTGTGGTGCTCAAGCTTTCTATTACATTGTCTCAGTCCATTTTTTAAAAAATCTTCCACTCTTTCCCAGCGCGATCTCTTCCGCCCCCCCTCCCTCCACCCATTATTTCCCTCTCCTGGCAACATGCCCAAACAAACTTGAGACAGAGTTTCATCAGCCTTTACCTCTAAGGAGCCGGGTTTGCACCTCCTCCGAGATAGACTTGTTTGTTCTTTTGGCAGTCCTGGGATATTAGTACTCCAACACTATGAAAGCATCTTTGGTGTTACTCATTATTCTATTTTCACATGCATGAAACAACTGAAAATGCCATGGCTTGGATCGGGCAAATCTTAAGTGTTTAAACTGATAGCTTTGCTCTTTAGCTCTTTGAAGAGGTCCTTTACAGTACGTTTTCCCAAAGCAGCACGTCTTGATTTGACTGTTGTTAACACAAGTGATAATATCTATTCAAAGAAAGACGATCCAACAGAATGGAAATTAAGTAACAATAGCATTAACATGCAAGCAAAATATTGTTGAAGATCATTTTAAAATTACTATAACAGTACATTCCATTGACAAGGAACTAACAAGTTCAAGCTGGTTGTAGAAGAGGCAGTGACACCAGATATATCATTGCTGATGTCAGAAGGATCCTGGCTGAAAGCAGAGAATACCAGAAGAATGTCTATTAGCATTTTGACTGTGCAAAGGCATTTGTGTGTGTCATAACAAATTTTGGCTAATATTGAGAAGAATGGGAATCTCGGAACACTTCATTTGGCTCATGAGAAATCGATATCTAGATCAAGAAACAAAGCAAGAGAATATGGTTTAAAATCTGGAAGGGTGTGTGTCAAGGTTGTATCCTTCCACCATATCTAGACATACTTTATACTGAGCAAATCATTCACAAGACCAGGTCTTATGAAGACAAATGTAGCATTAAGATTGGAGGTAGACTCATCAACAACCTGCATTATGCATATGACACAAGATAACTTGATGAAATTGAGGATCATATGTAATGCTTGCTGCAGAAGATCAAAGACGACAGTCTTCTGTATCAACATCAAGAAGCCAAAGATCCTAACCACAGGACTAACAATCAACATTATGATAGATGTAGAAAAGATTGAAGCTGTCAATGATTGCTTGGATCAATAATCAACACTCTTGGTACTAAGGAAATCAGGAGACATTGCACTGGGAAAGAGAGCTGTCAGGGACCTCTCCAAAATGCTGAAGAGCAATGATGTCAGTTTGAAGACTAAGGTGCACCTGATTCAGGCCATGGCCTTCTCAATCTTACCAGATAGCTGGACAGTGAATAAGATGGCAAAAGAAGAACTGATCTTTGAGTTGTGGTGCTGGAAACAATACTGAATATCCCATGGACTGTCAAAAGAACAAACATATGTTTTCGAAAAAAGTGCAGCCAGAGTGCTCCTTGGAGGCAAGATAGCAAAATTTTGTCTTTCCTATTTAGGTAAATAGCTAGCTGAAGCTATTCCTTGGAAAAGGACATCATGCTTGGAAAGATAGAGGGTCAGTGAAGGAAAGAAATACTCTCAAGGACATGGTGACTTTAGAAATGAGCTCTAGTGTGTCAGGGATGATGAGGATGGTGCAAGTCAGGGTTCAGGTCAGCTGTTCATACGGTCCCTATGAACTGTACTCAATGGTACCTAAAACAACACAAGTGACTGTAACAATGGACTTGAGGATGGCAAAGAATGTAAGAATGGCATAGGATAGGCCAGGGCTCTGCTGATCTTCTGTTTATAGGAGTTGCTATGAGTCACAATCGACTCGAATACACCTAACATCCATTATGAGTGTTAATTATGGCTCCGACAACAATTAAATCATTGGCAACTTCTGTCTTTTGGCTCTGTATCTTTATCCTACTAATTGTGAGACTTTTGTTTTCCTGATGTTGGGATGTAATCCATATTGCTGTGGTAAGTACTTTCACAACAGGAGGTTTAATCTTGAGGTGTTTGTTTTTATTTAACCTCTGCCAAGTGTGTTTTTCCCCATTCTAGCCTTCAGACAACAGTGAAGGAAGGTGGGGCAGAGACTATATGGAAAGGCCTGAGGTTGGGACAGGGCCTCAGGACAGGAAGTGAGAGGTGGGAGAAGACATGGGAAGACTTGGAGCTTAGACTGGAAAAGGCAAGCAGGAACAGCTTGAGAAGGAAAGTCTTTAGTCCCTGGAGGCCCTTTTGGGAAATCTTCTTTGCCAAGGTTAAGCAAACACAAAAAATTCTCTCCTATGAAAAAAATTACCTGCAGCAACCATCCGGGGCAGAGAATAATTGTCCCATAAGGTTTACAGGCACCGTAAGTCTTTAAGAAAGCAGTTCTCGCAAGCAGCAGGTGGTTTCAAACCACTGGCCTTTAGTTTGCAGTAGCTCTCTGCTAATTCAGAAATGATTCCTCTGGTGGTTCAAATGCACTAGAGGCTCTTGGGGGAAGGAGGGGCAATCTCTGTGCTATTTATAGACTCAGAAGGTGAGCTGACTCCAGGGCCATGAGTAAAAGTGAGTGACCTTCAGATTAGAAAGCGTGAGGCCACCCATGGTAAACCTGCATAATTTGACTAGGTACTAATGCAAAAGACTTTTGGCATGTTAAAGGATTTCTAGAGTTGAAAATTAAACTTGTTATCCCCCTCTTTGAGAGTCAAGCAGTTTAAATACATTTGATCTCGTTTATTCCTAGCCCAGGGCACAGGAACTTATTTCATGCTAGGATTGGCCATTTCTACTTTTCTTGGAGAAGTTATAGAACCGCCATGTCCACATTGTGTCAGTGACACAGAAGCATCTCACTAGCAGTGATAGGCTTTCAGCATTTAACTAAAATTTACTGTTATCTTTGGAAGCATAATTTCTATAATTCAGAAACCTTAACTGAAACCAGAATGACTTGTCTGTGAAATGGTATTAAACTGGTTTATGAGAATGTTACTCTCAAACCAACTCAATTCAGATGTTAAGCATCAATCACCTCATCATCACTAAAAATTTTGATATATTTTTCCATAATGAAAGCGTTCAGTGGGGAATTTCAGGAAGAAGGAAATTATCCTGACACTTAAGACCTTCTGCCAGGTATTTAATCAAAGAAAACAGTTCTACCCCAGGTCAAATATAATAACCAAATGCCCACTGAAAAGGAGAAGACTCAACAGATTAACCAACTGCTTGACATCATTACATGGAAGCACCATCATGTCAGACTCAGTGTCTAAGAAAATGAACTGGTCATCTGATCCAATATCGTTTACAGGAAAGCCCTAGGACAAAGAGCTCTTGGTTAAAATCTCTGCCCTTAGACTCCTTAGCATGTTACTTGTTCTGCCCTAGGTGCTCCACTTAGCAGACTAACTCAACACCAACAGCAAAGTGGTTGCCATTGAGGTGACACCTCCTCCTGGTGACCATGTGTTTCTGAATGGAACTACAATCCATAAAGTTTTCATTGACTGATTTTTTTTCAGAAGTCAACCAGAAGGGTTTTCTTCTGAGGGCACCCTAGGTGGACATGAACTAATCTTTCAGTTAGTAACCCAGCATATTAACCAAGAACTAGTCTGCAGAGGTGTGTGCAGTAGACACAGAGGTGCCCTAATAGGAGACTTTCTTGTTTGACAAGCTACGTCCTGTCTGTCCAGTTATTCCTGTCATTTCCAAATTGATCCTGATATTAAGTTGTAGCCTGTTATTTTCCTAATAAACTTGATGATCAGGAGGATGGTGTGAGTTCTGTGTGGTCATGACACTGACTTATAAAACTGAGGAGAAAAGTCCAGAGGGCATTGGGGAGGATGACTGTGTCAAAATTAGCAAAATGCTTGAGACAGAAAGTGTCTCTGGCCTTCACCTCACAGGAATCAGCTTGAGCTGATGGCGATTCTCATAACTGCCCTGAAGTATTAGAAAGTCAGATGCCACCATGACCTCTATTAAGTTTTAACTTTCAGGAAACATCTCATCCTCTAAACTATACTGAAATCTCCTTTTCTAAATTCCTTTTTATGCTTCTAATTAGTATAGTTCATCACTCACTTCTTGCCTAACTGTTCAAGTGCCTAGAGAAGATGTGTTAATCTTCTCTCTAAAATAATTCATACATTCCCTGAGGATAGGCTTTCTTTGAATCTTTAAAAAACTAGGCTAAGCTACTGGTAAATTAAACTCAAAGAAAGGAAGAAAAGGAGAGACAAGTGTGTCATCAACCATCCTGATTGAAGTCTGCTTTAATCTCAGTTCCTTTCCTGATTTACTACCACCCACGCCTTCTTGCATACATACATCCATGGATTGCCAAGAAAACAAACAGATCCATCCTAGAGAGGGTTAAACCAGGCTACTCCTTGGAGGCAAGGATTCTGGGGCTTCGTCTGACATACTTTGGACATGTTGTAAGGAGGGAGAGGTCCTTGGAGAGGGACATCATGCTTGGGAGGATGGAGGGACAGCGCAGGAGGGGAAGGCCCTCTATGAGGTGGATTGATTCAGTGACTGGGGTAATCGAGGATGGTGTGTCAGAGGCAATGCAATTGGCACAGGATAGAGCAGGGTTTAGGGCTGTTGTACATAGGGTCGCTATGGTCGCAAACGACTCGACGGCACATAACAATAACAGCAACACGCCTTCTTGCAGGCTGCAAGCAATCTTACTCTTGATTTCCCCAGACATTTCTTTTTTATTCAGTTAACTGTACTCTCTATTACTAGTGTGTTTATCTCACCTTTTAAAAATTTTTTATTATGATTTATCTCACCTCTTCGACCATGTTTTAGAAATTTTGTATCTCGCTGTTTTAGAAATATTTGTAATGGGAAGGAAAGAAAATAAAAACAAACTATTGCTGAGAACATTTATTAACTAGGAAAGTGGCTTTGTACACAAATCACTCTGTGTATTTGAATAATTTGAAATCTGGCATGAATATAGAAAACAAGGTTACAAAATTTGTAAAATACAAATGACTTCTGATTAAGTCCATACAACATGTGCAAGATTGTTGAGAGAAACCAACAGAGTGACAGAATGTCAAGGAAGTTACTTTTCCTGGTTGGAAATCATATTCTCAATTCCCAACAGCACTTCGAAGACACTTACTGCACTCTCCATTGTACTCTAGGTGTGGGATGAAGAGTTGTGGTTGTTGTTGCTGCTGTTAGCTGCCGTCTAGTTGAGTGCAACTATGAACAACAGATCTAAACTCTTATCCTCTCCTGTCCCATCCTCACCATAGTTGACACACTTGAGTTTATTGCTGCAGTCCCTGCATCAATCCTCTGGTCACTGGTCATCCTCTCTCTCACTTTCTTCCTCTCGTTTCACTCTTTTTCACCTTTCCAAGCATTATGACCCTCTCCAAGGACTAGCTTCTCCTAGCAACATGTCCAAAGTATGTGAGACGAAGCTTTGTGAGCATTCTCACTGAACTTTCTCCACAACTTATCTATTTGTTCTTTTTGTAGCCTATGGGATGTTCATGACTCTTCTCCAACACCATACCTGAAAAGACCATGACCTGAATCAAGCACAAACTGTTCAAACTGGCATCATTGCTCCTCAGTAATTTGGAGAGGTCCTGACAGCCTTCAGATCTTTTTAGTGCTTCTTGGTTTTAGAAGTGTCTCCGGTAATGAAATCTTCTGACTCTTTTCCATTCTGTCTTAATAAGTAAACAAAGCAAGTTAGTGGAGCAAATAGCTAATATACCACTAAGTCCACATGATTGTTAAGCATTGAAACACTTCCACAACACTTGGTACATAGTCATGAGACACTACCAGCTAATCCAGGCATTCTGGCACCAACAAGCCCCAGGTGGGCACTGTTAGGGAAACCAACCTGACATCCATCAGCAAGCTGGCCACACCATGCTCTATGTCATTTGGCAGGTGGGTTCCACAATAATCTTACGTTGTCTGAGTAGATCCAGATCCTTTCAATGGAGACATTATGCCTGGCCCTCATGCTTGCATTTCAGAAAGCATGTGGATATAGATATGTCTCTGCATTCCCCTAGTGCCTGCTAGGCTGCTTCTCCCAAGGCTGAGTTCTCCTACTACAAGCTATCACGCCCTTAGTGCAGTGTGGACTATGTTGTTGTTGTGTACCTCTAAGTCAGAACTGACCCATAGCAAACCCTCCAGCAGGTTTTCTGAGGCAGTTAATCATATGGGAGGGAACTGTCCATCTTTCTCCTGCGTAGTGTGCATTATATATGTTTATTATTTTGATTAGTACCTTTGTTTTGTATGCTTGTGTTAATCATTATTGCAACCCAGTGAACAAGATTGGATCATACCCATGATGTTGTTGTTGTTGTTGTTGTTGATTGCTTTTAAATTGAGCACAACTCATGGCGACCCTATGAACAAAAGGCCTGAAGCCTCTCTACAATTATCGACATTTATCAAAGTTCATAGAGTTTCCAGAGGCATGTGTTTTAGGAAGTGGATGACTGACAACAACAACAACAAAAATTTGATGTGAAAAAAAAAAAAGTACAGTCACATGTAGGACCTTTATCTCTCTTTCCTTGGTTGCATGAAATTTCATGAAGAAATGTAGGATGTTGGCCTCTCTCTTGGTGCTTCATCTAGTTGAACATTGTTTATGAAACACACATTGTGGTAGGTGCTAGGTATATATTCAGACCTCTATCCCAGGCCTCTGGATCCTGCCACAGCCTGGGGTGCTCACCTTGTAGTCTGCAGACCTTCCAACAGAAGTGGCTGTTTAAAATATAGAGACTCTATAAGTTGAATATAACATGTGGCTTCATGTATTTTGACAATGACACTGGAGAAATAGGAATGGATCACATCACAAAGGTCTTGTGACACAAAACACACGGTTTTGGAATTGATAATTCCCCTACAGGAAAGAGTACAAATGCCGACTGGCTTTCCAACACTAAATTTTTATGGAAGCTGATTCTCACGTTTTGTTTCTCCTACAGGTCCACGGCTGGGTTCAAACCATAAACTGCCAGCTGAGTGCTTATGAGTTATGCAGTGTTGAATCGGATCTGACTGGCACAAGAGGAGATTGCCTCTCCTTCTCCAGGAACATCTGGTGGATTTGAATTGCATGCCTTCAGGATTGCAACACAGTTTCTTGTCACTAGGCTACCGGAGCTCCCTGTTAATTAAATAATTAAAAAAACCCTCAAATCCACTATCCTATTTCAGCTCCCAGCAACCCTTCATTGTGTTCCTGAGGCTTTAAGTCTTTGTGGGAGGAGGCTGTCTGTCTCTGGAGGAGTAGCTGGGTAGTCTCCTCCTTCCTTAAAGATTTAAAGCTCCAGATTTAGAGAACCTGCTTGCACAAAGTGAAGGCAGTTTGAAACACTTACTAAAGAAGATCAAAGACTTTAATATGGATTGCATCTCAACATCAAGAAGACAAAAACCCCTATCACTGGACCATTAGGCAACATCATAGGTAGATGGAGAAAAGATCGAAATTGTCAATTACATAATTCTACTTCGAACCACAGTCAGCACCCTTAATAAGAGCAGTCAAGAAATCAAAAAACATGTTGCATTGGGGAAAATCTGCAGTAAAGTGCCTCTCCAAAGTCCTAAAGGATGTTGGTTTAAAGACTAAGGTGCACCTGATCCAAGCCTTGGTATTTTCAATTCTTTCTTATGCATCTGAAAGTTGGGCAATGAATAAACCTGACAGAAGAATCAGTACCTTTAAATAGTGGTGTGGGGAAGCAAATTGACTGTCCATGGGCTCCCAAAAGAATAGACAAACCTGCCCTGGAGGACATGCAGCCCGAGTGCTCCCTAGAGGCAATGCAGGTGAAACTTCATTGATCACACTTGGAGCACGTTGTCAGGAGGGGCCAGTCCTTGAAAAAAAAGACACCATGCTGGGAAAGTTAGTTGTTATGTGTTGTAAACTTGAAATTGATTCATAGCTAAAAAAACCCTCCAACCAGTTTTTCAGAGGCTGTAAATCACATGGGAGGAGATTCCCCATCTTTCTCCCTTGAGGCAGCTCGAGGATTCAAACTGCCTGTCTTTGGGCTGGCAGTGCATACCCACTAGGCCACCAATGTTCCCTGGGAAAGATAGAGGATCAGCAAGAGAGAGGATGACCCTGAAAAAGGTGAGTTGACACAGTGACTGTGACAACAAGCCTGAGCACAGCAGAGATGGTGAGGACAGAGCTGGATAGGGCAAGGCTCCGGTCTGTCGTCCGTAGGACTGCCGTGAGTGGTGACTGGAGGGCACCTAACAAGAGGTTGTCTCCCCCAGAGACCTAGGTCCAGGGAACATGCTCTGCTCCCGGCACTTCTTCCTCAGTGGTCCTGAGGTCCCTCCACACTTCTCCCCTGGCTTGTCTCTCCTCTTATCTCTTAGGAGAGAAGAGCTATTACAGAGGGATACTCCCCTTATATTGAATCAGAGCTTCAATGGGATTAAGGACTGTTATATTCCCCTCATAATCCTTTTAGAATTCCTTGGTTTATCAGATCATGAGGGGATCATTATGTAACATCCAGATTGCACCATTGCAGACACATGTTTTTTTAGAGGGAACTGGGACACAATTCAATTCACAAAATTCCTAAATATAGCCCTTTCTTGAACTCTATGAACAGTTCCAGCAAGTTACCAAAGCTCTGGGGATCTAGGATTTTAAATTTTTAGCCATTAAGTCACGACAGAGTATGGGGAAGGAGGTGTGGTATTTCCCAAGTTTGCAGCTGGTGTCCGAGATTTTGGGCAAACTAGTAGGCAGGAAAAACTGTGCCTTTAAATGTGTGAGCCCTGATGTAGCTACAGATGGTTTAGGGTCAGAGGTAGGTGAACTGAATTCTCAGGTGTATTGCAATTGATCTTCATAATTTGGTATAAAAGAAATGAAATTTGATTTCTTAAAATACCATTCATTAGCTTAAAAAAATGGTTGGCTTCCTGATTTCCTAAAAAGCAAAACAAAAAAAACCTTTTTTAAAAACAAAACAACTAGGGGAACTCTGATGGCCTAGTGGCAAGAAGCAGCACTGCAATCCCAGAGGTATGTGGTTCGAATCCACCAGATGATCTGCTGGGGAAGGAGGGGCAATCTCCTCCTGTACCAGTCAGATCCGTTTGACAGTACACACATACACACACACACACACACACACACACACACACACTAAAAACAACCACAAAACAACTACCTCTTCCCAATTGCATAACTAAAAAATAATTCTAGAGAAGTGATCCATCGATGTTTCAACAAATTATTTGCTCAGGATTTACATTTAATAGGTATAGAGAAAGGATACAACCCTAAATCTTTCCTGGTTTTAAACACTACATTGTTCCCTTGTTCAGACAACTGCTCTTTGGTTTATGTATTAGGAGTTTCACATGAGGACAATTAAATGTTCTAGAATTCTCATTCTTCTCAATTCTATCCATCATTTATTAGGACCCACACAATGCCTTTTCGTAGTCACGAAAGCACAAACATCTTTTTTGGTATTTTCTGATTTCAGGCAAGATCAATTTGACATCACCAATGATATCCTCCATTCCATGGCCTCTTCTAAATCCTGTTTGAATTTCTGGCAGTTGTCCATTGATGTACTATTCTAGGCAATTTAAAATAATCTCCAGCAAGACTTTACTTGCATATGGTATTAATGGTGTTACTGTTCTCATGTACTGTTGAGATGGAATCAACTCATGATCTTATTCCAAATTTCCACTTTCTGTTGGGCCACCTTTTTTTTTGGCAGGGAGTTGGGGGGAATGGGGACAAATATAGAGACAACTAGAACCAGAAAACAGAGAGAAAGCCTTCCCCTAAAGGCAACGTGCTGAATTTGAACTTCTAGTTTATGATGGCTTAGTGGTAAGGACTTGCACCGCCAAACCAAAGGCACAAGGTTCGGATCTACCAACTGCTCTGTGGAAGAAAATGGGCAATCTCTTCCCATACAATTTACTATTTCTGAAAATGCACTCACTGGAAGTTTAGTTATGGGTCAGTTTCAATGCGACAGTGGGTGACAACAATAACAATCTATAAGAGGGCGCTCTGGTGGCCTAGTAGCTGGCACAACTTTGCTTGTAGAAAGAGCCTAATGGCCCTAGAGGGTCGTCTGTGATTCAGTTCCTACTGGAGAACACCCAGCAACAATAAACTTTAAGAAATATCCTTGTCAAAGCCATCTATTATAACAGCACTTGATAACTAAGAGCTATTATAAAGGATGCAAATCAGGACCAGCAAAGAGAAGAAGTACATAAAAATTAAGTGTAAATCAGGACCAGTATAAAAAAGGATGACTTTTGGGAGCGTTACCAATATGGAGTTTTCATGTTCCAAAGTTAAATCAACAACCAACCATCCCACATTTGTGGATACTTTGCACCAACCAGGAAGCCCAGGGAGCTTCTCTGTCCAGATCTTTCACTGAAACTCCGTTACACAGGCATGAGTGATTGAGGCTGGGTTGGTAACATGTGGATCTGACTTTCCCAGGCCCTAGCAGAGTTACGTCATTAACATAAATCTTTGGGTGTGCTCTGGAGGCCTGATCTAAAAACCTTAAAACACTCAGGAAATTTCAAGGGAAATTTCCAGGGAAACAAAGACCAAATTCTTGGGGTAAAAGAAACAGAAAAGCAACTCATCGCCATGGAGTAAATTCTAACTCCGAGTGCCCCTCCAGCACTGCACCCTAGGCTTTCCAAGGCCTTTGCGGAAGCAGATTGCTACATCTCTCTTCTTCGGGGTAGCTGGTGGGTTCATACTGCCAATCTTCTGACTGGTAGCAAGTGCTGAACCATTGCACCGCTAGGGTTCCTTTCTTTCGGCATTTTCTAAAACACCTTTTTTACCACAAAGCTGAGACTCTGCCTCCTGCCTCTGAAAACCAGTCTCAGAGACAGGGTAGGATGGAACAGAAGTTTTTTATATATCAGTGTGGAGGAAACAGAAGAAATGAGTTTTCCATATCTATCTCTTGGAGAGACAGAGGGCAGAACCTGAGGCATTTTCACAGAATCCTCCCCTGGTCACATCCCAGACACATGAACCTGGTTTCATCACCATTTCAGAGCCGTACACACTGAAATCATTATCACCACTATTATCCCATCTCCGAAGGAAAGTTAATTCTTGGTCACAGATTGCTGAAGCAAGCAGGAAAGGGATACAAAAAGGGTTTTAAGAGAAATAAAGGCATCTGTGTATGATGAGACAGCATCATTTACTGCAAAGAGAAAGAAAATTCTTTTACCTGTGATCTTATAAGGAAGACCTGGTGGTCTCCTTACCACTTACACTGTCAACCCGAAGGAATGTGGTTCCAGCCCAGCAGCTGCTCCGCACTATGGTTCGACACATAACAATCACCACAACCATGGTATTATAAGATGTAGGTTCACGACATTATAGTGTAGTATAAAATTTTTTGTTGGTTTGTTTTCTTTCATTTCATTAATCTGTTAGGCCTTTGGGGTAACTTCTTTACCACGTATGCTGGGTTTCTGTGAGCTGCCACCAGGTGGTGACTATCACACATCACACATCAAACAATATTGAAAGCTGCCCTTTCCACACCATGATGGTGGTGGTAGTGCAGTCAGTTCTGAACCATGGTAACTCCATCTGCATAGGACAGAACTGTTCCAGAGCATTTTCAAGCCCATGATTGTTTTGCAACTAGATTGCCAGTCCTGTATTCTGAGATACACCTGCGTCAATTTAAACCGCCTGTGTTTCCACTAGTAGTCCAACACTTAACTGTGCCAACAGGAAGTCCTTTAATATAACACTTGCTTTTCCCCATCATATGCCAAATTGTACCCCAAAGAATGAAAAAAAATACACCATAATATTAGATCCAGCACATAAGGTATAATAGCATTGATATTTTGTTGTTGTTGTTGCTGTTAAATGCCATTGAGTTGCAGGCGACTTATAGCAATCCTATGAAGAAGAGTCCTTAACACTTGTGTGTTTCTCATCCTCTCTCCAGGTATGTAGGGTTTCCAGAGGCAAGTTATTACAGAAGTGGATGCCGCTCCTGCTTCCAAGATTGACATTATATATTTTCATAGAATATATGTCTTGATACATAGTAATTAAATAAAGATACAAAATTTTAAATATTTAGGAAAATATAAAAGCATTTTTAAGACATTGATGTATAAGTTGAATATTTAGGAAAATAGAGTGTAACTGTCAAATGTAAAAACATTTAAGTGTTAGATTAAATTCATGTCTACCTGAAAATTCAGAGTCAGGCTTCATTTGGAAATTGGACTTTTTCCAGTGTATTAAGTTAAAATGAGGTTATAATGGATTAGGATAGATCCTAAATCCAAAGACTTCTCCTTGTTAGGCGCCATACGTTGAGTCACCTACAATTCCTAGCAACCCTATGAACAAACCCTACCCAGTGCTGTCCTCATGACCCCTGATATGCTTCAGCCCATTGTTACAGTCACTGCCTGTGCCAATCCACCTCGTGGAGGGCTTTCTTCTTTTTCTCTGACCATCTACCTTGCCAAGGGTGGGGGGAGTGTCACAGAGATGCAGAGTTTAGTGGATGGAGGGGTAAAAGAATTAGAAAAGATCCGATGGGGATCCAAAAAAGATGGAGTGATAGTGGGCATAGGTTAACGATAATTAACATTATAAAAAAAACACCCTGTATGAGAATGATGGTATGAAACACAATGTGCATGAAAGAATGTGTGAAATACAATGTCCATGAATGATATACAATGTATACAAATTTTGTATGCAAACTAACTTAAAAAAACCCACACCCAAGGAACAAAAAGAAAAGAGTGTGGGACTAGCTCCTTAACAAAGGGAGCACCTCTTTGGCACTTTGAACTCACCAGAGGCAACATGGGAGGAAGATTTATAGCTTTGGAAAATCCACTGCAAAGTCAGCTGTGAATGGCAATGAAGAGAATTGTGTTGGTTTAGGGCTGATTTTATTAAATGCCCTTATAAAGCCAGATGAAAAGACAGTAACATAGAGAGGATAGCCCTGCTAAGGGAAGGAAAGGAACAAGACTGTCTAATCTAATGGTGAGACAGCTAATGAGAGGGCAGATGCAGCTATTGGCTGAAGAACACCAAGGATTGCCAGCAACCACCAGAAGCCAAGAAGCACTTTTTCTCTAGATCCTTTAGAGGGTGCATAATTCTACCAGCAACATAATTTCAGATCCCTAGACTCTGAACTTGTGAGAGGAAAAGTTTCTGTAGTTTTGAGTCACTTGTTTTAATTTGTGAGGTAGGCCTATGAAACTAATAAATTAAGTAATAAACATTCTTTTTATAGAATACTCTCCATATATGTTACATTTTACTCTGGTGGTTTCGTGATAAGAAGCTGTGCTGCAATCCCAAAGGCTCACGGTTTCAATCCACCAGCTGCTCCAAAGGAAAAAGATGGGCAGCCTCCTCCCACGGGATTCCGATTAACTGCCTCTGAAAACGCAATGCAGGTTCTGACTTGATGACACACAACAACAACAGCAATACTAGATAGCCATGCTCATGAATCCACATCCGTCAGGAAGTTTGCATTCTAAACACTTGGTAAACTGGATGAAGACAACCCAGTTATCTCCATTATTTTAAAAATATGCATATTATATAAATAAGTAGGATGTTAATAGTTTTATAAAATTATTTTATAAACTAAAGGGTATTGGGTAGTATTCAAAAAATATCTGGATCTCAAAGTTTTGAATGGAAAAAAAGCTAAAGTAAACAATAATCTATTCAAAGTTGTCTGAGAATTGAAGGAAATGAGCCCTTGATAGTATGCTCAGCCGAGAGGACAACCTTTGTACTCTACACCAGAGAATTCTACACTTCGTCAGCAGGGGCTGGGCTGGCAGGTTACTGCGGAAGGTTCTGGCGAAGCACAGCGGAAGGCAATCTGGTGTCCATTCCCTAATTTTTTTGCTCTCAGATTCAAACCCTTAATTCTCTTAAAACATAGGGAAACTCTGCTGTTAAGGATCCAGTTACATCAAGACTTTGGTGTTTACTACTTTCTGCATTTGGAAATTAGCTAAGCAACACTTCTATGGAAAGGTAAGTGATAAAAAGATCTTTCTTACTTTGTGAAATGTAACACAGATACTCTGTGTGTGGGTGTTTGTGTGAAATATATCCAGAGCATGACGGAATGAAAATACTTTCTCTCGGCAAAACTTCATTAGAGCGAAGTCCAAATTTCTGTGCATTAGGAAGTGATTATGGAGAGAGAGAGAGAGAGTGAGTGTGTGTGTGTGTGTGTGTGTGTGTGTGTGTGTGTGTGTATGTGGTGACTTATTCCAGAAAAATTCCTTTACTTGTTTATAGCCTTCAGCAGCCTCTGTAAATCCACTGGAGGGTCAGTTCCAGTTTGATGGCAAAAACAGCAACCATCTTGCACTATACCTTCAGAAATACTTTAAATATTCTATCATAAATATCAAGGACTCCTGCCCTAAATCTTTAAATGATCATAGATATGCCTTCCGCCCCCTCCCATGAGACCATAAGAGCTAGTCAGTCTTTTCCAAGGCTGGTATTAATGTTTCCTATTGGTTAATGATTGATGAGAATACAACTATAGGATTGTGCAATATGGCACTAGGCATCTCTTACAACTAAATCAGTTTCAATCCTGTTCTTTGTGAGTTGTTATATTGTCCTTATTTGTTAATTACCTTAATGATGCCCATGCTTAAGTCATCTTTGCATTCACCTAACAAAAGAAATAGATTCTTTCAAATGCCCGCCAACTAATTGTAACCCTATAAATCAAAGTAAAAATGTATTGCAAATGTCTATAAACTGATTTAAAGTTTGAATTGTGTCAACAGCAGGCACACATTCTTGATCTATGTGACATCACTGACTGACAAACATTAATTCTTTTAAGCTATGAGTTGATTTGAGATGATATATGACTGTGAAAGGTGACAAAGGTTGTTAAGGCTGTCTGTTGACACTGCTATTATTGACCATTGCTCTAAAGAGCTTGGCTAGTGTAGGTTAAAAATCTTCAAAAGAGTGTGTAATGTCCAAAATATATACAATAAAGTTACTGAAAACAATAGTTACACCCACTGCTATTCAGTCCATTTTGTCCCACAGCAATCCTACAAGACAGAAAAGGACAACACCATCGGTTCTGAGGGGGTCAGCCTTTGCAGAAGCAGGCTGCCTCACCTCTCTCCTGAGGTAGCATTAAACTGACAACTTTTCAGTTAGCAGTCTATGCTAAAACTACTGCACCACTAAAATTCCCAGG
The DNA here is from genome assembly GCF_000299155.1 of Elephantulus edwardii. Taxonomy (NCBI): domain Eukaryota; kingdom Metazoa; phylum Chordata; class Mammalia; order Macroscelidea; family Macroscelididae; genus Elephantulus; species Elephantulus edwardii. The sequence continues at coordinate 23,407,454 of NW_006399751.1, read as the reverse complement.
AGAGTTACCAGACTTACTAAGGAATTCCACATAGGACCACTTACTCATTCATTGCAGTAAAGTTGGAACCTACTCAGAGCTGACCCTCTAACAGGTTTTCAGAGCCTGTAAATCACATAAGAGTGTCCATCTTACTGCCAATGAGAGACCAGTAGATTTGAACTCTCAGAGAGGGAAGGCCACTATGTTAACAGAGAAACCCCCAAATGATTAAGTCACCAGAGTTCCCCAGGAGCACAAGACCAGTACCTCACAATCACTTGTGTTGCTATATTCCAGCAATGAACAGTCTGAAAGGAAATTAGGAAATAATTTTTAATAACATCTAAAAGAGTCAAATACATGAGTAAATGCAATCTGATGGGTAAAAGATACACATTTAAAGATATCAATATTGGGGAAAGAAGTTAAAATAGTCTTTAAAAAATTAAAAGACATATTCATGGACTGGAGTACTTAATATTGTTAAGGTGTCCCCAAAAAATTATTATTGCAATCCTTATCAAAATTCCATCAGTCCTCTTTGCAGAAACGAAAAATTAATCTTCAAATTAATATGAAATTGCAAGGGTTGCAAATAGTCAAAGCAGTCTTGAAAAAGAACAACAAAGCAGGAGGATTCATATTTCCTGGTTTCAACATAGAAAGCTCATGAAGCATAAGCAAGACGCAAGTGAGAATCTAGAGCGAAATCCATTTATCTGTGGTTGCTCTGGTGGCCTAGTGGTAAGAAGCTGTACTACAATCCTGACGGCTGTTGTTGTTATGTGCCATCGAGTCGTTTCTGACTCATAGCGACCCTATGCACAACAGCCCTAAACCCTGCTCTATCCTGCGCCAACCGCACCGCCTCTGACACACCCATCCCGATTACCCCAGTCACCGAATCAATCCATCTCATAGAGGGTCTTCCCCTCCTGCGCTGTCCCTCCACCCTCCCAAGCATGATGTCCCTCTCCAAGGACCCGTCCCTCCTGGCAACATGTCCAAAGTATGTCAGACGAAGCCCCAGAATCCTTGCCTCCAAGGAGCAGCTTGGTTTAATCCTCTCCAAGATGAATCTGTTTGTTTTCCTGGCAGTCCATGGTACATTCAGTACCCTTCTCCAGCACCACAGCTCAAAAGCATCCACTCTCCTTCTGTCCTCCCTAGTCATTGTCCAACTCTCTGATGCATAACAAGCGATTGCAAATACCATGACCTGTATCAGGCGCACCTTAGTCTCCAGAGAGACACTGTTGCTCCTGAGTACCTTTGAGAGGTCCCTAACGGCAGACTTTCCCATCGCGATACGCTTTTTGATTTCCTGACTGCTGGTGCCAAGAGTGTTGACTGTGGAGCCTAGCAAAGTGAAGCTGTGAACACTCTTAATCTCTTCGTCACATGGTTCAAATCCACCAGCTTCTCCATGGAAGAAAGATGGAGAATTTCTTTCCATGTGGAAACTTGATGTAGGGTCAGTTCCAACTCAAAGGTACTCAGTAACAGCAACGTGTGGTTGACTAATTATCAACTAGAGTAGAGTGGTAAGTCCATCCAGTGTGGAAATGCAAAACAAATTATTAACTGCTGCAAATGACTAGTAGCCAAAAGATTGGTCATTCAAACCTATTCAGCAAGCTTTAAAAGGTAGGCCTGAAGAGACATATGAAGAAATGCTCAAAATCACTGGCAAGAAGAGAAATGCAAATAAAAATCATAATAAGATACCATCTTACCCCAAGTAATAAATGTTGGGGAGGATGTGGAGAGGTGAGAACCCTCATACACTCTTGGTGGGATTGTAAAATAGTACAATCACTCTGGAAGGCAATTTGGTATTTTCTCAAAAAGTTGAACATAGAAACTCAGCATGATCCAGCTATTTCACTACTAGATATATACACCAAAGAAATTAGAATTGAGACACAAATGGAGATCTGTACACCAATGTTCACAGCAGAATTATTCACCATGCAAGATAGTGGAAATAGCCCAAATGTCCAACAACAACTAAATGGATTAAGAAATTGTAGTACATTCACACAATAGAATAGTATGCAGCACTCAGGAGCAGTGATTTTGAAAAATACTACATGACTTGGGAGAGGAAATACTGCATAAGACCATTATTGTAAAAATAGAAGGATAACTCGTAAAATATGGATGGGGACCCAAGGGGGGAGGGGTAGGAGCAAAGGGGTGAGGACGGGTCGGGGTGAAACCACAGGGTTGCAGTTTGGTGGGTGGAGGGAGGGAGTGAAGGAAATGGGAAGGATCTGGCAAGGACATGTAAAGACATGATAATGATGGTAATGATGGTAATCTCCAATGGAGATTAATTTTATAGAACATAATGCGTGGGAATGATTGTATGAAACACAATGTACACAAACTTTGTAAGCAAACCAATATAAAATAACATTTTAAAAAGACAGTAGGCCTAGTGATCTACTTCTGAAAGACTGAGTTGCTATAAGTTGGAATAGAGTGGAGGACAACTAACAATAGAACTCTAGAAAAGACCAAATATTAAACATGGGCAGAGGATTTGAATCGACACTTCTCCAAATGCTAAGCACATGAAAAATCATTGTTGCTGGCTGTTGTCAGGTGCTAGCAATTTGACTCTAGTCCCACCAGATCCTGAACCATCACAATCTCGCTGCATGGCAGTTGACACTGCTGCACTCACCGCGTCAATCCATCTCATTCAAGTTCTTCCTCTTCTTTCTGACCCTCCCCTTTTCTAAGCATGATTGCATTCTCCAAGTTCTGGTCCCTCCTGAAAACATACACTAAATATATGGAACAAAGTTTACCATCCTTACCGCTAATGAGCATTATTGATTGCTATTGTCATATGTTGTCGAGTTGGTACCTCAGTGTTTTTAAAGGCTATAAATAATGCAGGTAAATTTGAACCATGTGCCTTTGGGTTGGCAATGTAATTCCTTACCATTAGGCCAGGGTTCCCTCGTCATTGATTTTTGTTGTTGTTAGGTGCCATGAGTCAAGTATGAGACTCTCCATCCTTCTCCCACAGAGCACCTGGTGGCCTTGAACCATGTGCCTCCAGGAATGCAGTGCAGCTTCTTGCCACTAGGCCACCAGAGCTTTGATATTTATGAAAAATTTTCTTTTAACCAATGTCACTGAGTGTTGTATGTAGAAACCTTTGAATTTTTTCTATATTTTTTGTTTCTGTTTCAATGCAATACAATTAACGAGTTGTTGTTGTTGTTGTTATGTGCCGTCGAGTCGTTTGAGACTCATAGTGACCCTATGTACAACAGCCCTAAAACCTGCTCTATCCTGTGCCAATCACACTGCCTCTGACACATCCATCCTGATTACCCCAGTCACTGAATCAATCCACCTCATAGAGGGTCTTCCCCTCCTGCGCTGTCCTTCCACCCTCCCAAGCATGACGTCCCTCTCCAAGGACCTATCTCTCCTTACAACATGTCCAAAGTATGTCAGACGAAGCCCCAGAATCCTTGCCTCCAAGGAGCAGCCTGGTTTAATCCTCTCCAGGATGAATCTGTTTGTTTTCTTGGCAGTCCATAGTACATTCAATACTCTTCTCTAGCACCACAGCTCAAAGGCATCAATTCTTCTTCTATCCTCCCTAGTCATTGTCCAACTCTCTGATGCATAACAAGTGATTGCAAAGACCATGGCCTGTTTCGGGCGCACCTTAGTCTCCAGAGAGACACCGTTGCTCTTGAGTACTTTGGAGAGGTCCTTTCCCATCGCAATACGTTTTTTTATTTCCTGGTTGCTGGTGCCAAGAGTGTTGACCGTGGAGCCGAGCAAACTGAAGCTGTGAACAATCTCAATCTCTTTACCATCCATCCTGATGCTACCAATTGGTCCAGTAGTGAGAATCTTTGTCTTCTTGACATTGAGCCTCAGTCTATAGTGAAGGCTGCAGTTCTGGACCCTCTGCAGCAAGTGCATGAGGTCCTCCTCAGTTTCAGCAAGCAGGGTTGTGTCATCTGCATAAAGCAGATTGTTAATAGATCTTCCACCAACCCTGACGCCACACTCCTCCTCATAGAGCCCAGACTCTCGGATAATCTGCTCTGCATACAGGTTGAAAAGGTATGGAGATAAGACACATCCCTGGCGTACACCCTTCCCAATTTTGAACCATGCAGTGTTACCCTGCTCTGTTCTGATGACTGCCTCTTGGTCGAAGTATAGGTTTCGCATTAGCACGATTAAATGTTCTAGGATTCCCATTCTTCTCAGAGTCAGCCACAGTTTGTTATGATACACACAGTCAAACGCCTTTGCATAGTCAATGAAACACAGATAGACATTCTTCTGGTATTCCCTGCTTTCAGCTAAGATCCACCTAACAACAGCTACTAGTACCATGACCCCTTCTAAACCCAGCCTGGATTTCTGGCAGTTCTCTGCTGATGGCTGTTCCAGTCATTTTTGGATAATCTTCAGTAGAATCTTGCTTGCATGTGAAATCAATGATATTGTTCTGTAGTTTTTACACTCTGTTGGGTCGCCCTTCTTTGGAATGGGAACAGATATATAGATCTCTTCCAGTCAGTTGGCCAAGTGGTTGTTCTCCAGATTTCTTGGCACAACTTGGTAAGCACATTCATATTTAAAAAAATTTATAATGAACCTATCGTCCAGACACTTAGACTTCAAATATGTGTCCCCAGAAGCCCAAAGATTCAGGGTGTGCCTAACCAAAGCAATGACACTTACCTAATTTATATGTTCAATTTCTATCATAAGGAAGTATTTTGGTGAATGTACTTAAAACATTACAATTTGAGAATTGCCATACTGGGATTGATGCTCTGGTGATTTAGTGGTAAGGAGCTGCACTGTTAGCCCAAAGGCATACGGTTCAAACCCACTAGCAACTCCAAGGGAGAAAGATGGGCAGTCTTCTCTCATGTGATTTACAGCCTCTGAAAACCTACTGGAGGGCCAACCACAATGAGGTAAGGAAGTGATATGAAGGTATCTAAGATTAGAAGTTGTTATATATGATGATGTTTCTGTGTGCCATCCAATCAGAACCAACTCATAGCTGACCCTCCCACAGGTTTTCAGAAGATCTAATCACACGGGAGGAGAGTGCCCTGTTTTTGTAGAGCCCAGTGAGAGATGACAGCATGAAAAGAGGAGCTTTCATTGGAGAATCCAATCCACTGTCAAAACTCTAACTCAGTGCAGGAAAAGAGGTGGGAATATATACTCCAGTGTTTCTCCTTTTGCCCTCCATGCTACTGTTGGTGTCCACCAGTGGTGGAATCTTACTGGAAACTACCTGGCAAAGGAATGAGAGTTGACAGGTTAGTCATGAAAAGTTGACCTTCTGAGGTACAGTGTTGAGCAGAGAGGAGTAGAAGAGACAATCTGTGGGAAATAACAGCACATTGATAATAGGAAATACTGGGAACCTAGACTCTCAACATGGAATACATAACTGCATTATGAAATTCAAACAGCTAGAGGTAAGAGGCCTTTGGGTCAGCAGCACTACTCACTGTGGGCTATTATCACCAGAGTACCCTAGAAATAGAATATATAGCTAAATTATGGTAACAGTTTTTAATAATTAAGTAATTGTGGTCACAATAAATAATTATGCTTAGTACCTCATTATGTAATCAGGAAGCAGAAGAAAGTCACCAACTATCTCAAGGAGGGGGGAGATTTTCTCATCAGGTTTCCAGAGGATATTTTCTCATATTGTCAACTGAGGTGCTTTCTTCTCCTTCAAAGAAAGTTGCTTACAAAAGCCAAAGCAATTTCTGTTCCCAAGAAGCATAAAAAAAAAGATGGAAGGAAGACATGGAGTCACTGTACCAAAGAGAATTAGCTACCATAGAATGATTTCAGGAAGTATCTTATGATCAAGAATCGATGGTGATAAAGGAAGAAGTTCAAGCTGCGCTGAAGCCCTTAGCAAAAAACAAGACCCTAGGAATTGATAGAATACCAGTTGACATGTGTCAATAAATAGATACAGCCCTAGACATGCTTACAGGCTGTGCCAAAAATTTGGAAGACAGCTACCTGACAAAAAGACTGGAGGAGATCTTTACTTGTTCTCATTTTCAAAAAACATGACTCAACAGAATGTAGACACTATAGAACAATATAACATTACATGGAAGCAAAACCTTACTAAAAATTATTCAGAACAGTGCATCAGTAGAGAACTATAAGGAATCCAGGCTGAATTTAGAAGAGGCCATGGAACCAGGAATATCATTGCTGAGGTCAGATGAATTTTAGCTGAAAGCAAAGAGTATACCAGAAAGATGTCTATTTGTGTTTCATTGATGACATAAAGGAATTTGACTGTGGAACACAAAAAATG
>NW_006399751.1:23338033-23400402 GCF_000299155.1 Elephantulus edwardii | reverse complement strand
CACACACACACACACACACACACACACACACACACAAGAAGCTGTTGTCTGAACATAGCAAGGGGATACTGCATGGTTTAAAATAAAAAAAGACGTGCATCAGGACTGTATCTTCTCTCTGTATGCATTCAATCTCTATTCTGAGAAAATTATGCAAGAATCTTGACTCTATGAGGAGTAATGTGGCATTAGGATAAATGGAAAACTCATAAACAACATGCTTTTTGCTGATAATACAACTTTGCTTGCTGAAAGTGGAGAGGATTCATGCTTGGTGAGGAAGATCAAGGACTACAGTCTTCAGTATTAATTACATCTCAGTATCAAGAAAACAAAAATCCTCACTACTGGGACAATAAGCAATATAATGATAAATGGAGAAAATATTGAAATTGTCAATGACTTCATCTTACTTTGATTCAGAAACAGCAACCTTGGTACCAGCAGTTAGGAAATCAAAAGATGGGTTGCATTGGGAAAATCTGCTGTCACGGATCTCTCCAATGTGCACAAGTGCAAAGATGTCAGTTTAAAGCTCCTGATCCAAGCCATGACTTTTAAATTACTTTCTATGCATCTGAGATGTGGACAGTGAATAAAAATGGCAGAGAGGGGTATATGCCTTTGAGTTGTGGTACTGGAGAAGAATACTAAATATCACATTGGCTGCCAAAAGGACAAATATGCCTTCGAGAGAGTGCACCGAAAGTGCTCCTCAGAGGAAGGGATGGTGAAACTTTACCTCACATACTTTGTGCACATTGCCTTGGTAAAGGACACGACGACTGGAAAAGTAGAGGGTCAGAAAGAAGGGAATACATTCAATGTAATGGATTGACAGAGTAACCTTAACAATGGACTCAAGGATGACAGAGATGATGAGGATGGCATAAACTAGGGCAGGGCTCAGATCTGTCATTCATAGGGTGGAAATGACCATGAACCATAGGCAATTCGGTGGCATCAAACAACAACATAAACACACACATACACAAGGGTATGAAAGCTCGCCTCTCATTGTTACTAAAAACATTTTGGTGTTTTGATAGATTTCTGAGTGTTTCCCAATGTGTAGATATATACATTCTGTTTTTGTTGTTATGTGCTACTGATAAGGAACTAACTCATAGCTGACTCTCCAGCAGGTTTTTCAGAGGTAATATTTCACACAGGTTAGCAATCAATATCACTAATATCACACACTAGCAAAATCCTGCTGAAGATTATCCAGAAATGACTGGAAAAGCACATTGACAGAGACCTACCAGAAACACAAGCTGGGTTTAAAAGAGGTCGTGGCACTAGAGATATTATTGCCAATGTCAGATGGATCTTGGCAGAAAGCAAAGAGGACCAGAAAAATGTGTATCTGTGTTTCATTGACTATTAAAAGCATTTGACTGTGTGGATCACAACAAATTGTAGCTAACCTTGAGGAAAATGGGAATCTCAGAGCACTTGATTGTGCCTATGTGGAACCTGTACTTGGACCAGGAAGTAGTCCTTAGAGCACAGCGGGGAAACACCTGCATGGTTCAAAATCAGGAAAGGAGTGTGTAAATGATGCATTCTGTCTCCGTACCTTTTCCATCTATATGCAGAACAGATCATTCGGGAAGCAGCACTTGATGAGGAGGAATGCTGGATCAAGATTGGAGGAAGATTCATCAACAATCTGTGTTATGCAGATGACACAATCTTGCTTGCTGAAACTGAAGAAGACCTGAAGCACTTGCTGCAGAAGGTCAAGGACTGTAGTCTTCAATATGGATTGAAGCGCAACATCAAGAAGACAAATCAAAGGGTTGCGCAATTCGATGGATGGGGAGTGTATGAAGGGAATGGGAAGGATCTTGCGTGAAAAACAATATAGTTGAACTTTATAAATAAATCAGTATAAAATAAAAAAAAAAAACACCCACCCACAGAAGTAAAAAATACAAAGATTCTCACCACTGGGACAATTGGCAGCACCATGATAGATGGAGAAGAGACTGAAGTTGTTGACAAGCTTGCTCGGCTCCACAATCAACCCCCTTAACACCAGCTGTAAGGAAATCAAAAGACGATTGTTGTTGTTGTTGTTGTTATGTGCCGTCCAGTTGCCTGCGACTCATAGCGACCCTATGTACAACAGCCCTAAACTCCGCTCTGTCCTGTGCCAATCGCACTGTCTCTGACACTCCCATCCCAATTATCCCAGTCACTGAATCAATCCACCTCATAGAGGGCCTTCCTTTCCTGCGCCGTCCCTCCACCCTCCCAAGCATGATGTCCCTCTCTAAGGACCGGTCTCTCCTCACTACATGTCCAAAGTAAGTTAGACGGAGCCTCAGAATCCTTGCCTCCAGGGAGCCACCCGGTTTAACCCTCTCCAGGACAAATCTATTTGTTTTCCTAGCAGTCCATGGTATTCTCAATACTCTTCTCCAGCACCACAGCTCAAAGGCATCAATTCTCCTTCTATCCTCCTTGGTCATTGTCCAACTCTCTGATGCATAACAGGTGATTGCAAAGACCATGGCCTGTATCAGACGCACCTTAGTCTCCAGAGAGACACCACTGCTCTTCAGCACTTTGGAGAGGTCCCTAACAGCAGACTTTCCCATGGCAATGTGCCTTTTAATTTCCTGGCTGCTGGTGCCAAGACTGTTGACTATGGAGCCAAGCAAACTAAAGCTGTGTACAATCTCAATCTCTTCACCATCCATCCTGATGCCGCCAATTGGTCCAGTGGTGAGAATCTTTGTCTTGACATTGAGCCTCAATCCATATTGTAGGCTGCAGTCCTTGACACTCTGTAGCAGGCGCTTCAGGTCCTCCTCAGTTTCAGCAAGCAGGGTTGTGTCATCCGCATAACGCAGATTGTTGATAAATCGTCCACCAATCCTGACCCCACATTTCTCCTCATAGAGCCCAGCCTCCCGGATAATCTGTTCTGCATATAGGTTGAAAAGGTATGGAGATAGGATGCATCCCTGGTGTACGCCCTTCCCAATTTTGAACCATGCAGTGTTCCCTTGCTCTGTTCTGACGACTGCCTCCTGGTCCAAGTATAAGTTTCGCATTAGAACGATCAAGTGTTCTGGGATTCCCATTCTTCTCAGAGTCAGCCACAGTTTGTTATGATCTACACAGTCAAATGCCTTTGCATAGTCAATGAAACACAGATAGACATTCCTCTGGTATTCCCTGCTTTCAGCCAAGATCCATCTAATATCAGCTACAATATCTCTAGTACCACGACCCCTTCTGAAACCAGCCTGGACTTCTGGTAGTTCTCTGTTGATGTGCTCTTCCAGTCGTTTTTGGATAATCTTCAGTAAAATCTTGCTTGCATGTGAAAACACTGGGAAAATCTGCTGTCAGGGACCTCTCCAGAGTGCCAAAAAGCAACAGTGTCAGTCTAGAGACTAGGCTGCCCCTAATCTAGACCATAGTTTTCACAATTACTTGTTATGCTTCAGAGAGCTGGACAATGACTAAAGATGACAAAACAATAGATGTCTTTGAGTTGTGATACTGGAAAAGAGTCTTGAACATACCATCGACTGCTAGGAAAACAAATGGTTCTGTCTCAGAGAGGGTAAAACCAAGTTTTTCCTTGGAGGCTAGGATTTTGAAGCTCTGTCCACATACTTTGGGTACATGACCAGGAGTGACTGGTCCTTGGAGAAGAACATCATGCTTGGAAGGGTGGAAGGACAGCACAGGAAAGGAAGACCTTGATGAGATGGATTGATATAGTAGCTGGGGCATTGAGAGTTGGAGTGTCGGAATTAGTGAGACTGGCTCAGGACAGGGCAGGGTTCAGAGCTGCTGTACACAGGGTCACTATGTGATGACTCAATGGCAAGTAACAACAACAAACATGTCACACAGGAGGAAACTGCCCATCTTTATCCCATTGGAGTGACCGGGGATTTAAACCATATGCCTTTTGGTTGGTACTACAACTCCGTATGACTAGACCACAGAGCTCCCTATGGTGTTTGGGATCCTATCTTAGGTGTTCTTTTATAAGATTTATTTTTCTGCTTAGGAAATTATCAACACCATTTCAAAAATAGATAACATTTTGCAATTTTAAAAATTGTTTTCTCATATCCAGTTGTACTAATTAATTTCTCTTCTTAGTTTGGTTTCTACTTTGGCCTATTTTCAGTATATTTTGATGAAAATGTAGTCAACTCTTGGCACATTTTGTTAGGCTTTTGCCCTGTTTTTCTAAGGCCTCCAAACTAAGAATTGTTTTTACATTTTTTAAAGGATTATAAAAAAATCCAAACAAATCCACAATAAAAATATCACCAACTCACATTCGTAAATAGAAAAAAAAAGAATATGCCACAGAGATATGTATGACCTGCAAAGCCTGGAATATTTGTTCTCTGAACTTTTTCAGGAAGAGTTTGCCAGTTGCTATTACAAAGGATTTCTGTATTCTAAATTCCCAGAAATGAAATTTTTGAGTCATAGGGTGTGAATAGTTTTGAGGCTTACCACAGCCTGCCAAGATGCTCTCTAAAAAGGTTGAACCAATTTATGCCCTTGTTAGTACTTACTCATTTGCCACATATCCTGTCCCAAATCTCAGGCTCTGAGCATTCTTTTATTTCTCTGTCAATTTAATAATGCATCATACTTTAAAGATTTCTCTCAAGAATATGTTTGGACATTTATATTTTTCTCCTATGACTTTAAATTTTAGTCCATTTCTGTAAAAAACCAAACTGAGATATACTATGTACAACTTCTGTTTTAAGAGGAAGCTATCCATGTACTTTTCATATATATTGCAGATATATTTGATCTTTTTATTTGGTCTTTTAGTTTTATTCTCTTAGTTTAGTTCTCTTTTGCTGAAAAAGTGAAAGACACTATAGTCCAATCTGTCACTTTTTCTTTGTAATTTCGCTTTTATTTGATGTTTAGAACAATGTGTGTCCTAGAGTCAGATTGCTGGGTTCAAATTTGGCTTCACCACCTGAGTTAAATCACTTAAACTCCTAAGTCTATTTTCTTCTTTACAAAATGGAGATAACAGTGATATGTACCATAAGCTTGATGTAAGAATTAACTGTTATAAAATAGATAAAGCACTTAGCAAAGAGCCTTGCACTATTATTAAAGCCGTGAGAGACTATGCCAGGCAAAGTCAACGGCATATATAAAGACACAAAGGTATGAAATTAGTTGGTACATTAGGAAACCAGGTGTGATGATGAGATATGGTATGAAGTGTAAAGGTCAAAGGTGACAAGTATGTCCATGTAGGGAGGTATAAATAGGCCCCGTGTTCAGGAGATTGCTTTCTCTGCCTACTAAAGAGCAGTGACAACTAATGAAGAAGGCCTTTAAGCAAGAAACAATCCCCTTAGGATCCATGATTTATGTTGGCCTCTGAGATAGGAAAGTAGAACACAAACTCAATTCAGATGGTAGCACAAAGCTCACAAAAAGTAGCAATCTCTAGCTTTACCATTCCGCTCTCAACTCCCTGCTTCCTAGGCCTCTGGAGAATTCTTTCTTGGGAGGTAGATCCTTTCAGCTTTTAATGATGCCTTCTGGCATTTTCCTCAACTTCTCGATAACATGTTTAGACTATTTCTTTACTTTGACATCAGAGACATAATTCAGGATTTATTAATAAACAGTAATAACAGAGATAACAACACATGGGTGGACCTAAAGGAATAATCTACTCCTGTAAAGACTCACTCACGCATTGTCTTTGAGTTGGATCGATTCACCTGACCCACTGGCAAGTTTTCAGAGCCTATCATTGACCCAGGAGGAGACTGGCCAGCTTTCTCACTCAGAGCAGCTGGTGGATTTGAACCACATGCCGCTAGATTGGTAACACCGCTCTGTAGCCAAGAGGTTGAGATTGTTAACAATTTCAGCTTGCTCACTTCCACAATCAACACTCTTGGCACCTGCAGTCAGGAAATCAAAAGATAAATTGCATTGGGAAAGTCTGCTGACAGGGACCTCTCCAAAGTGCTATGGAACAATGATGTCAGTCTGCAGGTTAAGCTGTGTTTCATCGAGGCCATAGTTTTCGCAATTACTTGCTATGCATCAGAGAGCTCCACAATGACTTAGTATAACTAAAGAAGAATTAATGACTTTTGAGTTGTGGGGAAGAGTATTGAACACACCATGAACCACCAGAAGAACAAACAGATCTGTCTTAGAAAGGTTAAAATGCAGTTTCTCCTTGGAGACAAGGATTTTAAAGCTGTTTCACATACTTTTGGCATGTGGTGAGCAGTGTCTGGTCTTTTGATAAGGACATCATGCTTGGAAGGGTGGAGGGACAGTGCAGGAGAGAAAGACCCTGGATGAGATGGATTGACATGGTAACGGGCCATGGGATTAGATATGTTCAAATTGGTGAGACTGGCTCAGGACAGGGCAGGACTCAGAGCTATTGTACATAGGATTACTATGAGTCATTGGCGACTAGCTGGCACATAACAACAAAAGATGAATCTGAGCGAAGATAGAACCTACAGGATTTATTGGTGAATGAAAATGGTGGAGAAGTTGAACCCTGGTCTGCAGGGACCACAGAGCAGAAAGGTAGCAGAAAGATTAGTTCACTTTGGGAAAGGGAAAAAATTTAGATCATATTCTCTGGAGTAGGAAAACTTATGACCATTGCTCAAAGCACCTGTCTCTTGGTGGTTCCTTATTGTTCTGAAGGCCAACTGCTGACAATTCAGGGAGTCATGGTTGGCTTAGAGAATAGGTAAAAACCGAAACAAAATTGAAAACCAAACCCTGTCATTTAGGCTCACGGTTACCTGCCATGGAATGTGATACATGTGGAAATAATTTGCCCTCCCCACCTTAGGTCTTGCAGACAATATCATTTCCTATCTGCACCAGGAAGTGAAAGCAAATGGGAAGCTCTGCTTTCAAAGGTCCAGAGCAATTACTAACAGCATCCTGGCTCTGCTCCCTCAAAGGCTTTTTTGTTATTGCCCTTTTTGAAAATCCTATTCCTTCCACATCCATCCCCATCCCCACCTACTACCATTCAAAACCTTCCTTGAGTGCTGAAGCTTGGAGGGTGCAGGAGAGTTTCCAATGAAGGTGGCCCTCGCCACTGTTTCTAATACAAGTGCCCCGTGACACCTGCTTTGGTTTGAGAAACACCCAGCTTATTTGACATTCTATTACAACAATGGGACCAAATGCTACTGGGAGCAAATCCATCTTCTCAGGGACCATCCAGCCTGTCAAATCCTTAAACTCCCCAAAGAGTACTGAAGAATGGAGGAGGAAGAGTTTTTAAAGCGCTATTTTGTGGTTAAGGGGAAAGAACAAAAACAGCGGATTAGGTGACCCGGGAGACCTTGTCTTGCTGGCTCTCCCCTCTGAATCACCAGCCCTCCTTGTGACGTCTCAGGGGCTTGGCTCCAGCGGGATTGGGGTGCCCTCCAGTCGCCACCCCGTGCTTCCACGCAGTGGCCCGGGGACACAAGGGGGCGGCTGCCCGGCAGATGCTGAGGTTCGCGGTCTGGGGCTGGGCCAGGACGCATTGCGCTCAGCTTCACCATCGCCTTCCCCTGCTGGTCACCTGGCCGCGTCCTCCCCGCTCCACGCCCTCCACGCCGAGCCAGCGGCCACACGCCCGGCCCCGCGTCCCCCTCCTAGCCGCTCGCGCCTCGGCCACCTCCTCCTCCTCCCTCTGTCCCTCCTCCCTCTCTCCTCCCCCTCCGCCTCTTCCGTTTCTTAAGGGAAAGGCTGCAGCCCCGCTGCGCCCGCCCGGCGCCTCCGCATCCCCGCTTAGGTAACGCATTTCCTCTGGCCGCGCTCCCCGCCCCCACGCGGCCCTCCACCTCCCTCCGCCGGAGCTGCGTCTCGGCCGTGAGCGCCGTGCGCCCCGCCGCCTCTCCCGGGAGGAGGTGAGCGCCGCCCGCCCGGAGGCTCCGCGCTCCCCGCCCGGCCTGCGGTGACCTGCGCCCGCTGCAGCGAGGCCGCCGCCGGCGAGCCGGACGTGCGAGCGCCCCGCGTTGCAGGCTCCCCCGCTCCGCTCCGCAGGAAATTCGGGGTGGGGGCGGGGGACACGATTAGGAAATAACTTTCTTATTTTTTTTCTTTTTTTAAATCTAGCACCAGCGTTTCCTGGCCCGAGAAGCTGACAGTCGTCCAGAGCCGTGGCCCAGGTTCAACAGGTAGGTGGCGTAGCCGCCAGTGCCCCTAGTGCCCTTTCCTCCCGGGGTTTGCAGTGAGAGATGCTTTCAAAGAGTCACTCAAGTACTGGTTGCAGCTACTGACCCACCAGCTGCATATAAAATAAACATGATGGGACTATATTTAGATGTCCCCCCCTACACTCCCCCTTTAATTTAGGGCGTCTTGAAATGCAGCTGTGTGATTATTAGTTGGTGTGGCCTGAGGAATGGGTGGGAGGAAATGGACCAAATCATGTGTATGTGCTAGTTATGTACAACAGCATGGTAGGTTAGTACATCAAGGAAAAACGCTTATGAACAACCAAGGTGTGTATTTTTGGATTTCCCGTTTTAAAGCTCATTGTAATGCCTTGAAGGAAGCCTGAAATGAACTTCAGAAGTTAATTTTAAGGTTGTGTAGACCGACTACTTAAGTACAGCACACAGGTTGAGTAAAACATTTTTTGGTTCTTTTGCTTGGTTTTAAGTTTAAAATAGAAGACTAAATAGGGAATCAGGTCAGTTCAGCCTGATAATAATCTAATGATGAAAATAATCCACCAGGTTACAATTGAATGAACTATTTTAACCTGTCATTATTTTCACGTTCGAAAAGGTGGGGGAATTTTAAAAAAGATTTTAATACAGCAATTATGGCTTGCATTGCTATTTGGCTTTTTTTTTTTTTTATATAATTTTGTGTGCGTGTACCGTCAAATCAGATCTGACTGATACAGGAGGATATTGCGCCTCCTTCTCCAGCAGAGCATCTGGTGGATTCAAACCATGTTCCTCTGGGATTGCAGTGCAGTTTCTTGCCACTAGGCCACCAGAGCTCCCTGGCATCTGTTTTTTAAAAGAGTAAACTTCACTGCCATCCCAAAGGCACGCAGTTCGAATCCACTAGCTGCTAGTGGGAGAAGGAAGGGCAGTCTCTCCCCGTGATGTGTACTACCTTTGAAAACCTAGAGGAGGGTCAGCTGTGCATTGGTTCTGAGTCCACAGCACACAACCGTAGGGATTTTTATACTGCTTTTTAAGTTTATCAGTAGGAAGAGGAATGTATAAAATGCATAGTTACAATTTACAGTTTGTGTAAAATAAGCTACTGTGTCAACGCTTTTGAACCAAATTAAATTTACTTGCTAAAGCTGAAGATCATGTATATGAAAACTCATTCCAGATGTGAGTTCTTAAAATGTCTTTGTTAAAATACTTAGAATTTGTAATGAAGCTAATGAAACTCCCTAATGCTGGTACTCTTACATGGGTGAGAGCTTAGAAAGAAAGAAAGAAAGCTTAGTTGAAAGCAGTTTACACCCCAGGTGCCTCACATGGGCTGTGTAGTGTTTACCAAACTAGTCTTACTATAAAAAGTGATAGGCATATTGTATTGAAACAGATGAGGGAAAGAACAGATTAGAAGTGATATATGATTGAGTATTATGGTTAGCACAGGAATCCAGAATTAGGGTTGCATAGAGAAGTGTACTGGGGTGGAGGGTGGGGGAGAGGGACGTGGGAATTGTATACTAATGAAGGAATTTTTTTTTCTTCTCTTGGAGGGGGAAGCGAGCTGGTGGGGAGGGGTGGGCAGGGAAAAAAGTGCGGCAATGAATGAATGGAAATCCAAAACCTCTGTAAATGTCTATTAAAATTAATAATAATTTTAAAAAGGCAAAAAAAAAGTGATAGGCAAGTGTCGGGATAAGAGTGGTTTGTTGTTTTTTTTGTGTTTCTTTTTTAAATTCCTTGTTGCGACATGGGGCTTCCGAAGTCAGAAGTTCTAAGGGAAAGGTGACTCTTAAAATAGATAAAACATCTTTTAGGGAAAAAAAGTGAAGAGAAGGGACCAAAAACCAAACAGGCAGGTACTGAAACACAGGATGGGAATACTGTTACTGAAATAAATAGCTGAAATAAATTATTAGGAGCTCTATACACAAAATAGTCTTAAATGTTATTACTAATATGATATTACCCATTTAGGAAATATGAAACTTTTATATCCTATTGTAGTCAAGCTTTTAGCAGTTGAAAATAACAAACATGTCTTTGCAAGCTTAGTCTCTTTTATATGGTATGCAACTTAATTCATGTTCTTTGATGCTTGGGTGGTGTATACAGTAACAAACATATTCTGCTGATGACCAAAAGGTTAGAGATTCAAGTCCACCCAGAAATGCCTTGGAAGAAAGGTCTGGCAATTTCCATCTTAAAAACTCTGTGGAGCACAGTTCAATTCTGACAAAAGAAAGGTCACTGTGAGTTGTTATCAGCATTTGTTTGGGTTTTTTACCCTTCTCCTACCAAATGTTTTAAGAGCATTGTTTTGATGTCACTTTAAAGTACTTTTAAAATCCAAGTAGTGATTCATAGCAAGATATTGTGCTTCATCATTTCTCTTTCATATAGTAGATTATAAATCTTTACTACTCTTCTATGTTATCGATTAATTCTAGAGAAGGAAGCATTTAAATTTTAATTACTTATTTATAACTTTTATTAAAATGTTTTCCCAACCTTATCCCCAAAACAGGAAAAGAGCTCCACTCTGGAGTGTTATTAGGTGCAGTCGAGTCGACGACTCATAGTGATCCTCTGAACAAGTGTCTGAACCTTGTTCTTTAAAACATAGTTATATAATATGTACATATATATGTATATATGTATATATGTGTGTGTACGTATATGTGTATATATGTATGTAAATAAAATAGATTATAGCGTATAGAAGAGGGAGCACTGGTGGCCTAGTGGCAAGAATACATGCCGCAGTCTTGAAGGCACGCACTTCAGACCCACCAGATGCTCCACGAAAGGAGAGTGGACATCTCCTCCCATGTGATTAACTGCCCCTGAAATCCTGCCAGAGCGTCAGCTATGAGTAGATTCCACCACAGTAGACAACAACAAGAAGCATGTAGAGAGCTCTGGTGGCTTACTCCTAAAGAGTTGTGCTGCCAACCCAAAAGAATGCAGTTTGAATCAACCAGCTTCTCTGTAGGAAAAAGATGGGCAGTCTCCTCCTGTGTGATTTACTGTCTCTGAAATACCGCTGGCGGGCCATCTAGAAGTTGGTTTCTACTCAAATGTGCATAACAATAACAACATGAAGCACATACGAAAGAATTTGTCAAGATGAATATCACAGTGGAAAATAGCAGAGTATATTTCTTTCTCCTTTCTTTCACTTCCCTTTTTGAATTTTGCTTTCTTAATTTTTTTAATCAGCCAAATATTAGAAATCTTCTCAATTAATTATCCACTACAAATTGAGTGAACTGTGTTAAATTACCCATAAATATTTGTTGGTAGTTGCTGTAGATTAGACTCTGACTCTATGTAAAACTGGATATCCTGTGGACTGTCAGAAGATTAAACAGGTAAGTCTTGGAGAAAGTGCAGCCGTAGTACTTACTAGAGGCAAAGATGATAAAGCTTCATCTTTGGAAAAGTAGAGGGAAGATAGAGAGAAAGACCCTCAGTCTGGGTAATTGACACAGTGACTGCAGCACTGGGCTTAAGTGTGTCAGATTGTGAGGATGGCACAGGATAGGACAGGTTTCAGATCTGTTTTTTAATAGGATTAATGGTATCTAACAACAACCATATAAAACAAAGCTAAGCATTGAGATCTGGGGATATGGCCACTGATTGGTCCATTATAGTTTGTAGGTTTTTCATTGGCTGATTTTTTTTTTAAAGTCGAGTACCAGGTTTTCCTAGCACACTAAACTCTGTTCATACCTGTTCTGCGTCAGAGTAGTGTGCATACCTCTATTCACAGATGGTGGTCTTCCATTAGATGCCTTGGTTTGGGAATCAGGCCAAGTAAGTGCATAGTGCACCATGCCCTGGAGCTCCTTAGATAAAACAGTGCTTAAAAATTTGCTTAATCAGCAGCTTTTTGAATGAGCATTTGGTCTTCCAAGTAAACCTCTCCGGTTAATTCCTGGGACTATGGAAGAATGACATATAATCCCAGGGTGATCTAGGTATAATGATAGATCTATTTTAAAAATATGGCTGCATATAAACCTTATGAAAAGCAAAGGCTGGGGAAAATACAAGTGATAAGATCACATAAATAAACATGAATCACCTGAGACATTGATCTATAGTTGCAGGATCAATAAGAACAAAAGTATATATTCTGTTTTGTACCTTGAACTTTTTAGGTACTATAAAATATTCCTTTGCCAGTTCATGTTCCTTTAAATGCAAATGTGACACCAAGTGCTTTGTTTTCTTTCACATTTTTAAATATCTATTCAAAATTAGCATTTAATTTTAAAAGACAGATAAACTAGAATGCAAACATTTCGCTGCTAAACCATCGCTGCTAAACCAAATCTGACGAAACACATGAACTCTGCCTGTTTACTGACCTTCAGGGAATATATATTTAGGTCATACAGTTTATTTAGTAGGAGCCCGTTGGCAGCACACGTTTGTGTGCTTGACTACTAGCTGAAAGGTTGATAGTTAAAACCCTCCCAGTGTTACCTCAGAAGAAAGGCCTGGTGATCTGCTCCCAAAAGATCCAGCTTTGAAAATCCTGTGGAACTCATTCCTATGTTGTACAAATGGGGTCACTAAGAATTGGAATCAACTCAAAACCGTAATTTATTACAGAAATAAGTACAACCAACCACTGTGGTTTTAGATCTACATCGTGTTTTCTAACAGTTAAAATAATAAATCTGCAGAATTAGTAATCTTCTGCAGATTACTTTCCATGCAAGAAAATCCTTTTAAACGTGATTATCTCTGTTGGAATGGAAAGTGCTCAAATAACTGAAAGGACTCCTTCAGTTCATCTTACAGAGATGAGGGAAAACAGCAATCTTGGTCTCAAGAAACTCCCTGTTGAAGGATCAGGTAGAAGAGTTCGTTGGAGAGAGAATCATGCTACTCACAGGGGTGGTTGTGTAGAGGCTTTACTCTCCAGAATGTTCACTGATCCCTCTCCTCACATCCAAGCTTCTGTGTCTGATCAGTTAAAACCTCACCAAGCTTTGAAAGCTCGTGTGCAAAATCAGCTTTTAGAACCACAAATGGCCTGTGTCCTCCTTTCAACCTAATTCTCATACATACTCCCAACCTCTTTTCCACAAAAAAATAGGTTTGAGGGTGGGAGGAATCAAGTTTCAAGTAGAACAGACCATAGTAATTATCTTAACCAACTTCTGTGCCCCCACTCTTGGTCTTTTCTTTGTTGCCAAATTTTATAAAAATAATGAAAACATGTCCTTGAGAGCTGAAGTCACTTTGTCAAATTTCCACAGCCTGAAAATGGCACAGCTGTCCTACTGGGAATGAAACTCAAACCTGGGATCCATGGCTTATGAGACACTGTGCTTTACCATAAGCTACATCTCTAGTCCCAGGTCTCCTGTGACCTAAACAAGGGCTCTTTGTGCCACACACCAGTGCAATCCATAAAAAAACAAAAGCAAAACAACCCACAACCCGAAAACCCCCTCACTGCCATTGAGTCAGTTATGACTAATGGTAGCCCTGTGTTCCTGAGGAGGCAGCCAGTCTTTCCTGCATAGAGCACATGGTGAATTCAAACCCAATAAAAGGCAAGTGCTAGATGGAGTTGATATTAGAAATGTTACAGGAGTTCAGAAGGAAAAAAAATATGGGAATCTTCCTTCAGTAACTAAAACTGTTACACTTAAAAGGAAGTGTTCAAAATGGACATTTTTAACATCTGAAGATTGATAAGATTCTGGGTTTGAATTTAATTATCAAAACTGTATATACTCTGCTGGGAAATATTATTGCTACAAGATATGCATCTTTTATCTTTTTTTCTTGCCTTAAATGATGAATTACTTTTATAGTTTTGTATTCCTTCCTTCCTAGATAGTTGTATAGAATCTGTTTCTATTTTTTTTATTCACTGATTCTAAGGTTTTTTTAATAACACTACTGTAAAACATGCCCTTCTCTAAGGACCGGTCTCCTCTTACAATACGTCCAAAGTTTGTTAGACAGAACCTCAGAATCCTTGCCTCCAAAGAGCCACCCCGTTTAGCCCTTTCCAGGACAAATCTGTTTGTTTTCCTAGCAGTCCATGGTATTCTCAATACTCTGCTCCAACACCACAGCTCAAAGGCATCAATTCTCCAGCGCAGCAGGGAGAGGCCCTGTATGAGGTGGATTATCTCAGTGCCTGGGGTAATCAGAATGAGAGTGTTAGAGACAGTGTGATTGGCACAAGACAGAGCAGAGTTTAGGGCTGTTGTACATAGGGTCACTATATAACAACAACAACAACAACAACTGTAAAACAGTTCTTCGCATGCAACCATTTAAACTTAACAGGAAATAGCAGGTAGAAAAATATATGAACAAAGTTTCTTTTTAATACAAATGATCCTACCTCCATAGTTAGTTACCAGATTTCAGAATCTTTCTAAATAGAATACTTGAAAAATTTTCAGATGAACTCTGGGAATTCTTTGAAATCTGTACTTTATCCAAGTATTATGCTAATGTGGAATACTTATGTAAATCAGCTTACACTTTTCCAGCATTAGTTTTTATCCTGAAAAGACAGCATAAGTTGACATTTTCTCTAATAAGACTGTCATCCTCAGACACAGTAATGATTTTCATGTTCCTGTACCAAGTGAATAGTGAGGGAGAGAGGTGACCATTACATATACTATTTCCTTATTTTTCCAGAGAAAAATCACCTAGGAAACATTCCTCAACCTCACAGATCGACTGAATCAGAATTTTCAGCCAAAATTCTGTACTTTTAACAAATGTCCCAATTAATTCTTAATCAGGTTGGTGTGGAAAGCACCCAGTTACAAGCTCCCTAAAAAAACAAAATAAAGGACATTTTGAGCCTCATTAACAAGAAAAATAGTGGGCGCACATGGTATGGTGGACCTAGAGCAAGATAGAAATGACCTGTTTAAAAATGGTACTTGTGGGAGGGAGAAATGCCAGTTAAATGGATTTTCCTATCTCCATATTTAATGTGTTTTTTTCTGACAAAACTAAATTAGACTTACTATTTTTGGTTATTTAATCAGCTAAATTAATCTTGTCAAGGAGAGGTCACCTCTAGATGAGTGAGTGTAATAGACATTTCTGGTTCTATGCACAGAAAAATGGTTCAGTTGCTAATCATCCAGCTCTAGCTTTGGCTTAGTTTTCTAAATGAAAACAGAATATATGTAGACTTTATGTAAATAAATCCAGACTCATGTGCCTTAAGGCACCTGGGTAGTGCTGGCAAAATCCAAGTGCAATAAACAATATGACAAGGATGAATCTGTGTTTACAGAGCTAAGAGGGAATTTATCAGCCAGCATTTACTGAGCACCTCTGAAGTTATGAGGCAAGAGTTGGAAAAATCACATGTGCTTAAATCTCGTGCCAGACAGAGCATAGGCCAGTAAACCCACATACAGCGTGCTGGAGAGCAGGGATAAAGACCTTGCTTGTCTCTGTTGTCCCATGGTCCAGTTGCCTAAAATGGAAGGATTTTTACTGGCTCTAGGAGGAGCCAACACTTGAATTGATTGCCTCTAATATAGACATATTTTTAAAAAGATATTGAATTAATAGTATATGCAGAGAAAAAAAAATGAACGAACATAGACCTTCATTGTTGTTGGAAATGACTCATAGCTGATTCAGTTTTCAGTGGCCGTTAATTGCACCCAAAGGAAATTGACCTTTCTCCTGCAGAGCAGCTAACAGATTTAAACCACTAGCCTTTGGGTTGGCAGCATGATGACCGTATCCACTAGGCCACCAAACACAGCTTGATAAATTTTTATAAAGTCAACTCCCCTACTTAGATCAAGATATTACAGTGTCTGAATCAACCAGTTGCTGTCAAGTTGATTCTGAATCCTTGAACCTCCATGTCTGTCTATCAGAGTGGAATTAGCTCCCTAGGGATTTCACTTGATGTTTTGGACGTAGGTTGGAAGGCCTTTCTTAAGTAATTCTGGGTGGGCTCAGACTGCCAAAGCAAAGGGAAGAAATTATGAAGTAAGATTGCTGAACAGAAGATTTCAAAGGGTGGCTCAAGAAGACTTAAAGTGTTATAATGTTCAAAGACATGGTGTTAGAAAAGTGAAAGAGAACACACTCGGCAATTCTCAAGCTGGAAAAATGTAAGAAAAAACCTTTAAGTCTTCATTTGCGACATTGTAAGGAGAAGATAATGAATGATGAAGCATTGTTTGACATCACGTACTGCTGTCAAGTTGATTCCACTGAAAACAGTCCAGTAGGATAAAGTAGAACTGCCTCGTATGGTTTCTGAGGCTGTAAGTTTTTATAGGAGTGGGCTGCTCACTCTCTCTCCTGTAGGGGAGCTGACATGTTGAACTATCTGCTTTTCATTTAGCAGCCCAGTTGCTTAATCTACTGCTTCAGCAGAGCTCCCTGGGAAGATAGAGAGAATACAAAAAGTCATTGTGCCCAAATTAATTGATTGGCATTCAGTCATTTCACAAGATAGGATATAATAAAGAATTGGTGATATTGCAGGGAAAAAAGAAGTCCCAGGTGCAGTGAAGACATTAGCAGAAAAACAAAGCTTGAAGAATTAACAAAATATGCACTGAGATGTTTTAACAAATGGATGTAACCTTGGAAGTGCTCACTTGTTTATGCAAAGAAATTCGGATGGCAGCCGCCTTGCCAGCTCACTGGAAGAGATCGCATTTATGCCCATTCCAAAGAAGAGTAATCCAACAAACACAATGTGGACATTATCAAATAACATCATTAATATCACACAAATTAAGATGGTCTTGACTAAAGCCATGTTAGTCACTTGCTTCATATGTTTATGGATGCATATGAAATTATTGAATAGCAGCATTGCACACCAGAAAAGCTTTGCTCAAGAGAATGAAAAGAATAAGTGCAGTGGTAGGTAAAGCAGTTGCTAGAAAGTCAGACTAGATTTAAGAAAATGTAGAATACAGGAAATCATTGCTGATGTCAGATGGATCTTGACTCAAAGCAGACAGTGCCAGAAAGATCTTTCACCTGTGCTTTCTTATCTGTGCAAAAGCATTCAACCTTATGGACGATAACAAATTATTGATAACATTAGGCTTAATTGTGCTCAGAAGCTGTGTGTAGACCAATGACTGGGCAGTGGGTTGAACAAGGGGATACTGTGTGATGTGGTTTAGAATCCGGAAAGGTGAGCGTAGGGTTTGCATCCTTTTGCCATGCTTACTCTACCTATATGCTGATAATTCTGAGTGAATTACTGAGGTGGACTGTATAAATAAGAACTTGGCATCAAGACTGGAGAAAGACTCACTGACAACCTGATTTACTGATGAAGATCAAAGACTATACCCTTTAAAAATTTTTTTAAAAATTAAAAGACTACACCCTTCAGTATGGATTAGGTTCCGTCTGAACAAAAACCAAAAATCTTTACAATTAGACCAATAAGCTGCATCGTGACATTAAGGAAAAACTGAAGCTAAGAGTCTGTTTTACTTGAATCTATAATCAGTACCCACAGAAGCAGCAGTCAAATCAGACATGGAAGTGAGTAGCACTGCTGGGTCTTTATCCGTGTGGAGGCGGTCTGTTCGAAGTGGTTCATGTTATTTCACAAATCATCAACACGTCAAAATGCAAATCTTTGTAAAGACTCTGACTGGCAAGCCCTTGACTGTGGAGGCGGAGCCCAGTGATACCATTGAGAATGTGAAGGCCAAGACCCAGGAAAAGGAGGGCGTCCCACGTGACCAGCACAGGCTCATCTTTGCAGGCAAGCAGCTGGAAGATGGCAGCACTCTGACTACAACATCCAGAGTCAGCTCTGCACCTTGTTCATCTGAAGGGGGGGCTGTTAATTATTCTTCAGTCTTGTATTTGAAGTGCTCAGTGATGGCATTACTCTGCACTATAGACTCTTTTCTCAGTTTAAATTCAGAAATTACCAGTTTCAGTACTAGTGGAACCTGGTTTTATTGCATGGTCAGAAATTGTGTGTGTGTGTGTGTGTGTGTGTGTGTGTGTATGTATTGATCTGAGCAAGTCTGCTTCAAAAGATTACTTGAAAATGTGGAAAAGCAAAAATATAATTTTTGAGGACTAAGGTGCACCCTTAGACCATGCCATTTTCAATCTCTTTATATTCATATGAATGATAAACAATAAGGAAGATAAAAGACTTAGTGCATTGAATTGTGTTGATAAAAAATTTTGAATATACATGGACTACCAGTGATCTTTGCTATCACTTGTTATGCATCAGACAGTTGGACAATGACTAAGGAGGATAGAAGAATTGATGCCTTTGAGCTGTGGTGCTGTTGAAGAGTATTGAATGTACCATGGACTGCCAAGAAAACAAACAGATTCATCCTGGGGAGGGTTAAATCAGGCTGCTCCTTGGAGGCAAGGATTCTGAGGCTCCGTCTAACATACTTTGGACATGTTATAAGGAGGGACCAGTTCTTGGAGAGGGACATCATGCTTAGGAGGGTGGAGGGACAGCGCAGGAGGGGAAGGCCCTCTATGAGGTGGATTGATTCAGTGACTGGGATAATCGGGATGGGTGTATTGTAGATGGTGTGACTGGTATTGTAGATGGTGTGACTGGCACAGGACACAGAGCAGAGTTTAGGGCTGTTGTACATAGGGTCGCTATGAGTCGCAAGCAACTCGACGGCACATAACAATAACCACCACCACCACCAGAGGAGAAATAAATTTGTCTTGGAAGTGAGGAAGGCAAGATTTTATCTCGAGTACTTTGGATGTACATCAGGAGGGATTAGCTCCTGGAGAAGAATTATCATACTTTCTCTTAACGTTAAAGTAGATGGTTAACAAAAAAGAAACAATATCTCCAAGAACATGAATTGACCAGTGATTGCAACAGTGGCCTCACCAAATCTACTTCTGTGAGGATGGTGCCAGACCAGGCAGTGTTTCATTCTGTTGTACCCAGGATGAGTTAGAACCAACTTGACAATACTTAGTGACAACTGATTTCTGTATGTGCATAGAGGGAAGTATCTTTATCTGTATGCACATAGAAGACACAATTCCAGATACTTCTCATATATCATTAAATACTTATCTATTTTCCCTGAGGGATTGGATTTTTAGGCTTAAAGATTTAGGACCTAATTCTTAGGTTAGTTCTTTGTCAGTTAAAATAGTTTAAGACTGTAAAGGACATGTTTTGCATCATAGTGAAGTGATTAGTGTGTTGGGTCTTAAAAACTTGGAATTGTCCATCTAAAATGTAATGATTGGTTTTTACTCATCAGGAACAAAAGAGTAAGAGAAACAAGGTCAGAGAAGAAACAAGTCTACTTACAAGGACTAGTAGCCCACATATACCACAGCCTTGGCTATTGTGAGACAGAACTAGATGATGCCTATTTACGGCTACTGATCATTTGACATCACCACAGTAGATGAACTGTGATGGACCTGGACGAAAAAGTAGGACAGCACTCACATTCTTAATAAAAGTCATACAGGGCCAGATGAGACTAAGGGACTCCTTGGAACTATTGCTTTAAGATACTCTTTAAACTTTGAATTGTAACCAGCGCATAAGATCACCTCTTAGTAAAAAGGCAGAATGGCACACAAAATAAAGGATATTACCTATAAGTATACTTTACTAGAAAACCGTCTTAACTGAGACCAAAAGGTTAACATTTACAGCAAAACTGAGAAGATAAAGAGACAGGGAAATTTGAGTACTGACATGAAACAGTCAGAATGCAGTTAAATAGAAAGGTGACACATTGTGAAAAATGTAACCAAAGTCACCCCAAACTCAGTATCGAAGCTGTCAAATAAGAACCAGATTTACTTATGTAAACTTTCACAAAAATAATTTTTGTGAAATATTTTTAAAAAGAGTTCTTGTTGTTACATATTCAAAACATGACATTTCCAGTCTTTTTTAATTTTTATTGTTGTTCTACCCAGATATTGTCATTAAATGCTGCTGAGTCTAGTATGACTCATAGTGACCCTATGAACAACATATAAAGAATATCTGAACCCTGTTCTGTCTTGTGCCATTCACATCATCTCAGACATATGTGAGCTCATTGCTGCTATCAGTCTCTCACTGAAGGTCTTTCCCCCTCTTTTGCTGACCTTTTCCTCTCCAAGCATGATGTCCCTTTCCAAGGAATAGCCTCTCCTAACAACATGCCCAAGGTATGTGAGACAGAGCTTCTCCACCTTGCCTCCCAAGGAGCATTTGGGCTGCACTTTCTTCAAGACATACCTGTTTGTTCTTTTGGCCTTCCATGGGAAAGAATTCTTCTGTATTCCCTATTCATTGTCCAGCTCTCAGATGCATGACAAGTGATTGAAAAGACCATGGCATGAATCAGGTACAACTCTGTCTTCAAGCTAACATCTTTACTCAGTACTTTGGAGAGACCCCTGACAATGGATTTGCCCAATTCAGTATGTCTCTTAATATCTTAACTGCTGCTACCAAGGGTGTTGATTACAGATCCAAGTAAGAGGAAGACTTTGACAATTTCAATCTTTTCTTCATCTGTCATGATGCTGCTTATCGGTCCAATGGTGAGGATATTTGTCTTTCTGATGTTGAGAAGCAATCAGTATTGAAGGCTGTAATCTTTGATCTTCTGCCAAGATAGTGATATCTAGCCAAATTGTTTTTATGTGCCCTTGAGTTGACTACAACTTGAGGTGATCCTGTGAACAATGGCTTTGAATTTGCCTTATCTTGAGTCTACCTTACCATCTCTGACACACCTGACCCTCGTACCATGGTCATGGTCTCAATCCATCTTACCCATGTTACTCCTCTCCTGTGCACCTTTCCAGTCATGATATCATTCTCCAAGGACTGGAACCTCCTAACGACATACCTGAAGTATGTGGACTAGAAATCCTTGCCTCCATGGATCAACCTGGTTTTACCCTTTCTAGGACAGACATAGGGTGGCCTAGTGGCAAGAAGCTCACTGCAATCCTAAAAGCACATGGTTTGAGGCCACCAGCTGCTCAATGGGAAAGACATAGGCAGTCTTCTCCAGTGTGATTATCTGCCTCTGAAAACCTGCGGGAGGGTCAGCTATGGGTCATTCCAATTCGATGATCCACAACAACAGCAAATAAGGACAGACCTGTTTGGTTTTATAGTGGTATCCTATCCTGAATTTAAAATGCATTTTCCTGATTATTAATGAGGTAGAATGTTTACTGGCCATTTAGATAACTTTTGGAGTATAATGGCTACTCAAGTTGCGTGCCTTGTTCTAAGAGGATTAGTACATAATTAGGTAAAGAAGGCAGGAGGAGGGGCATGTTATGTGGTGTAAAAGAAGCACGGGGGGAACTGTCCCTATCAACAGCATCCACAACACAAAACCAGTTCCCATGAGGTTAGACATACTCCTCATGTGACCGCACCTCTTCTTATTAATTCCATCACCAATCTTACATGCTTTACTGAGTCTAGAATCCATTGCAATAGCTCACAGAGACCACAGACCCATACTCACAATTTTAGGGTTTATTAGGGAAGTAAAAAGGCTGTACAGATTAGTGGTAGAATACAATTTTAGTTGGCAACAGGGTACAGTTTATCAGGACAGCTTCTGAAAGGTGCTCACTGTCTCTTCAGCTTCCTGTCTTTAGGTCAGTGTTACTGAACTCTGAGCCTTGCCAATTAAGACTCTCTCCTTGTTCCAGAAACTCTGGTTCCGTGACGTATTAACCCCAAGGTCAGCTCTGTCTCACAACAGATCTCTGGTTCTTTGCTGCAGCTGCTCTGGCTGGTGCAAGAATCTCTGGCCTGCAAGGTGCATTGTGTTCTCTCCTTCTTCTTTGCTGGTGGTGAGAGTCTCAAATTCTGCTGCTGAACCTGCTCAGTTTAATGGTGAGACTAGCTAATCCCTTTGTGGATAGACTACCACGCCCTATGCACATATTCCAGCCCATCCACTTGACAAAGTCAGTCGCTGGCTAGGAAAACCATTTTGAACAGTAAACCCTTAGCAGCACAAGTGGGGAGAACAGTGTGTGCAAAATTAA
Organism: Elephantulus edwardii; assembly: GCF_000299155.1. NCBI lineage: Eukaryota > Metazoa > Chordata > Mammalia > Macroscelidea > Macroscelididae > Elephantulus > Elephantulus edwardii. The sequence continues at coordinate 23,378,143 of NW_006399751.1, read as the reverse complement.
ATTTTGTCCAGAGTACTGAGGGTAGTTGGACAAATAGCAAAATGTTCAACTCAGTTTAGCTGGAGTCTATAAAGTGGCAAGAGCAGTGTCCCACTGATAAAAATAACACCAGAAAGATGCAGTCAGTCTCATATTGTAATGCTTAATGGATTCCAAGAAATGTTGATAAATATCTGAAAGTTGAACAAGGATTATGCACTGGGAATATAATTAACATAATACTGCAAATCACCAGTGATACAACCTTTTCTACCAGACCTACCTCACTGGGAAGATACAGGTAAACAAAACAAAACTATACAGCTGTCAAGTTGGTTTTGACTCCGAGCAACCCTCTCTAGGCTTTCCAAGGGTATAAATCGTTACGAGCAGAGACTGCCTGTCTTTCTCCTTCAGGACTACTGGTGGATTTGAACTGCTGACTTTTTTGGTTAGCAGTCCAATAAATTACACACTGTTGCTGTTGTTGTTATGTGCCATCGAGTTGCTTGTGACTCATAGCGACCCTATGTACAAGAGCTCTAAATGCTCTTCTATCCTGTGCCAACCTAGCCATCTCAAACGCCCTTATTCCCACCTCTCCAGTCACAGAATCGATCCATCTCATCAAAGGTCTTCCTCTCCTTCGCTGCCCCTCCACTCTGCCAAACATGATGTCCCTCTCCAAGGACCAGTCCTTCCTTGCAACATGTCCAAAATATGTCAGACGACGCTTCAGAATCCTTGATGCCAAGGAGCGTTCCAGCTTCACCTTCTCCAGGACAAACCTGTTTGTTCTCCTAGCAGTCCAGGGTATATTCAACACTCTTCTCCAGCACCACAGCTCAAAGGCATCAGTTCTCTTTCTGTCAACCCTAGTCACTGTCCAACTCTCTGATGCATAGCACGTAATTGCAAAGACTATCACCTGGATCAGGCGCACCTTAGTCTCCAGCCTGACATCGTTGCTCTTCAGTACTCTTGAGAGGTTCCTCACAGCCGACTTTCCCAATGCAATTCGTCTCTTGATTTCCTGGTTGCTGTTACCAAGAGTGTTGACTGTGGAGCCAAGTAAATTAAAACTGCTAACTATCTCAATCTCTTCACCATCCATACTGATGCTGCCAATTGGCCCAGTGGTTAGAATCTTTGTTTTCTTGATGTTGAGCTTAGGTCCATATAGGAGGCTGTAGTCCTTGATCTTCTGCAGCAAGCGCTTCAGGTCCTCCTCAGTTTCAGCAAGCAGGGTTGTGTCATCTGCATAACGCAGGTTGTTGATGATTCTTCCACCAATCCTGATGCCACATTCCTCTTTGTATAGCCCAGCATCTCGCATGATCTGTTCTGCATACAGATTGAAAAAGGTATGGAGACAGAATACATCCCTGACGAACCCCCTTCTTGATTTTGAACCATGTAGTGTCTCCTTGCTCTGTTCTGACAACTGCCTCTTGGTCCAAGTATAAGTTTCGCATTAGCACAATCAAATGTTCTGGGATTCCCATTCTTCTCAGAGTCAGCCACAGCTTATTGTGATCCACACAGTCAAAAGCCTTTGCATAGTCAATGAAGCACAGACATTCTTCTGGTATTCTTTGCTTTCTGCTGAGATCCATCTAACATTAGCTATAATATCCCTAGTACCACAACCTCTTCTAAATCCAGCCTGCACAACTGGCAGTTCTCTGTTGACATATTGTTCCAAACGTTTTTGGATAATTTTCAGCAGAATCTTGCTTGTATGTGATACCAATGATATTATACACTACAGCACTAGAACACCTTACGGATGTCTGAAGTGGATACTTTTAGCAAAATGCAATTTAGCATCCCTGGTTGCAATGGAAGGAGCCCTGATGGTGTAGTGCTGAGTGCTTGGTTGCTAACTTAAATGGTTCAAATCTATTAGGTACCGCCTAAGAGAAGGATGTGGCCATTTCCATAAAGATGTACAGCCTAAAGAAATCCTGTAAGGAGAGTTCTGCTCTGTCCTAAAGGTTTACTAGGAATTGGTGTCAACTTGACAGTGGGAATAGATTTGAGGGCAGTGGGTTTGCCCCTCAAATTGAAATGCCTCTCCCTACTTTATATGGGCCTCATTCTTTCCCCCTGGGCCATTGTACTCTACAGTCTTTCAACTACTATCTGAAGCAAAGGGGGCCAGTAATGAAGAACTCTGTTTTCCCAACACTATCTGTATGAGATAATGGAAGCTTTGGCTACTCTCTAAGACCAGCTGCTTCCCCTTTAGAGCGGTCCACTCAGACACCTTGTAGAACACCCAGGCACTTATGGAAGTCTGGCCCTTCCCCCCGACACTGTTGTCAGCCAGAACCACTATACAAATAGCTTCAAATTGCCTTTGCTCTGGAGGAATGAAAGACTGAATTCAAGCTATGACAGTGGGGGCGGGGGGATGGAGTTGATGTGTAATGGGCCAAACTGTGGGCTATGTAGCAGTAGAGAGTTATCTTACAGGAAGAAGGGAACGTCAGCACCAAAGCTTTGACTCACTTGCCTATTCATTAGAGATGAGTTTTATTTTTGTTGAAAGTCCTTATCTATATCCTCGTATTTCTGCCACTGTGGGTAACAAAAGGGCCTGGCCAGCTTCTGGAACAGCCAGGCTCTGCCCACAAGAAAGGACCTAGAATCCCTACAAAATAATCCTGACATAATATCCCCCTTGACAGAATAATGGCTCTTCCAAGCCAGCCAGAGACGGACTGGTGAAGTCAGTGTCGTCTCAGAGCCAACGCTTCCACCCAGACGCCCGGAAACTGAAACAATCTGATCTGGCCTGCATGATAGAACTTTATTCTAGGTCATTTGGAGAATTACAAGTAGTCCTCAGACTTCTGGATTTAATGGACTAGTAAATTTTCAGAAAAGGTTTCAGTGACCCATATAAAGTTGTCAGTCTCTTATTTCTCAAGTAAAGACGTGCAGTTTCTATGAAATTGTATCTAATAATAATGTTATTATTGGTGCAGTCAAGTTGGCTCCAGTCCGTAGGAATCTTAAGTAAAACAGAATAGAATGTTGTCTGTTCCTCAAAGTTTGTCACTATGCCTGAGCCCATTGTTGCAGCCCCTGTGTTAATCCAGTTCATTGAGGGTCACCCTCTTTTCTCCTGACACTCTACCCAGCATGCGTTCCTATTGGTCTGTCCATAAAGTTTTCATGAGCTAATATTTAGGGAATTATTCAATCTGTATTTTTAGCAAATGATCTGATAAAGTGTCCATATGAAGAAAAAAATTGGCATCACAACTCATTTTAAAACTGTAATATGCAAATGATACAACTTGTAAGACCACAACTTTCAGTACAGATTAGATCTCAATGAAAATAAAATATCCACACAGACTAATAAGTAACACCATTATAAATGAAGTAAATCTTGACATTGTCAAAGATTCTAGTTCAAAGATTCATATCTAGTCAAAGATTCGGATCCACAATCAACACCTGTGGATACAGCACTGTGAACGTCAAGAAATCAAAGCATTTTCATCGGGCAAATCCTGCTGCAAAAGACTCCTTCAAAGTGATAATTTATGATATTCCTTTGAGGATGACAATATGCGTCTCATCTAAGTCAGAACATTTTTAATCATCTGTCCATGGTAAATTGTGTTTCATAAGGAACACCAGTGACAAATTGATGTGTTTGAATTACGGTGTTTGTGAAGAATACTGAAATATACCAAGGACTGCCAGGTGAATGAATCAATCTGTCTACTGCAATTTAGAAGTTAAGATTGCAAAACAGTCTCATGTATTTCTGAGGTTCTAAATTGCATGGGAAGAGATTGTCCATTTTTCTTGCAAAGAGCAGCAGGTGGATTTGAACTGCCAGAAAGGCATGGGTTTGAGGCTAGCATCTTGGTTCCCTGTGGACTAGGACACCAGAGCTCCATGTAAGCAAACCCCCTTTCATTGCCATGGTATTGAAATTGACTTGTAGCTGACACTCCAGTGGCTTTTCAGAGGCTGTAAATTGCATGTGAGGAGATTGGCCATCTTTCTTCCATGGAACAGCTGGTAAACTTTGAACTACTTGCCTTGGGGTTGGCAACATAACTCCTTACCTAGTAGGCCACCAGAGTCCCCTGCATAAGCTCAGGAGGCTTTAATTTTATCTAGCGTTATGACATAACCCTGTACTAGCTTATAGACAGACATCTCATGAGAAACATGTACGCTCTTTAAACTTGAATGACTTGAAATGGGTTGTAAGAAGCAAAATTTATGAGAAATTTCAGTGCTCATTGCCTCATTAATAATTTGACTGTTAAAGAAACAGCTCCTTTCCTTTTGGAAATACTGCCTCATAGAATTGGATTTGTTGATCACATAAACAGAAGTAGAGAACCTCATTCCATTTTTACTGTTTTTCCTGAAAACAGAAAACTAAGGGATAGATTGCATCAGTTTTATGAAGATGATTGTTGTTGTTGTTGTTAGGTGCTGTCGAGCAGAGTACTACTAACAGTGACCCTATGAACAGAACATCTGAACCCAGTCCTGTCCTATGCTGGTATCACATTCCTGACGCACAAGAGCCCATTGCAGCAGTCCCTGTGTCAATCCATCTGGTTGAAGGTCTTCCTCTCCTACACAAACCCTACACCCTTCCCAACATCATGTTCTTCTCCAAGCAATAGCACCTCCTAGCAACATGTCCAGAGTAGTATGTGAGGCAAAGCCTCATCATTCTTGCCTCCAAAGAGCACTCCGGCTACATCTTCTCCAAGATATGCCTATTCATTTCTTGGTTATCCATGAAATGTTCAGTGATCTTCTCCAACACCACAGCTCAAAGGTGTCAGTTCATTTTCTGTCATCCTTATTCATTGTCCAGGTCTCGGATTCATAGCTAGTAATCAGAAAGACTGTGGCCTTAATCAGACACACCTTAGTCCTCAAAATGACATCACTTCTCCTCAGTAATTTGGAGAGGTCCATAACTACAGATTTTCCCAGTGCAGTGCATCTCCTTATTTCCTGACTGCTGGTCCCCAGGGTATTAATTGTGGATCCAAGCAAGATGAAGCTGTTGACAGTTTCAATCTCCTCTCCATCCATCATGACACTGCCTGTTGGTCCAGTGGTAAGAATCTTTGTTTTCTTGATACTAAGAAAATCCACTCTGAAGGCTTTTTCCCTTGATCTTCTGCAACAAGTGCTTCAAATCCTCCTCACTTTCAGCAAGTAGGGTTGTGTCATCTGCATAATGCAGATTATTGATGACTCTCCTTCCAATCCTGAGGCTACATTCCTCTTCATAGAATCCAGCATCTCAGATATCTCCTCAGCATATAGATTGAATAGGTATAGAGATAGTATACAACCCTGACACACTCCCTTCCCAATTCCAAACCATGCAGTGCTCCCTTGCTTTGTTCCCACAACAGCCTCCTGCTCCAGGTATAGACTCCTCATGAGGACAATGAAGTACTTTATGCAGTTTAGGTGCCTAGAAAGACCAGCCTGGGATCTCCCAATATGTCGTAGCCTTTTAAACTCAGTGGAGCACTTCTAGTCTGCACGCACAGGATGGATACGAGTTAGAATCAACTACATGGCAACCAACAATCCTTTCAGAAAAGCAATTACAGGTAGATATTTGGCATGAAACAGCCCCAGATGATAATCCATTAACAAAAATACATTGGAATCCGATGGGAGAACTTTACCCACCCATTAGTTTAATGTAAAATCAAGGATAAGTAGGGGAAAAGATCTTTCTGAGCATAGTGTATATATATATAGTGTTCAAATTAGTGACAGCTGTCAGTTGGGTGTGTGTTTATTTACTTTATAATAGGGCTTCAAATTGATTCATCCTGCTTCTACCCTTTGCTGAGAATTTTTATTTCCACCTCTGATCCAGTTAAGATCTCTAGGTAATACTTGTGTGTACATCTGTGGCTCTATAAAAATCACCTAGAGATCTTGTTAAACTGTAGATTCTAGCTCAGTATATCTGAGATGGAAAGGGAAATTCTCAGCAGCGACTAGAATTGGAATGAACTGGTTAGAAGCCCTGATTTTTAAGTACCGTTTGTTACTTATACAGTTGATCCTTGAACAGCCCAAGTTTGAACTTGGTGGTCCCACTTATATGTGGATTTTTCCTCTTGTTGCTATTCTCTTAGCTCAAGTACTGCTAATCATCACCTCATGAGCTTTTTCTTGACTTAGAAAGACAACTGCTCAGGAGGAGATGATTCTTGATAAGCCATTAAGTGGCAAAGAATGGTTTAAGCAGGTAATTGCAACACTTGAGCTCACTGCATAACAACAGAAAAAGAAAAATCCATAGAAGTGGGACCTCAAAGTTCAAACTCATGTTGTTAGGGATCAGTTGTAAAGAAAAAGATTTTATGCTTCTAGGGAGGTTAGTACCCCTAATTTCCATATTGTTCAAGGGTCAACTGCATTATACATCTATGGTCAAAGATCTGAAAAGTATAAGAAAAAAAGGACTCACCCACAGTGCTTCCTCACCTCCTGTCATTGAGTTGGCTCCAGCTCGTGATAACTCTCCGTCTGGTTTCTGAGGCTGTGAATCTTCTAAGGACAGAGCCTGCCTCATCTTTCTCCCTCTGAGCTGCTGGTGAATTCCAATATCTGACCTTTAGATTATCAGCACACACTTAATTCCTTAAACCACCACCCAGTGTTTATCATCATTAAAGCTTTATTAATCTCTCTAACAGTAATAACAAAATAATTAACATAATCATTATTATTAACATTAATAACATTAATCTCTCTAAATATATGTACATGTGTTCTGGTGGCCTAGTGGCCTTGTCGACTCCCAGGCTGTCAAATCCACTAGTTGTGCCATAGGAGAAAGATGGTCATTCTCCTTCTGTACAATATATGGCCTCAGAAACTCAAAGTAAGGTCACTTATGGGTTGGTTCTGATGCAACAGCATAGAACAGTACACACAAGCACAGCAGATAAACACATCTCTGAGAGTTAAAATCGTGTCAGCTTGGCTGCCAATGGTGTTAACATGTGTCATCTTGGCTGTCTACAGTGTTAGAACTGGATTAACTCCGTGAGATAAGAATAGGAGTGGTTCTCTGATTTGGTATGTAGTGGTCATTTCTTCCTTCATGAGATTGAATATAATATTCTTGCCTTGATGAAATTTACTTTGATTGGGTAGTAAATTATTGTTCTTGATTGCCTTCAAGTCAAGCACAACTCATAGCGACCCTATGAACAAAAGGCCTGAAGCCCCTCTACAACTATTGACATTTATCAAAGTTCATAGTTTCCAGAGGCTTATTATTTAGGAAGTGGATGCCTCTCCTGCTTCCAAACCTGTCATAGTGTATTATTGTTGTTATGTACCATTGAGTCTCCTGTGATGTATAGTGACCCTATGTACAGCAGCCCTGAAACCTTCCCTGTATGACTTCTTCGTGGGTTCCTGAAGGCTGTGTATTTGTGGAGATGCCACTAATTTTATAAGGAGTGGCCTATGACCTGCATGTGCTCACCAAGTTGTGCCAAGAAATCTGGAGGACAACTACTTGGCCAACGCATTGGAAGAGATCATATTTATTACCATTCCAAAAAAAGATGACCCGACGGAGTGTGGAAATTATCACACACTAGCAAAATCCTGCTAAAGATTATCCAGAGAAGACTTGAACAGTACATTGACAGAGAACTACCAGAAATACAGGCTGGGCCTAGAAGAGGTCATGGCACCAGGGACATTATTGCACCTGTCAGAGTGTACCAGAGGAATGTCTATATGTGTTGCATTGACTATGCAAAGGCATTTAACTGTTTGGATCACAATAAATTGTGGCTAACCTTGAGGAAAATTGGAATTTCAGAGCACTTGATCATTCTTCTATGAAACCTATACTTGGGCCAAGCAGCAGTCCTCAGACCAAAGCAAGGAAGCACTGCACCATCCAAAATCAAGATAGGAGTGTGTCAGGGTTGCATCCTGTCCCCATACATTTTCAATCTGTATTCAGAACAGATCATTTGGGAAGCAGGACTTTGAGGTAGAGTGTGGCATCAAGATTGGAGGAAGACTCATCAACAACCTATGATATGCAGATGACACAACCTTGCTTGCTGAAACTGAAGAAGACCTGAAGACCTGCTACAAAAGGTCAGGGACTATAGTCTTCAATATGGATTGAAGCTCAACATCAAGAAGACAGAGTTTCACCACTGGGCCAATTGGCAGCACCATAATAGATGGAGAAGAGATTGAGGTTGTTAGCAATTACAGCTTGCTCAGATCCAGAATCAACACCCTTATTACCAGCAGTCAGGAAATCAAAAGGTGAATTGCATTGGGAAAATCTGCTGTTATGGACTTCTCCGGAGTGCTAAAGAGCAAGGATGTTGGTCTAGATACAAAGGTGCACCTACTCCAGACCATAGTTTTCTCAATTACTTGTTATGCTTCAGAGAGTGGGACAGTGGTGCTGGAGTAGAATCTTGAACATACCATGGACCACCAAGAAAACAAATTGGTTTGTCTTGGAGAAGATGAAACCAAGTCTCTCCTTGGAGGCTAGGATTTGGAAGCTCTGCCTCACTTACTTTGGGAATGTGGCCAAGAGAGTGTGATCCTTGGAGAAGGACATCAGGCTCAGAAGGGTGGACAGACAGCACAGGAGAGGGAGACCCGAGATTAGATGGATTGATACTGTGACTGGGGCAATGAAATTTGGTGTGTCAGAATTAGTGAGACCGGCTGAGGACAGAGAAGGGTTCAGACCTGCTGTACATAGGGTCGCAATGCATCGCGCAGGCGACCCACCCAGTAACATTCTGTGACAGATTTGGAAGCAGGACAGGCATCCGCTTCCTAAACAACATGCCTCCGGAAACTCTATGAACTTTGATAAATGTCGATAGTTGTAGAGGGGCTTCAGGCCTTGTGTTCAGAGGGTCACTATGAGTCGTGCTCAACTTGAAGGCAATCAACAACATCAAATATATATGGGATTCTTGCAAAGTTCGCTTGCCTTATTCCCCCTTGGTGTCTGTTTTAGCAGCTTTTTGGCTCGTGCCTTTACCCGCTCAGTTTGGTTAGTCTCTAAAACTGATCAGCCTCTTCAAACGCGTAAGTAGTTTTTTTTTAAATAAACAAACATATATCTCTTACTGTGTATATGTGTGTGTATATACACATACATTTTTATATGGATATTTACATGTACCCTGAAATACAGTTTACCATATTCCTTGTGTTTGCTTCTCTAAATGACCCAGTCTAAAACATTTGGTCGCAGGGAAGCAAAATTAAAAAGCTGGATTTTTCTATATATATTCTCAAATCTGCCTAGTCTTATCAGTGCAGTTGGCTGTGCCTCCATTGGTAATGTTTGGCACGAGGTGGCAATATTAACACTCCAAACATTAACACCAGTAATAAAATGTTAGAAGTAGGGCTCTATTTGATACTTTTCTACAGCTTGGTCAAATGAGGAGTTCAAGGAAGCTATTGGTCATACTTACAAAAGATAAAGTGATGAAGGGAACAGATGAACTTACCGTTTCTTAGTCACAACCCAAGTGGAACCTGAAAGCCTTTGAAGTTTTCAGTTGTGCATTGAAAGAAGGAAAGTCTTACGTCTTCTATTAACAAATCTGATTTTGCTAAAAACAAATCCAAAATCGTACTTTAAAAGTGGTTGAGTTACAATGCTAACTTGAATCTCAACCTTAGATGTTGTCTGAAGGTGAAATGGTGTCTGAAGTGAAGGGGGAATGGTGTCTGAGGTGAGGGACTTGATTGTAAAGAAATGGGATCCTGAATCATGGAATTAGGGTATCTTGGCAGCTAGATCAGGAAGCTGGAGCCCTTGACCTCTAAATTCCATTCAAGTCCTGCTGATAGAATCAGCTCTCCCGTGCTTATCTAATGAAGTTAACCCAGCCGTGACCCTTAACGTGATTCTGTCCGAGATTTCACGTGTGGTAGAGCTTGGGATACTGTTGAGGTGCTGCCTGAAGCAGATACCTTGAAAAATAGTACTGTACATTCCCAGAACCATCTCTACCACCTATTTTTGCTTCTAGATTTATAACTAGAATTAAATCCCAGTGAACTTCAAAAAGTAACGTACAAATTGTGACCCAAGGAGTGAAATAGATGGTAAATCTCTGAATATGTACTAGTTTTGTACAAGTGGAGGAATTCTAAGTCAGGTGAATGGCAGCCTAATTGGAATAACCAAAGCAGTGAGTCATGGCTGACCACTCAATTCGAAGATAGGAGATAGTTTATAGGCCCCAACCCCTTAAATGAAAGGAAGGGCGAAGCCCTTTCAGGCAGAGCCTCACCTCATTGACAGAAAGGTATACTCTTAATCTTTTCTCCTGCTTTCCCCAAAGGAAGCTACAACCATTTATGAGTGTGACTATTTCCGGGGGGAAAGATAATCCAACTACTTGAGGATCATTCGACAACTGGTTATGAATTGACACTCATTCCAGGAGACTCCAAATGTCATGATGGTCCATCAGTCAGAGTAAGAGGCTATGGAGTACAGGTTATTAATGAGAGCTTATGGTAAGATGGATCACCAAATGTATGCTAAAGTCATTTACCTAGTTCCAGAATACATCATCGGGATAGACATTCCAATCGCAGTATGTAGGAACTAGCAGAAGGCTTGCATTCCAATATGCAACAACTAGCAGAAATCCTTCATTGGATTCCTGACATATGGGATAACAGGTGTTATGGTGGGAAGAGCCAAGTGGAAGACATCAGAATGGCCTCTACCTTGGGATATTACTAAAAGCAGTGTCGAATTCCTGGAGGAACTGCAGAGATTAGTGCCCCTGGTGGGACTTGAAAGATGCAGGATGGTGATTCCCACCACATCCATTTAACTCATCTATTTGGCCCATGTGAAAAGAACAGTGGAATCATGGAAAATTAATGTTGAAGGAGAAATGGCCAAATACATGATTATTATATATGGCTTCATGGGCTATGTGGCCAGTCATTTGGGTGGATGTCAGAAATGTGGAATGAACACGATTGGAAAATTGGTGACAAGGAGGTAAGGGGAAGAGGTATGAATGGCTCAGAGAAGTGAAGATGTTTGTCTTGCGTGAATGCTCAGTGGAGGCGGACTTTAGCAATCAAGTGGATGGAATATGTTCTATAGAAACCAGTCAGCCTCTTTTGCAGCACTTCTGTCATTGTCCAATGGGATTGTGAACAAACTGGTCATGGTGGCAGGTGTGGAGGTTATTCATAGGCTCAGCGACATGGACTTAAACTCATCAAGACTGACTTTGCTACAGTCACTGCTGAATGTCCAGTCTGCCAGCAGCAAAGACCAGCACTGTGTCCCAGAATGGAACAGTTTCTTGAGGTGATCAGCCAGTAAACTACAATGCAGACTACATTAGACTACTTCCAACATAAAAAGGGAAGTATTTTGTTCTCACTGGACTAGAAACTTACTCTGATGCAGATTTTCTTTTTTCTACACATGGTGCTTCTACAAAAACTACTATAAAAATGATACTTGTGTGAGGATAGTCTCATCTGACCTCTGCTGATTTCACAAAGAGGAACTGTCCACACCCAGAACACAAAACTGATTCACATGTGGTCAGAAGCATTCCCATACTGTTGGAGCTGATTTTTCCTCAATTCTAACACCAGCTATCCCAATCTGGGCTCTCACTATTCTTCTAGGTGTGCTTCTCTATTGCAATGACCAAACACAAGTCACAGATGATACTTAAGTTTTTTTAATCCTGAAGGCACATGGTTTGAATCCACCAGATGCTCTGCTGGTGACTGTGGGGCAGTCTCCTTCTCTGCCACTCAGATCAAATTTGACAGTACACAAAACAAAGAAGGGAGCTCTGGTGGCCTAGTGGCAAGAAGCTGCACTGCAATCCCAAAGATGCAGGGTTCGAATCCACTAGATGCTCTGCTGGAGAAGGAGGGACAATCTCCTTCTGTGCCATTCAGATCCAATTCAACGGTATACAACAAGAAAAAAGGTGAGGGAAAAAAAGTTTTTGGCATATGCTAGAGAAGATACCAGTTTATAGTTCAGATTGGGAGCAAGATACAGTTCTTCAGGACAGCTGCGCAGGTGTGTTTGCAAGCGTTTTGCCCTTTGGCCTCTTGAATTTAGACCATGGCTCCAAACTCTTGTTGTGTGCCTTTGAATCAAAACTGGTCCATAGTTGACCCTCCAGTGGGTTTTTCAGAGGCAGGAAATCACACGAGAGGAGATTGCCCATCCTTCTCCCAGGGAGCAATAGTGGATTTGAACCACATTTCCTTGAGGTTGCAGCATTGCTTCTTAGCTCTAGGCTACTAGAGCATCTCTCCTACTCCAAATCCTTCAGCAAGCTTAAGCTAGGTCATCATATACCGTTAAGGTATCATACAGTATCACCTCTGGCTCCATTGGGCAGCAGTCCCAGCTGATCTCTGCCTCATGCCTCTGATGGTCCACTGCTGCTCTCACCTAGGTCTTGATCTGACTCTTGGGAGTCCGTGGTCCAGTCAGGGTTAGGTTTAGGTTTAGGTTTAGGGTTAGTGAGCCGTACTGATCACCCAAAGGCTGCATATCTCTCGGCTGAATCCACCAGTGACTCTGCAGGAGAAAGAGAGGCAGTCTCTTCTCATTGCTCTGTGGAAACATCTTTGGTTGTGTGGTTGCTGGATAGCATAAATTCCCATTTCATCATACCATCTCCAAGAATGAAGATGAACTTTAAAAACAGTGTTACTATTTAATAATGAAAGATGCTATCTTTTTATTAATTTTTATTATTGCAGCTAGACAGTATGTTCTCATGCTTGTTGACCCATATTATTAGTAAGAATGCAACACATTTTTTAGCATATTTAACACTCATTAATTGTGACAACTCACAATTAACTCTATTGACGTATTCATAGTTTTAATCCACAGCTTCTGAGAGTTCCATTCAGGAGCTTACTAAATGAAGGTTTATTATGATAGTAAGGGGCACCATCTGTGTATAACCAATTCCAAGCACGCCGTTCAGCCTTGTGTAACCCTCATGAAATTACTTAACCTCTCTAAGCTTCAATTTCCTTGACAGTAAAACAGAGTGGGTAAATACCCACAGTAATTTTCACAATCATGAGAGAAGATTTTTAAAAAAAAATTTTCAATAAATAGTAGTTCTTGTTTAAAAATGAAATTATTAACTTAATAAATTATTATTGTGGTAGACTAAGTATTTGCAGGTGTGTGTAGAATAACACTTTTTTAAAAGCCAAATCTTTTCTAATACCAACGAGCAGGAAAAAAAAGTAGGAGGCTCTTTTCGCATGGCAAAAAAATTGTGGAAGATCTGCATGGGGTGAAGATCAGGCCAGGGGTGGCTTCAGTCTTTTGCAGGAAGCAGTACTTGCCCTTGTGGTGCTTAGTACTTGAGAAACTGGCCTTTGAATTGATGAACTAAATCTCTTCCCTGTCTTCACCCTTCCTCCCTTAGTGGTGAAAGGAAGGGCGCCGGGTCAGTACTGCCACTAAACTCTGAGGTCATCCAAGAGTTTGGCTTTCATTCAGCATGCTCTGTGTTTCTTATCTGTCTAGGGAGTTAAAAATAAAATCTAGATTCTCGTTCAATGATTTACTAAGAATTCCATTCTTTGTGTAATGGACCTTTAGAGAAGGAAAATATATTTTTTTAAAAATAAGCCTCAGCTATTAGGTTATAGTGACAATCTTGCTTCCATAGGACAGCCTGAATTTACTATATGCTAGTCATTGAGCCAAACTAACCAGGTTGACTCCCAGAGACAACCTATATCACCCTCTGAATCACTTTCTCTTTCACATTCTTGTACTTTTCCAGCTGACAGCCCAGAGGGTGGGTGCAAATTCCACCAGCAGCTGCAGCTGGGAGCAAGGTTCCGAAATGTCCGATATCCTCCGAGAGCTGCTCTGCGTGGCCGAGAAAGCTGCCAACATCGCCCGGGCATGCAGGCAGCAGGAGGCTCTCTTCCAGCTGCTTATAGAAGAAAAGAAAGAAGGAGAAAAGAACAAGAAGTTCACAGTCGATTTCAAGACCCTGGCTGATGTACTGGTACAGGAAGTTATAAAACAGAATATGGAGAACAAGGTAAGGAAGGTCACAGCCAAGGCAGTTTCAAAAGCTTTGCCCCTGTGGTTTTGATGGAGAGCATGGTTTTTTCCATCCAGTCAGAATACTAGCACTCTGAATGAGAAGATATATCTTGGTTCCTCACCCCTCCCATCTTGTTTGAGTATGCTGTTAATAAAATGTCAATTGCAGAAAAGAATTGAAAAATACAGAAAAGCACATAAGAAAAATCATTCACAGTTCTAATTCTGAATCAGCAATTAAAATCATTCACAATTCTAATTCTGAGTAAACAATTTGGTATAGACCTTCCATTTACTGAAGTTTTTAAAAGAAATAATACACATTCTCTCCAAAATAAATTAAAAACCTCATAACCCACCACTAGAGAAAACCCTAGCTATATATAAACTCTGGTTAGAATGTCTTCTTTCAGTGTGTGTGTGTGTGTGTGTGTGTGACGTTGAATTTATTTCAGAAATGAGAGCATACAGTTTTACAGCTTGTTCTGTTTGTCCCCCTTGTTTTCATTAAGCCTCAATTTTTAATTAGGCATTTATCTAATGGTTACCTTGGTTGCAGCCTTGTAGAGTTCTGGAGACTTTGAGTTCCCTTTTATTCTGGTAGAAAAACATAAGCGATTATGGCTCTAAGTATCTTGAGGAGAAAGAAATTATTCATAAGCAATAATAATAATGCTAGCAAACAAGTACTTACTGTGTGTCCAACAGTGTTCTGGAGATAGATAGATAGATAGATAGATAGATAGATAGATAGATAGATAGATAGATAGATAGATATAAGATAAATATTAATTTGAGATCAGAGCTAGGATTTCAATTTTTTTATTATTATGTGTGTGTGTGTGTGTGTGTGTGTGTGTGTGTGTGTGTGTGTATGTGTGTGTACCATCAAATCAGATTTGACTGGTACAGGAGGCAATTGTTCTTCCTTCTCCAGCAAAGCATCTGGTGGATTTGAACTGCTCACCTCTGGGATTGCAGTGCATCTTCTTACCACTAGGCTACCAGAACTCGCCTAGGGTTTAAATTTAATAAGATGAGAAGAGTTACTTGCCCAAAGTTGCACAGCAAGTGAATGATAGGGCTCTCATTAGAATGCAAGTGTGCTGGCTCTAGTGTGTGTGCTCTTTGCATTGTTGTCTTGCCTTTATAATAATTATGTACTTGAGGTTTGGAAAGGATAAAATTTGTGACATAAAACGTTATAAAATGACATAGCTCAGTTTCTACTCAAAATGATCTCATAGGGGAAGAACTGCCTCAGAGTGTTTCCAGAGCTGTAACTCTGAATTCATGGGTGCAGGCAGCCTGATCCCCACCTCCCTACCCCAGTAGCTAGTGGATTCAAACAGTTGACCTTTGGCTAACAGCCTAATACTGAACCACACCACGATGGGGCTTCCTAAAATGACCAAGAGCTATAAAACATTCCAGTGGTTTCTGTGGAATTCTAAAAAAATAGAACCAGGTCATTTGCGAATGATTTCAGGAGAATGTGGACCACAAGCAAGAGGGGAGATCGATGACCCTCCTGAAATCTCTACAAACATACTTTTTCATCTCCTACAACTGGCTCTAGCAAATTAAATAAAGCAAGTTTATTTTTTTATTTGTTCCTGATCAAGATTAAGTGCCAGGAAGGGTTGAGCAATTGGACTAGAAATGTCTCCACATTAGTTTTTATGAGCTAGTACTTGCCTCAAAGCATTGTAACAAGTTCAGGCACTTTGTTCAGTCAGGAGGTATATGCAAAGCAGGTAGGGGAGTGATTAATTTCTCCACTCTTAATAGCAGTTTTGTCTACATAAGGTCCTTATTGCCTGGAGCGTCAGAAGCGATTTTTAAGTAGTCAGGGGAGACTGAGCTTCATACTTTGAGTAGGTTCATTTCCCAGCCCTTGTTGATTTGTACTGTTCTACAAACGAGCAGAAAGAAAAAAAGAAAACCCACAAACCCTCAAAACTAGTGGCTATGAGCATTATAAAGCTCTTGGTCACCAAGGAATGATAGAATTCAAGCATTTGAAACCTTTCTTTGTTTTGGTTTTTTGTTTATTTTGCCTGAGAATATCATACATGTCATAGTTTAGCGCGTATTTTTAAGAAAAATTATCTTCCCTAGAGAGAAGGTCAAAGAGCTGTGGGTGGTGCACTGGCTAAGCTTTCAACTGCAGGCCTTTTGTTGAATGGTTCAAGCCTACCAGTTGCTCAGGGAGAAAGATGGGGCAGTCAGCTTATTTAAATATCACAGCCTTGGAAGTGGTGTGGGCCAGTTCTCGTGTGTTCTAGAGGCAGTGGGTAAAGAGAAGATTAGATGCAAAATGTACATGTAAACTTCGATTATGAAGATGAGAAAAGGATTCTTTTGACTCCATTTGTTCATTCTAATTGTTCATACTGATGCATTAATTATTTGGTCAGTAAACTGTTTTAGGGATTCCACATTTCTGAATTACAAGTAATATGTTATTTAGTTTTAAAATATAAAGTGAAAATCTTTAGAATTGAACTTTTCTTTTTTACATCCCAACACCCCCCTCCCTCCCCAAATGATGCTCGAAATCAGTTTCCAGGATTGAAGGACAAAATTTCTGGAGAAGAATCCAATGAATTTACTAATGATTTGGGTAAGTATAAAAATCTTAATGTAGTTTTATAATTGAATTATCAGGTGGTATTTTAATCTCCAATTTACACAGTGAAAGCATAGATATTTTCTAATTTCTCAATGTAAACATACTTGAATGTTAAGCCTCATTGAACCTATGCATTTAAGTTACACATTTGATATTTTAGAATAATTGAGAAGATCCACATGGATTTATTCAAGATATAAATATGTAGCACTTTAATAATTTATATCTTAACCTTTGGGAATGTTTCATGTCCCTGTAGGGATCTAATGGAAGGTTAGGGATGCCCCAGGGGAAAAAATCTGCATAACTGCAGACAGTTTTAGTCTCAACGTTTAAACTCATTGATAAAGTCTTTTGGCTAAACATGTACAGAGGCCTTGGCTCTGAAATACCATGTGATCTTGAGCAAATCACATTGTCACATCTGTGTCTAGAGTCTCAGTAAAAGAAGTTGAAACAACGAAAAGGTTCCTTTTTAGCATAAAGTTTTAAGTCTTACTGCATTTATTTTCTATGGGCCAGACTCTCCTCAGGTGGACCTCCATGCTCTTTTGCAGTATTAGATATTTTAATAATTTTTATCTCTTACTTTTAGGAAAATGTATTTTTAGCTTGCTTGGTGTTTATTTAGTAGCAAAAAATTAGTGAACCTTAAAAACTGATCACTTGGGAAATAGTTAAGCATAGGCATATTGATGAAGAGTTTTGGGGGTTTCCCCACTTTCTTCGTTACAAAACAATTCTAAGTTTCCTCCTTGGGCTGTGTTTAAAAGATAAAAAACAAAACTGCTATGAATAATTGATAAAATCTTACATTTGACCACTGTATAGTTTAATACATTTCTCTAACAATACAGAGACAGAAATAGTCTGTATCGTGTATATGTATGTGTATGTGTGTATGTGTATGTGTATATGTATATGTGTATGTATATGTATATGTATAGAGAGAGAGCTGAAACTTAACTCTTTACTTCCAAGGAGGGAATAAGCTTAGCTTCTTGGGAGTAGAGAGAGACCTGGAGAGTGGATGATAAAGTGAACACAGACAGGACCAGGCCACAGAGACTCACCAGGTGTGCACAAGGAGCTTGGTTATTCATTTTAGTGTAATGAGAATCCATTGGAGAATTTTAGTCTCAGGGAGGATATTATTTCATTTGAACAATAATATCATACTTGTAAAGGATCACTGAAAAAAACCAGCAAGGCTCAGCATGGTAGATTGAGATGGTGGGTGCAAGAAGGTGCTAACGCACAGCATTGACTGTGAGGCTCTCAGAAGACCCCATAATGTTCCAGTCTGTTGAGTTAAAACTACCTCGTTGGCACCGTTTAACAGTGTGATTTATTGAAGCTGGAGTAGATGCTCTGCCATTGTTATTAGCTTTAATAGTCCCTGACTTTAATAGTCTAACTTCATTTGAATTTAACTAAATCTAATGACTGTTTCTTGCTACTTCAGAATCATCATTACTGTAATTATTGGGTCAGTGCAGGAGAGAAAGACCCTGGATGAGATGGATTGACACAGTGACAGTGGAAATGGGGTCTAGTGTGGCAAAGATGGAGAAATTGGCTCAGGATAGGGCAAGGTTCAGAGTCATTGTTCATACTTCCCAAGGGAGCGCTGGTAACTTAGTGTTAAGAAGCTGTTACGCAATTTCCAAGTCATGCAGTTCTAAGCCACCATGTGCTGGGGGAGAAGGGTAGGCAGTCTCCTGCCCCTGAAAACCTGCAGGAAGCTCAGAGAGGGGCTGGTTCAGACTCAGTGGCACACAGCCATATACTTCTTAAGGGAACTCTGGTTGCCTAGTGGTGAGGAATTGTGCTGTCAACCCAAAGACAAACAATTTGAATCCACCAGCTGCTCCACAGTAAAAGATGGGCAGCCTCCTCCCATGTGCCTCTGAAAGTCCACTGGAAGGTCAACTAGGAGTCTGTTTCCACTTGACAGTATGTAACACTTCTCAAACTTTAATGAGCATATGAATCACCTGAAGATCTTAATAAACTGATCCTGAGTGGGGCCTGAGCTTCTGAATTTCTAATGAGCTCTGGATGCTGTTAGTTCTTAAAATCGAGACATGATGAGCATTTATCTGTAGACCTGAGGAATCCAATGTGCCATGTTTCCTTGATATTTTTAATAGTTTTGGTTCCAACTAATGTATCTGTTCTCAGATTTTTAACTTCATTTGGTCTTTGGAAACCAAATTAAAGGTTTAAGAAAGCCTGTTTAAAGCATTTCATCCTGGTTTGATGCCCAGCTGAGAATTTTAATTTGTACCGCAGGTATGCTAAGTCAGTGGAAGTGTAAAATCTCAGTAAAGGGTGAACTGGAATGAACCAGTTTGAAGCCTTGCTTTCAAATGATAGGTAAAACACATGGATTTTGTAACTTGTTTTCTTCAGAGTAGCTGCTTAGTCCATCACAGAGAAGCACCTGATTTTTAGTGTATTTCACTCAAGAAGGCTTATTTGTATACTGTTCAAATTTCAGCAGAGGCTCCAAACTAAAGGTAGGAAGTAAGGTCTGGCAATTTATCTGAAACCAGCTAGTAAGACGCCTCTCGATTACAGAGTTCCAGTGTACAGTCAGTCAGGGGGCTAGGCGATACTGCCTTCTGTTGACGAACTCACCCTAACTCAGGGGTGAACTCTCGAGGAGCTAACAACAAACTACTTGCATTACTTTCCTGAGCATAACTTAGTAGCAGATGAGGAAGAAGTAGAAGCCCGTTAGTGTGCTGATAAGACTGACTTTCTAATCATTCATCTATTCAGATATAAGTAAGATGACAGTATATTAAAAGGATGAACAAGTATGTAAATGAGACTCCATCTACAATCATAGATTAGGAGACAGTGCACCTACATACAGATCTGTGTGTGCTGTAAATAAATTTGTGTGTATAGTAGAGTGAACGGGAATAATTACAAAAACATCTTAGCTGTAACACCTTAAGTGAATGAGTTGGTGGGCTTGGGAGTGCAGGACCATTGTTGAGAACAATTGATATAACATTGCCCACAAGGACAATGTTCTGTATCATGCTTTAATTGAGTGTTGATTAGTCTTAAGTTTGTGATTGGACAACTAAGCTGCAATTACTAATTTCTTTGCACCTAGAGCAAAGAAGAGTGAAGAAAGTGAAACTATTAGCCCAGTGGACTAATGGACCATGTAAACTCCAGTGTCCATGACCCTGAGACCAGAACAAATAGTTGGTTCCAGCTACCATTGCTGATTTCTCTGAAAAGAATCATAGTAGAAGGTCCTTGATAGAGTGGAAGGAAAATGTGGAACAAATTTCTAAATCACAAAAGAACCAGGCTTAGTACTCTGCTAGAGACAGGTGGAACCCCCAAGAAAATAGCCCTCAGTCACCAGATACGGAGCAGGAATCAACCCCCCATGATTCAGTTTCTAGCCAGACAGAACTATAAGGTGATCAGTCACATCACTGAGAAATGGGGTCCTTAGAATACTTAACTGTATGAAAACCTGAAGCCTTTCTTCAGGGATAAAGCTCAGAGGGTAGATAGGGATGGTATAGAGAAATGCATGAAAGGGGGAGGCCAAGGGGAAGAAGAAAGATGGCCGTTACAGTGTGAGGCTTTAACCAGTGGAATGCAATGTAATGTGTATGAATCGCTGAGTAGAAAACTATCAAGTCACAAGTTTAATGTCAAAAGCTATACATAGTTGTACGTTATTGCAATTTTATTCTAAATATAGCTATATATTTTTCTCATTATTTTTAAATTCAAGATTAAAATATTCATTCACTGTATACCAAAAAAAAAAAAAAGGCAGAGTAAATATCAAGGGTTAAGGGATTCTTAACTAGTCCGTTAATTCCTTTACACTGGATACAAATTTATGTGCCTATGACCATATGGATAGCTTCCTGGAGAGATAATCCTTGAATTCCTGAACCCCATCTCTAACTATTTGGATTAAGTGTTTAAGTAACCACTGGCATTTTTTACCTGATGAAGTTGATGCTACCTGTCTGCCAAGCTTAGAACCACTGGTGTGAATAGATTTCCCTCACCCAATCTAAGTGCCCAGGCTTCTGGTTCAAATCCACCAGCTGATCCATGCAAAAAAGGTGGGAAGTCGCCTTTCATATGATTTACATTCTCAAAAAGCCTGCCAGAGGGTTAGCTGTAAGTTCTGACTCCCTGGCACATGATGACAGCAATGCCCCATTTGCTCCCCATTCTCGTCAGTCTTTGTCTTGTTCTTTCTCCATGGAAACTCTTGAAATGTAATTGCTTTTAGTTTGTCTTTACTCCAGGGGAAAAGATTACCATGAGACTGTGTTCAACAGAGGCAGAAACAGTAGAGCTACTTAGTAAAGTCCTCAATGGCAACCAGCAGGCATCTGAAGCGTTAGCCAGTGTTGTTCATCAGGATGTCTCCTTTACTGACCCCGCTCTGGATTCAGTAGACATCAGCATTCCACAGGACACTTTGGGAATATGGGTGGATCCTATAGGTAAGTGTAGGAGAGAATATTTTCTTTTTTAATGCTTAGAAAAAGAAAAATTGGCTGTAGTTTAATTATCTTTTTGAAAAAATTTGTTAAAATGATGGAATTAAAGGAAAAGTGTTCTGATATATTTATAACATGTATATATGTAGCATGTATGTGTGTATGTGTCTATGCACTTGTATACTTGGTACATACACATGAAGATACATAAAGCTACATTAACTCCTCTTTGAAAAACTTAACACAAGGGATTCAGATTCAAACGCCTTGAAGGGCTGCATTGGTGAGCAGCTGTGAGCAGGATGCCGCTGTGGCCACTTTAGCAACCTTGCCCACTGAATAGCTCCCAGCTCCAGCAGATTTTTGCCGCGTGGGCTGCAGGTCAGATAATTCAGATTTTTAAAGAGAAACATAAATCCAAGTTTTTCCGTGAAATATCCCAAATTTTAACCATCAGCTAAATGTGACTCCTGAGCAGAGGGTTTATGAGCTCTGTTTAAACCTCACCCCTGTTCTGTCATCATTGTCATAGTAGAATCTTAGCCCATAACGCATCGTTTTAAAAGTATAGTCCTTACTTAATGCTTTTGTTAACACAAAGCCCTAGGTATTAATTTGAAGAGATTATCTTCTTTTCCTCTTTGGCATATTTTACTCAACACAACTGGGACCATGCATTATGCTAAGCAGGCAAAATAAAGGACCTACTGTTCCCATTTTACAAGCATATAAAGATAATATTGCAAAAATATGTAGTCACTCTAGAGAACTGTATATTGCTCAGTCAATAGATTGTATATGGAAAGTTAGACCAGTTCCCCAAATCGTCTAGGATAAAGCAATTATGATGTCTGAGGAGGGACAGAGGTCCCTTGACTCTTAGTTCTACCCTGAGTCATTTCACCAGTTGTTGGCCTTTAAACCTGTATATCCTTAACTCTGTTGACTCACTGATGATGGCAGACAGCTGTTTCCATGGATCCACCTTAAGGGTAAACCCAACTTGTCAGCTGCTCTTTATTGGAGGAGCAGCATTAATTTGTAGGCCTGGTGGTGCCATGCATTCCACGTTGGGTCCCTAACTGAAATATTTGCAGTCCAAATTCACTAGCTGCTCATTGAGGAAAAGAGTCTGTCACTCCCTTTAGACCCAAAGGAAGGGCTGCTATAAGCTTTAACAACTCAGTTTGATAGAAGTTAGTTTTTGTTTTTGTGTCATCAGTGTTCTTTCTAGCTTGAGATACCAAGACAAACCACAGAGTAATTCCACCTCAGACATATTCTGGAAAGGAGGCTAATCCTCTAATTATAGCAATTCTGAAGAATCTCATCATTTATCCTCAGCAGCTTTTAAGTGCTTTTGACATGTTAGGAGTATTTGTATGCTGTTAGCCTAGTGGAAGGAAGGTGTGCTGCAATCCCAAAGGCATGCAGTTCAAGGCCACAAGCTGCTTTGTGGGAGAAGGATGGGCACTCTCCTCCTGTGTGATTACTCTCTTAAAACCCACCAGAGGGTCAGTTATGTGTAGGTTGTGACTCTGGTTCACAAAGCAACATTCTGTGCAGTGTGCTAATGCCACTGCCATAGGCACAATCTCCATCTTCAAAGGTTCCCATTCAATTGGGACAATAAAACACATTCAGTTTAAAAGTGAAGTGTAGGAGGCCAAATAAAACAGTACACGAAAACGATAGTGATTAAAAGGTTACCACATTGGCAGAGAAATGATAAATCAAAACCAAACCCACTGCTGCTGAGTCTGCCCACTGATAGAGACCCTGTGGGACAGAGACAGCTGCCTCATCGGGTCTCAAGGTTGTAAATCTTTGTGGAAGAACTCCACACCTTTCTCCTGACTAGCACTGCCTAACTTCAAACCTCCCGCCCTCCAGTTAGCAGCCAAGCATGTTAACCACTAGGCTCCTTGAGAAACTATGCAGGCCAGAGTTTATAGGAATATATACTCTTTCCCTGAATCTGAAAAACTTGGCTTTGTTTCTTAGATTCAACTTATCAGTATATAAAAGGCTCTGGTGATATCAAACCCGACCACGGAATTTTCCCCTCCGGACTTCAGTGTGTTACCATTTTAATTGGTGTCTACGACAGACAGACAGGGATACCCCTGATGGGAGTCATTAATCAACCATTTGTGTCACAGGACCCAGACACTCTCAGGTAAATGATGATCATTTTGTCATTTTAAGGTTTTTGGAACTTGGGGCCTCTGGCTTGTTTATATTGTCAGGATTATATGACATATATGACATTCATTTAACTTGACATTCTATATGACATTCATTTAACTTGATACATGAGTTTCCTAATGATAATTTGCATGTTTGATTTAAATTTCCTTCTGTTTGTTTTCTGGGTTTGGGATGATTTTATTTGGGATCAGGTACATGTGGAAAAAACTTTTGAAGGAAGTGCTGCCTTGGAGAAATCATGGCTTTGCATTAAGGATATAGCAAGCCTTTTGTGTTTTCTAGAATCTGTTCAAAACCAGATTAATAGAGTGGTACATTGTCTTCCAAAACATATGCACCAAGATAAATACCATTACTTTGTAGCTAGTAGAACCTTTGTACAATTTGAAAAAAATAAATAAATTAAAAATTTAAAAAAAAATGTGGAAACTATCCAATGGAAAAGATGAGTAGATATGGCCAGGATTATAATCTAGCTTTGAATTATCTCTTGGTATAATGCTGTGAACATCACTTCCTTTTCTGACTCCTTTGCCCATCACTTCCCATGAGATTCTGCACAGAACAGAGAACAGCTAGGACCTCTGATCCCTGGCTTGCGCTTTGGGGCTAGCGCCACGGCGAGGCAGAGTGGAAGCAAGCAGCTTTCCTCCTGTGGTTTTGATTTCTATTGAAATAGGTCTCATTGTACCTTCTGTGTAGGACTGTATATTTTTATTGAACTTTCAGGCGTTTTAGGTGGCTAAGAATTGTTTGCTCTCTTCTAGTCACAAACTGTACTTTGGAACATTGATTTCTCCTCTCTCCACTCCACCTTCCCGTTATTATTCTTTCATTCCAAGCCAAAAATATATGCTTACCAGCTTTGAAAGCTTATTAAAAAACCAGAAAAAATTGAGACCTAGAAATGTGGATGGTTGACAAAGTAGATAGTGGCTGAGATCCTGGAGTCAGGCTGCCTGGTTTGAATCTAGGTTCAGCTACCTAGGGTAATCTTAAGCAAGTAATTGACCTTTTAAAAACCATCAATAAGGGTACTCTGGTGGCCTAGTGATAAAAGAGTTGTGCTGCCAACCGAAAGGAAGACAGCTCGAATCCACCAGCTGGTCTGTGCTAGAAAATGGGCTGTCTCCTCCTGTGTGATTCACAGCCTCTGAAAACCCACTAGAGGGTCATCTATGAGGTGGCACGTAACAAGAGCAAGAAGCCTCAGTTACCTTCCTGTAAAGGGAGTATTATCCAGCATCCATATAGTTGGTGTCAGAACCGACCCATAGTTGACTTTCTGGTGGGTTTTCAGAGGCAATAATTGAATGGGAGGAGATTGCCCATCTTTTTCCTGTGAGGCAGCTGGTGGATTCAAACTGTGCGTCTTCAGGATTGCAGCTTGGCTTCTTACCACGGGGCCAACAGAGTTTATTATTAAGGATTGACAAAAACTATATGCTTTTGGGGTTGAAAATAATTACACGTCCCTCTTTCTTCAACATCAACATGAAACTAGTGTATAAGAAATTGGTTCCAAATAAAGAAAAACTTAAAGGAATGATAAAAGACCTAAAAGATAACATTATTTTTATTAGTTGTTCATCTTTTTTTTTCCCCTGTAAAACTTTAAATACCAAAAGTTTTCAGTGTTACTGGAGACTCCAAAACTCACAGATACTTCGTGTTCTCGACTGATGCGATGACGTCACTTTGAAAGCATTTTTAGTCTGTAACAACACAGGCAACTGCCTGCATAATAAGCATTTAATTGGCTCCTTGATATCCAGTTCTAAGCCTAAGACTCATTGTAATGAATGATAAATTTGTAATTTATATACAAATGTGATAACCTTCAAATTAAAATTACTCTTCCACAGGTGGAAAGGACAGTGCTACTGGGGCATTTCTTACTTGGGCACCAATGCCTATTCCCTTCAGTATCTCATTCCTAAAAGTGAAAACAGAGAAACTCCGAGCCAACTAACCGAAAACACAAGCACTGAAGCCAAATCCCAAGGTTTCTCAGCTGTCATTAGTACAAGCGAAAAAGAGACTATCAAAGCCGCGTTGTTACGTGTGTGTGGAGAGCGAATATTTCGAGCAGCTGGAGCTGGTTACAAGAGCCTTTGTGTTGTGCAAGGCCTTGTAGACATTTACATCTTTTCAGAAGATACCACGTTCAAGTGGGACTCTTGTGCTGCTCACGCCATACTGCGGTCTATGGGTGGGGGAATGGTAGATCTAAAGGCATGTCTAGAAAGAGAGCCAGAAAAGGAGGTTGATTTGCCCCAGTTGGTGTACCACGTGGCAAACACAGGCGCTTCTGGTGTCGATAGGTGGGCCAACAAGGGAGGACTAATTGCATACAGATCAAAGAAACGGCTGGACGCATTCCTGAGCCTCCTCTTCCAGTACCTTGTACCTGCAGATACAAGTACATGAAGTCTGACCGCAGTGCACCTTTAAACCAAACTGTGAAAAGATATATCTTTCTCGTCCGCTTTTGTGGAGTATTTCCCTAGTAAGTGTAGAATAATCTTAATCTCAACAAAAGAATGAGATTTCATACAGGAATAAAGTTCATGCATACAAGTCTCAGTGTTATCAGTCTTAATTGAAACAGTTCAGTAAAATATATATAAAAAAATCTACTCATTTAATGGAACTACTCTAAACATTCCATTATAATTTGGAATGTTGCTGAAGAATTAGGAAGAATGGGATTTTTTTAGGGTTTGGGTTTTATATCCTGTCCTGAAAGAAATTATCAGTTTTAGCCTGTGGCACCGTATTAAGAACTGTGAATTTGCACAATGTAGCCGAGTTCCTATCTTTTCAACAGTGTTATGTTTCCTGATTTAAAACTGAGTCTAGTGTTTCTAGAATCTACTGGCAGCTCCAAAGGAGAATGATGATAGTTTCCTAGCACGATTTTCCCATCTTGGAAATCTTATGTCACTCTGAGTTGGAATTGACTCAGTAGCAGTGAGTTTGTACTTACGAATCAAAGCCTGGAACATTTTGGGTACCACATTCGTACCCTCCTTGCACTCCTAGAGATGATACAGAATGTGTGGAGCAGAGTGTTCTGCAGTTTTTGCATATTTACTACCTGTCATTAAAATAAACAACCCAAACCACGTAGTCTTAAAATTTGCAAAACCTGTCTACTAGCATCCTATACTGAATGGACACAAAACATATCTTTGATTAGATTGTGATTGATGGCAACCTCATGTGCTCCATAAAGTTGAGTTCTGGAAGTAGAAGTAGAATCCCAGATTCTTCTAAGGTTTTTTGTTGTTGATTGTCTTCGGGTCAAGCACGACTCATAGCAACCCTATGAACAAAAGGCCTGAAGCCCCTCTACAACTACTAACATTTATGAGTTCATAGAGTTTCTGGAGGCATGTTGTTTAGGAAATGGATGCCACTCCTGCTTCCAAAAGGTGCTTAAAAAGTGACTTTAAATTGCCAACCTTTTTGTGAAGTGAGTGAATTAACCATTTGCTCTACCCACTTGATACATAATCACTGCTTTTGAGTTGGTTCTCAGTAATTTTCGAGAACAGTGGGGTCATTTCCTAGTGGAGGTAGGTACCTGAGAAGGTAGTGGGTCCTCAGAGAAGAGGAAGACCCTCAGTGAGGTGGTTAGACATAGTGGTCTTGACAGTGGGATCAAATATAGCAGTGATTGTAAGGATGATGAAGGACCAGGCATGAACTGAATGTTCATTCAGTTGTGAAGAATTAAATGAGTCACTATGAGTTGAATGTGACTCAATGGCACCTAACAAAATCTTTATGGGAGCAGACTGGCTCACCTTTCTCAGAGTGTGGCTGATGGGTTCTTACCACCAACCTTAAACCACCAACCAAAGTACCACTAGAACGTTAGTGACTACATGGGGGACCTGAATAGAATAGGAAAAGAATCAGACTTTTTCTATTCTTAACAGCTCCTGGTAGTACAGTTGTTAAGTGCTGTCAAGTTGAGTATACGATTCATAGCAACCCTTTGAACAACAGATCTGAACCCTGGCCTATCTTATTGCTTGCCATAAAATCCTTTCCCACTCAGGACAACCCATGTGTGCAGGGTGCATCTACTCCATTGGTTTTCAGGTGATGCATTTATTAGGTGTTAGAGTCAACTCCAAATCATAGTGCTTTCTGTAAAACATGAAAACCTTGCCTGAGCCTCCATCATTCTAAGCTGTGCTTATGTGCAGTGTTGGAGTCACTGTGTCAGTCTCCCTTGTTGAAGTTCTTCCTCTCCTTTGGTGACTCTTCACTTTCCCAAGGACCAGCGCCTGTCCAACATGAGACAGTCTCACCATTCTTGACTCTAAGGAGCACATGAACTGCATTTTTAAGACTGGAGGGATGACTCTTCTGATTTCTCTCTGTCCTGCGCCCTCTGGGGGCCAAAAGATATTCTGCAACATCCTCTATTCCATACCAAAGGAATGACACTGGTTAACTCTTCAGTAGTATTTTGGTGCATGCAGCAGATTTAATAATTTATTGATGTGGTTCTGATTTAAAGTCTGTATTGTGTTCTATGATTCACTGTGGAATCTCAAGCTGTGTATTGCCTTCATGTACAATCTACTTTTAGAGGTTAATTTTAAGACAGGTGACATTCTTGACAAAACAAATGAAAACACAGAGACTAGCCTTGTTTCTTCACAAGTGCCAGAATGGAAAAATGGAATATGATTCTAAAAAAAGTATTGGTTTTCAGTATGAACATTTTAAAGGATGCAAATAAGTAACAAAGTGCTATGAAAATAGTTATCGTCAGTGTAATCTGAACAGCTAATTTGTTAATTGAAAAATAAAAAGTAGATAAACTGGGAAACAAAAATGATGCAATTGTCTTGTGAATATCTAATGTATACATTCCCTGTCAATCTTGTTGGAAAGCTGAGGTTTCAAGGTATCTGCTGATAGAGGGCTTGCACTGTTGTATCAAATCAGACAATGAGTTTGATATCTAGTTTTTTTCTTTAAACTGGAAGACATACTTTCAAACATTTGCAAAGCGAACTGACAGTATAAACACTTTGAATATCTCCATTAAAAAAAAAATTTACCCTTACCAAAAATTCCCTTCCAACTCCTTCCCCCACCCCCCAAAAAATACCCTTCATGTTCCATTATTCGACATTATATATAATTAAGCACTTTACCTTCCCCAAAACTCCCCTCAGAAATGCAAACTCATTGCCTTTCAGTCAGAACCAACCCATAGCTGACCTTTCAGTGGATTCTCAGAGCCTGTAAATCTCACAGGAGATTGCCAGTCTTTGTCTCATGGAGCCATTGGTGGATTTGACCCTCCAGAGAGACCAAGCCTTTCCCTACAGACTATACCACCTGAGCTCCATGCTTACAAAAGTACGGATGAAATAGAATTTTGGAAGAAAGCCACCAATTCTTGCTAAGCATACAGTTCAGCTGATAGAACCGGAGTTGAAGGTAGTGATGATCAGAGTGTCTACATAGTTGCCCTCTTGGTGCCCTGATACTCCAGTGGCTCTTGGCATCAGCCCACATGCATTATAAGGGAATAGGTGGAGCTGTTACATGGAGGTCAGATAGAGGACAGTAAGAGCACACTCTCGATTCCAAATGAGCATTGGTACTAGTTTCTGGCATCCCAAAACCTAACTCCAATCCAGTTGTTCCTTTACCACTCTTGCTTCTGAACCACCCTGTTGTAGGTTGTATTTATCTTTCATCTGGGTTATTGCAATAAATTCTAACTCCCTTCAACACTGTCTATTCTCAACACAGAAGTCAAAGTAATTCTTCTAAAGGTAAATATAATGATGCTCTTCTATTCAAAATTCTCCAGTAGCTCCTTAGCTCTCCCAAAGAAAAACAAAACTGGCATCATTTCATAATATCCCAGGATCACCATATACCCTTCCCACTTCCCTAGCCCTTATTTATTATAGGTCCTCTTATTTTTCTACCCTCTGCCCACTCTGTTCCAGCCATCTTGCCTGCCTTACTTGGGCCTGAACTTGTCAACCATGCTCCCTTCTTTTCAAGACATTGGAGGAGAAAAGACTTACTATTCTCTTTTATTATTATTATTTATTAATTTTAATAAAAGCATACAGAGACTTAGGGTTTCCAGTCATTCATTGTTGCACTTTTCTCCCTGCCCACCCCCCATCACTCTTCTCCTTGAAAAGAAAAAGAAAAACTCTTTCATTGTTATACGATCCTTCCCCCCAAGTTCACTCCACTATGTAGCCTTCAGTCTGGACTTCTGAAATGACAAGAATCCCAGTTCATATGTCCCTTTTAAATAGTTCTCTCCCTCATCTATTTCAATGCAGTATACATCATTTCTCCCCTCCTTTTCTGTCTTCTCTCAACCCTGATGTCAGTCCCGTTTTACAACAGTGGCCCTATGCAATATTTGTCCTTTTGTGACTGAGACATTTCACTCAGCATAATGTCCACCAGGGTCACCTATTTTGTATATGTCATGAGATCCTTGTTTTTCAATGCAGCATAGTATTTCATTGTGTGACTATACCAGAGCTTCTCTATCCATTTGTTTGTTGATGGGCACTTGGGTTGTTTCCAGCTCTTTGTTATTGTAAACAAAGCTACGATAAACATGGGTGTGCATATATCTACTTGGATGACAGTTACGGTTTCTTGAGGGAATATTCCCAATAGTGGAATTGTGGGGTCAAATGGTATTTCTATTTGCAACTTTTTGAGAAAGTGCCATACAGCCTTCCACAGTGGTTGCACCATTTTATACTCCCATCAATAGTGAATAAGGGTTCCAGTTTCTCCACAACCTCACCAGCATTTGGTGTCTGCTGTTCTGATAAATTTTGCTATTCTTACTGGGATGAAATGTTATCTTGGAGTTGTTTTTAACTTTTCTTTCTTAATAGAAAATTTTCCCCCAGATAGCTACATGGTTTTGTCCCTCATTTTCATTCAGACTTTGCTCAAAAGTTTATATGGTTTTCCCCTTGTTTATATTCAGACTTTGTTCAGATGTCACCATCTCTGTAAGATCTCCACTTTTCTTTAGTGCAAATCACATCCCCCCCATACTGATGTGGCACATCCACTCTGCTTCTTTCACAGTCTGTATTGCCTTCTAGTACAAGATTATGTTTGTATGACTCCCAACTCCAGTATATTTGTTCCAGAAACACAGAGATTCTCATGTATCTTGTTCAGTGATGTATTTTCCTTGGCCTTGAAGAGTGCTTGGGCATATATTGGTTACCACCATACCAATTACATCTCATAATGTTCCTGTAGCATGAAGTAGAACCGCCCCGTAGGGTTTCCAAGAATGTAAATATGGGAGTAGACGGCCACATCTTTCTCCCACAGGTGCGTTTCAACTGTTGACTTTCTATTAGCGGCTCAGTATTTAGCTTAGGCGTGGCCAAGAGTCATTCATTCTTGGGCACATGTTTTTATTGTTGTTGTGAGGTGCTATCTAGTCAGCCACAATTCATAGTGAACAACATATCAGAACTTTGATAGATGAGCAACAGATCAAAACCTTGACCTATCCTGGGCCGCCTTCGTGATTTCTGCAATGCCCAAGCCCCTTGTTACAATCAGTGTATCAATCCATCTCCTTGAGCATTGTCCTTTCTCTCTCCCTGATCTTCCTCCTTTTCCAGCATGAGGTCTCTTTCCCAGGACTGACTTCTCCTGACAACATGCCCAGAGTTTCACCATTCTTGCTTCTAAGGAGCATTCTGGTTGCACTTCTTCTAAGACAGATTTTTTTCCCTTTTCTTTTGGCAATCCATGGAATATTTCATACTCTTCACTAACACCATAGTCCGAATTCTTCATCATCAATTCTTTGGTCTTCCTTATTCACGAACTTACATATTCATAGGAAGTAACCTAAAATAGTATGGCTTGGATCAGGTGCACCTTAGTCTTTAAACTGATAGATATCTTTGCTTTTTAGCACTTTGCAGAGGTCCTCGACAGCAGGTTTTCCCAGTACAACTTGTCTTTTGATATCTTGACTAATGCCATCATGAGTAATGATTGTGGAGCCATGTAAAATGAAGTTCTTGACTTCAATCCTTTTTTCCCATTTACAATGATGTTACCTTTTGATCCAGTGGTGAGGATTCCCCCCCCTCCCCGGATGTTGAGATATAACCCATATTGAAGGTTGTATTCTTTTATATTTTTCATTAAAAGCTTCCATTTTCTTCACTTTCTTCAAGCAAAGTTGTTATCATCTGCAAAACAAATTGTTATTGAGTCTTCCTCCAATCCTGATGTCACTTTCTGATAGTGCAGCTTCTTGATCGATTTGCTAAGCATACAGACTGAATAGATATTGAGAAAGGATACAACCCTGACACATACACATACTTTTCCTGATTTTAACCAGATCAAATATCCCCTTGTTCTGTTGGAACAACAGCTTCTTGTTCTATAGATAGATTTTGCATGAGCACCATCAAGTGTTCTGAGATTGCTTTCTTAATGTTTTAATAATTTGTTATGATCTACACATGTTGTTGTTAGGTGCTCTTGAGTCATGTACAACTCATAGCAACCCTGTAAACAACACATCTGAACTCTGCGCTATCCTGCACCATCCTTATCATCCCCAACAAACTTCTGTTACCAAAGTCACTGTATCAGTTCACCTCACTGAGCATCTTCCTCTCCTTTGCTGACCCTCCACTTTTCCAAGTATAATGTCCTCCTTCACACAATAAACTCTCTTAACAGTAAGCCTAAAGTGCATGAGATGAAACTTCGTCATCCTTGCCTCTAAGGAGCGCTCTACATTGTTGTTCTTATGTGCCATCAAGTCACTTGCGACTCATAGCAATCCAATCTAGGGTTCATTGTCTCTGATACACCTATCCCCATTACCCCAGACACTGAGTCAATCCATCTCATCCAGGATCTTCTTCTCTTGCACTGTCCTTCTAACCTTCCAAGCATGATGAGCCTCTCCAAGGACTGGTCCCTCCTTGCAACATGCCCAAAGTATGTCAGATGAAGCTTCAGAATCTTTGCTTCCAAGGAGCAGCCTGGTTTCATCCTCTCTAGAAGGAACCTGTTTGTTCACTTAGCAGTCCATGGTATATTCAATACTCTTCTCCAGCACCACAGCTCAAAGACATCGATTTTCCTATCATCTCTAGTCATTGTCCAGCTTTCTGATGTATAGCAAGTAATTGGAAAGACCTAGACCAGGTGTACCTTGGTATACAGGCTGATATCATTGCTCTTCAGTACTCTGGAGAGGTCCCTGAGGGCAGACTTTTCTAATGGAATTCGTCTTCTGATTTCTTGGCTGCTGGTGCCAAGAGTGTTGACTTTGGAGCCAAGCAAACAGAAGCTGTTAACAATCTCAATCTCTTCACCATAAACAAGCATTTTTTCAAGATGGAAAACATAAGGATCTTCTAGCCATACTTCCAGCAAAAGCATTAATGGAATAATAAGACAAATGCAAGCACAGAAATTATTCTTTGGAAACCTGCACTCATGAACTTCTTGAGCCTGGCAACTGGCTTAGTGGTCTACTGATCCCTCCCATCAGATTGCTCTTTCTGCTTCTGTCTATAGAGTACGCAGAATGCAAACAAACTTCTGTCCAATCTCTTTTGTATACGTAACATTCCACTTAACAAGTCTGCTTGTTCTGCTACAGCGATAGGAAAAAATCCGCTACCAAGTCTATTTCTGTTAAGTCAAGTTTGAATTTAGAGCAGCTGATCATAACTATTTGTCTTGTACAAAACCATACTATGCATTCCATGAGAGACATTTACTCTTTTTTGAAGGATATTTTACCAAGTTTTCTTCTTTGCTCCCAGTTTTGTTAGCATACTTCCTACCTCCATAACAGCTAAATGCAAAATGAAAAAGTACAAGAATATTGTAATCTTTCACATCCATAGTTAAGAATTGCTTGACTTGGACATTGTGGTTGTTAGGTGCAGATAAGTTGACTATGACTCATTGCGACCCTACAAACAAGGGAATTTAACTTTGCCCTCTCTTGTACCATCTTCACAAGCTTGGATATGATTAAAGCCATTTTTATAGTCATTGTGTCAATCCATCTTGTGGGGGTCTTACTCTCTTTTTCTGACCCTCCACCATTCCACCATATCTGTTTTCCATGGATTGGCCCCTCTTGACACATACCAAAAAGTTTTATCATCCTTGTCTCTCAGAAACACTCTGGTTGCACTTCCTCCACAACAGCCATGTTTGTCCTTTTGCCAGTCCATGGGATACTTAATATTCTTTGCCAGCATCACATTTCAAAGGCATCGATTTTTCTTCTATCATCTTGATTTATTGTCTAACTTCCCCATGCACAGGAAGCAATATAATAGCTTGGATCACACACAGCTATTCTTTAAACTGATAACATTGCTTGTTAGAACTCTGGAGAGATCCTCAGGAGCAGATTTTCCCAAGACAACACTTATTTTTGTTTATAGGGTTGCTGTAGCCGTGGGCATTGATTATAGGTAGTTAAGATGAAAAACCAATTCATAAAGTAAGTCTTAAACTCAAACTCATTGCCGTCAAGTTGAACTACTTCTTGGCCCTCCCTTTGGTGTCCAAAGCTATATACCACACAGGAGACTATCTTTCTCTCAAGGAGCCACTGATGGATTTGAACCACCAAAGAAGAGGAGCCTTTGGATAATCAGTGAAAACACCCTGTGGGCAGAGCAATTCCCTTACAGACTGCAGATGGTAACTGCAGATGTCTCCTTAGAATGGCAAGGACTCAAGTCCCAGGGCACAGTTCTACTTTATCCTAAAATAAACCAAACTTTCTGCCATCAGGTTGAGTCGGTCTAACTCATAGTGACTCTCCACTGGGCATCCTAGGCGGTCACTCTCTATGGGAGGAGACTGGCCACCATTCGCCTTTGGAATGGCTGGTAGATTTGAGTTGCCCACCTTTCACTTAGCGGCCTGACACTTAATGCACCACATCCTAGAAGATTATTCTGAATTTGAATCAACTTGATGGCACATAACAACATGTGTATAAGGAGATCTTTAACACAGATACAGGGAAAGTTCCTGTTTTGACCATTGACATATTTTTCAAGAACTTTTTTCCCCAAATTTTTTTATTGTTGTTTTTATTTCTAATTCTCAGGCTAGCCAGAATTTTATCCTAGAACAAAATGCCTGTAATTAATTCTAAACATGAATTCTGTTCTAGGTTTTAATTTCAGTGTTCCTGATCTTGAGTGAATGAGCCTTAACCATGCAGAATTCAGAACTAACTTCCTGTAATGAAGGAAGGAAGGAAGGAAG
Organism: Elephantulus edwardii; assembly: GCF_000299155.1. Lineage (NCBI taxonomy): Eukaryota > Metazoa > Chordata > Mammalia > Macroscelidea > Macroscelididae > Elephantulus > Elephantulus edwardii. The sequence goes on along the minus strand of NW_006399751.1, from coordinate 23,343,330 downwards.
GGAGGGAGGGAGGGAGGGAGGACGGAAGGAAGGAAGGAAGGGCCAAGTAGTTCTGGGCTAGCGATAGGAGCTTGCGACCTCTACAATGGCATTCAGAAGACCATCATGCTCAAGCCAAGTGCTAACTCTTATTGCCTTCTAAGGAAGCTTAGTGGCACAATGGTTAAAGACTTAGCTGCTAGGGGAAGGATTGGCAGTTCAGTCTCACTTAGGTTCCTAAGAGAGAGATCTAGCAATCTGTTCTCTCGAGGTTTGTTGTTGATTGCCTTCGAGTTGAGCATAACTCAGCAACCCTATAAACAAAAGGCCTGAAGTTCCTCTGGATTACAGCCTAGATGCTCCATGGACCAGTTCTACTCTGTTACACGGGGTTGCAGTGACTTAGAATTCACTCAACAGTACACAACCACCACCACTGCCATCTTAGAATTCTTAACTTACGTTTTGTAGGTTAGATTGATAGAATAATGGAGCGTAACCTTGGAGGGATGGATGCTCGTTTGCTTTGCTTACTACCCCGTACATTTGCACATAGTGTTCACTCTGCCCCATGAACTCAGAATTCTGGTGGGGATGTAATTCATGAAAGGCCAGTAAGACTAAAGCACAAGACAAGCAAAGTTACTGTAATCAAGGGCACTGAAATCTCGGAAAGGGAACTGTTTTAGTTTAAACCTGAACTTCATTTTAAGAAAAAAAAGACAGTAGCATTCCAAGAAAACGTCTTACCTCTTTTTTTATGCTCTTTCTATTTTACTGATCACATCAACTGAAAATTATAGCTTGACGTGGATAGAACCACCCAAAGTTAGCTGTTCTTTTCAGCCCTTTGTTATTGGTAAAGCAAAGGTAGAGATCATCAGTTCACTGTATACATGGAGGAAGTGAAAGAAAAGTAAATGAGTTAGCTTCCTGTAGTATTTTTGCTATTCTAGTAAGCATTTATGAGCTACACAAATATATTGTACAATTTTGATGATTTTAATTTTTTTATGATTGTATTTTTAAGTCAAATGTTACACATAAAGCTGGTGTAATGACTGATATTAGAGGTCAGCTTAATTAGACTGTGGTTCTCTGTAGTTTTGCAGCCACCTTCCATTTCACTATCTGCTATGAGAGCTAGGTAGGTTAGAGGGAAGGGTTTTTGTGGGAGTGGTCTGTCTTCAGTGTATAAATTGACAGCAAAGCTAGCTCTCTCGGTGCTACACTCTTCTTCTAACCGTCTCTGATTCTTGGGACATACACCTGCAGAAGACGCCATCTGCTGACTTACCTGTGGATCTTAAGTGTGCCTGCCCCTTTAAACCAGCACAGATCACCAGTATGTCTCTGGATCCATAGATTAGGGGTTTGCTGGTCCCACAATTGTGGGAGTCATTTCCTTGAAGTAAATATTTCTATATTTGCATATTCATTCCACTGCCTTCGCTCTTCTAGAGACCAGACTAAGACAGCACCATCTAAAGATGAACACATCATTATATGTTTTTAATTTTAATTCTTGCTTACTTGGGCTGGCATTCATTCATGGCAATCTAGTGAATTTTGACTTACAGCAAGCCTTCAGCCGCTCTGGAGGTTATAAAATGCGAGCAGGTTGTCCATCTCTCACCTAGGAAGTCAGTCACTGGTAGATTCCGTCCGCTGAGGAAACTCTCAGCTTTTTGAGTTAGCAGCACAACACACTAGAGACCATACCACCAGGACATTTAAGGACATTACTACTGACTCACACCTGACCCTCCAATGGATTTTTGAGGCAGGAGGACATGCATTTTTTTCCCCAAGAATGATGTTGTTGTTGTGTGCCATTGAGTTACTCGCAACTCACAGTGACCCTATGCACAATAGCTCTGAATCCTGCTTTATGCGGATCCAACCTCATCGTCTCTGGCACACCTACTCCCATTACCCCAGTCAGTGAGTCAATCCATCTCACTAGAGTCTTCTTCTCTTGCACTGTCCTTTCACCCTCCCAAGCATGATGTTCCTCTGCAAGGACTGGTCCCTCCTTGCAACATGTCCAAAGTAAGTCAGATGGAGCTTCAGAATCCTTGCCTCTAAGGAGCAGCCTCACTTCACCCTCTTTAGGATGAACCTGTTTGTTCTTCTAGAAGTCTATAGTATCTTCAATACTCTTCTCCAGAACCACAGCTCAGCGGCATCAATTCTTCTATCATCCCTAGTCATTGTTCAGCTGTCTGATGCATAGAAAGTAATTGCAAAGTCCATGGCCTGGATGAGGTGCACCTCAGTCTCTAGACTGACATCATTGCTCTTCAGTATTCTGGAGAGGTCTCCAACAGCATTGATTTCCTGGCTGCTGGTACCAAGAGTGTTGATTGTGCAGCCAAGCAAATGGGAGCTGTTAACAATCTCAATCTCTTCACCATCTATCATGGATAACAAATATAAACAGTATGAAAAAGTGAGAGGGAACAAGGAAGAAGAAAAGGCCCTGTGTTTCTATTACACACTGGTTCTCCAAAACAGATGCAGCCCTGAAATAGTCCCATTTCTACTTCTGGTCTCACTGTCTCGAGGTTTGTCACATTTGTTAGCAGGGCCCAAATCCAATCCACTCACTGGAAAACTAGGTATATACCCCATCTGAGAGTTGAAGATTTGTCTTATTTGAAAACAGGGATGATAAAGAACCCAATTGTGTTTTACAGATAGGTCTGACCTGGTTAATAACCTTTAAGGGGCCCTGGTGGCATAGTCTGTGACATATTGTGCTACTCAAGGACCCTTTCTGTTTTCTGCACATCTGGGTCCAAAGGCTGTAAGGCTCCTGGTTTTTAGAATCCACTAGTGACCCCACAGGAGAAAGATGGGGCAGTCTCCTGTGTGAATATTTATAGCTTCAGAAACTACAAGCCTCTATGACTTGTAACCTGTGATGATGGAGAAGAGATCTGAATATCCCATGGATGCCAGAAGAACAAGCAAGCCTGTCCTGGAGGACGTGCAAATAGTGTGCTCCTTAGAGACAAGGATGGTGCAATTTCATCTCTCAGACTTTTGACCATGTTGGCAAGAGGGTCGGTCTTTGGAAAAAGACATCAAGCTGGGAAATTGGTGGAGGAGGGTCTGTGAAACAGAGCAAGACTTTCAACAAGATAGGTTGAAACAGTGACTCTAACAGTGAGTTCAAGAAGATAAGAGATGGTGAGGACGACGGTGAAGGACCAGGTAAGAGTCAGCATCTTTTGTTCAAAGGATTCCTATGAGTCAAAGTCTATTTGATGATCCCTAACAACAATAGCAGTTACACCAGTGAATTTGGTGTTTGAGAGTTTCTTTGTTCGTTTTCTGAGAAATAAACTCGGCGCTTTTATGTTGTAACATTCCAAGCACTTTCTGGACATTAAAACGTATTTGCTGTAAACTTAGCAACATTCTCCACCAGGTGTCTCTAGCAGATTTGCTCAGAGCTGGAGAAAGAAAGGCAAATCGTGGCAAAGCTCCAGTCTTAGTTAAATGACACATTTTCAAAGAAAACATCCTCTTTAAACAACTGAACCCTTACAACCATTATCTTTGTTTTACAGAAATACTCCTTAAGGAACTGGAAAATAAAGAGAAGTGAAAAGGAACTAAATTCAACTTGCAGACAATTTTTTTTTCTCCACATTTACTTTTTAAGATTTTAGTCTATTTTTCTAGAGTTATTTTTCTTTTATGTGTAAGAGAATGAAAACTGAGTCAGGTAGTAGGAGAAAATATTTGTAATAATAATAATAATCACCATCCAGAGAAATAAAGTAACAAAGCATCAAGACAGAGTTGATTCCAACTCATGAGAAAGCTAGAAGCCTATTGGAGGAGACCGTCTCAGCTTTCTTTAACGGAGTGGCAGGTGGATTCAAGCTGTCAGGGCTCTGATTAGCAGCCTGACATGTTACGCACTGTGCTACCAGGGCCCCTTTGGAAAAAGAGAGAAAGCTTAGTTTTAAAATGGTCAAAAGCTCCTAATAAAAGAATATTCAAATGACCAATAAATGTATGAAAAGGCTCAACATGAATTTCAACTCACAGAAACCCTATAGAACAGAGCCTGATAGAGTTTTCAGAGTTTTAATATATCATAGTCAATTAAAATGATATTAAATACTGGATTGGTTGGGAGGGAGGACTATAAGATAAACAATAACACTCACTGCTTACAACAATCATCCACATAAGTACAAAGGGCAGTGTTTGCCCAGGAATAAAGCACAGAAGTCAGAAAGGAGTCAGATAGAGGGACTAATGGAAATGAGAATCAAGGAGAAGAAATGGGAAGAATACTGTCACATTGTAGTTACTGCAATTTAGGTCGTAAAACAAAACATATGAAAGGTTGAACGGAAAATAAATTTGCTTTGTAAACTTTCACTCAAATCCCAACCAAAAAAGTAAGAAATAAAAGAAAATGAAATAAGAATATGGATTAATCTCATGCATTATTGAATGAAAGAAGTAGCATTTAAGAGGAGCACTATGACATTTATATGATTTAAAGACAAGTGGAACTAATGGGAGGCTGGGATGCGTCAAGATTTCCCTTCAGGAATAAAGACTTTCTCCTTCCAGCTGCTGAAAGGGCAGTAGATACCTCAGTTCTTGGTTCTCTTTGGGACGTGCCCCGCTAAAGAGAGCTGCCTGCTCAAGACATCTCTTCCCTGGGCTGAGCCTCGAGGTCTTCCACTCCAGCTTGAGACATTCCATTTCACAGATTCACGAGGACTTCACTGAAACTGTGGAGATTGAGACTCAGCCCGGCTTTTACTTGTACTAATTCCTTTTCCTCCATTTCCCTTCCACAGATGGTGGTGGTAATACCTGCACAGTACTACCTGTCTCAGAGTCTGCTTCCTGGGGAACCCAATTAGCAATGATGGGTTAGAGGAAAGGAAGCTCTCTTTGGCTGACAAATGGCTGAAAAAGAGTAGGAAGGAGGTTTCTAGGGTGACATTCTAGATCTTGGAACGAATCTACAGGATCCATCATTTCTTTTTGTTCATGTTGAAAAGATTTGTATATTTTGCTGTATACACGCGCGCGCACACACACACACACACACTACACCCTAAAAGTTTATAATAAGAAATTGAGACATACTTGGTGAATGTGCATATTTGAACACTTATTTAATTCTTTATTTAAGATAAATTGATAAAAGAGGAATTGCTAAATGAAAAAGAAACATTTTAAATTTAGATGTGCTGGAGAAGAGTATTGAGAATACCATGGACTGCTAGGAAAACAAACAGATTTGTCCTGGAGAGGGTTAAACCGGGTGGCTCCTT
>NW_006399751.1:23334983-23337303 GCF_000299155.1 Elephantulus edwardii | reverse complement strand
TGTTCTCCTAGCAGTCTATGGTATATTTAATACTCTCCTCCAGCACCACAGCTCAAAGGCAGCAACTCTCCTTCTATCCTTCCTAGTCAGTGTCCAGCTCTCTGAAGCATAGCAAGTAATGGCAAAGACCATGGCCTGTATCCGGTGCACCTTAGTCTCCAGACTGACATCTTGCTCCTCAGTGCCTCAAAGAGGTGTCTGACAGCATATTTTCCCAATGCAATTCATCTTTTAATTTCCTGGCTGTTGGTACTAAGAGTGTTGACTGTAGAGCCGAGCAAACTAAAGCTGTGAACAATCTCAATCTCTACACCATCTATCATGATGCTGCCAGTTGTCCCAGTGGTGAGAATCTTTGTTTTTTTTGACGTTGAACTTCAATCCATATTGAAGGCTGCAATCCTGGACCTTCTGCAGCAAGCACTTCAGGTCCTCCTCAGGTTCAGCAAGCAGGGTTGTGTCATCTGCATAATGCAGATTGTTGATAAGTCTACCTCTAATCCTAATGCCACACTTCTCCTCATAGAGCCCAGACTCCCAGATAATCAGTTCTGCATACAGATTGAAAAGATATGGAGAAAGGACACATCCTTGATGCACACCCTTCCCAATTTTGAACCATGCAGTGTTTCCTTCCTGTTCTGATGATTGCCTTCTGGCCCAAGTATGAGTTTTGCATAAGCACAATCAAGTGTTCTGGATTCCCATTCCTCTCAAAGTCAGCCACAGGTTGTTGTGACCCACACACTCAAATTCCTTTGCTTTCTCAGTGAAACACAGATATTCCTCTGGTACTCTCTGCTTTCAGCCAAGATCCATCTGACATTAGTTATAATATGCCTAGTGCCACTTCCTCTTCTAAATCCAGCCTGCACTTCAGGCAGTTCTCTGTTGATGGGCTGTGCTAGTCATTTTTGTATGATCTTCAGCAGAATCTTGCTTGCAGGTAATATCAATGATACTGTTTGATAATAGCCACACTCTGTTGGATCACCTTTCTTTGAAATAGGAGCAAATATATATCTCTTCCAGTCGGTAGGCAGGTGGTTGTCTTCCAGATATCTTGGCACAATGTGGTGAGCACATCCAGGGCAGCATCTTTTTGTTGAAATATGCCAATCGGTATGCCGTCAATTCCTGGGGCCTTGTTTTTTTGCCATTTCTTACAGTGTTTTTTTTAAAATATGTTATTGCTCTTCTTTTAAAGTGATTATATACTGATAAGATTAGGTGGTTAATTATAAATGAGCTGTGGCCTATGATATTCCTTAAATTGTGACGTTTTATGGAGAAAAGTAGATTCAAAGTTTAAATTCTTACATTATAGAAGCAATGAGAGGAAATGATGAAGAAGTAGATGTGAAGTCAATACCAAGAGTTTCTAAGGAGTTGAAATGGCAAGCAATGGGTTGGACTGTACTCTGTCATTAATCCTATTGGTTCATGTAGGTTCAAATAAAATCTACGTGACATCTTTGTTAAGTTACTAGCCAAGGAATCTAGTTTACACAGTGAACAAGACTATGTTGATTTTTGCAGTGGTAAATTTCCAATATACTGTGTTCTTTGAAACTAATGTCTTTATACATTTTTCACCTAAAGGCCTCTTCTATTTCAGGAGTGTCAAATCTGACTCCAGAACATTTGATTCCTAAATTTATAGAAGGAAAACTCAAAAGCTCAAACTTGTTGCCACAGTGTCGGAAGTGATTCATAGTTGACCTCCATTGTCTTTTGGAGGCTGTAAATGACAAATGGAGGGGACTTCCATCGTCTTTCTCCCTAGGAGCTACTAGTGGATTTGAACCCCCGGAGAGGCGTGGTCTTTCAGTTACCACTGTAACCCCCTATGGACTGACCATCTGAGCCCCTTTGTAGAAGAGAGGAAATGAGAAAGGAGAAAAGAAAACCATGAAATGCACTAGGAAAAGTCCTTCTCTCTCCTTTAAACTCTAAATCCAAATTTCTCATTTCTTGCTGGCCATTCTCACCTTTTCAGCCCAAGAAACTCAACAGTTCCCAAAGTAATCCTCTTTCCCACTTGGCCCCTCCTCCACTAGACTCCTCTAGCTTTAGACTTTGCTAATCCTAGATGTCGTCTTCCATATCCTTCCAGAGAGAAAACCCTGGCATCCTAGTGTTTTATTTCTTCCTTCTGCTTTTTTATCCACCACTGTGTCCTAATCTCCAACATCCTTACATCCTTCCAACTCCCCGTTTTTGGCCAGCTCTCTCCTTGCCTCTGGTATGCACACAGCCAACATGCAACATGTAGGATTTTCAAGTAGCCTAGACTAGGGGTCAGAAGGCTTGTCTCTGC
>NW_006399751.1:23332705-23333833 GCF_000299155.1 Elephantulus edwardii | reverse complement strand
TCTAAACCCAGCCTGGACTTCTGGCAGTTCTCTGCTGATGTGCTGTTCCAGTCGTTTTTGTGACTGTAAGTGGATGCAAATTCCCTGGATCACAGACTCCTCATTGGAAAAAGGTCACAGTGTTCCTTGCAATGCTAAGACTGTGTTACTGATCCTTGGTCATGTCTTCCTTCCTCTAACAGCCCTTTATTGACTCTTGGCTGGTGCCTGGCCTTAGCTTGGTATTTAAGGCCTTCTTCCTGTTCCTCCTCCCCAAAAGGAAATAAGTAAATAAAGAAAAACTAGTAAGCACTCTGAGATTGCCAAAATCTTAGCTTGGATTTTAAGTTGCTCAGAAGCTAGTGCTTTCTGCTGGGTTTCCCAGCCAATTACCTTCAGCGCATGTTGTTATTAGGTGTCATTGAATCAGTTCTGACTCATAGTGACCTTATACATAACAGAGCCAAATGTCATTCAGTCCTACACTTTCCTCACAAGTTCTGCTACATATGAGCCATTGATGCAGCTCTGGTGTCACACACTGCCCACAAACGCCATAGGAATTGGAAATTATGTGCAGGAGGCTGAACAGTATGCTCTAACTTCTTTTCTCTGGGATCTTGAACCCTCAGATTCTTTCTCCTTTCAAGTTCCTAAAACCAATTTTGTCTCTGTAGTCAGGTGAGAGGCGCCCTGGTGGTACAGCAGCTTAAGAGTTGGGATGCACTGTTTTAAAACAGGACTGACCTCGGGGGTGGTGGGTGACCGAGAAAGATGCGTTCAATAATGTATACTGCATTGAAACAGGGGAGAAAACTGTTTAAAAGGGATATGTGATTAGGTAGTTTTGTCATGACGGGAATCCAGAGGGAAGGCTGCGTGGTGGAGTGGACTTGGAGGAAGGGATTGGAAAACAATGAAAGAATTTTCTTTTACTTCTCAAAGAGAATAGGGGGGAGGGGTGGGAGGGGAGAAAAGCACAACAATGTTGTTGTTGTTGTTGTTATTGTTATGTGCCCTAGAGTGGCTTGCGACTCATAGCAACCCTATGTACAACAGCCCTAAACTCTGATCTGTCCTGTGCCAATCTCACTGTCTCTGACACTCCCATCCCAATTATCCCAGTCACTGAATCAATCCACCTCATAG
>NW_006399751.1:23313502-23330730 GCF_000299155.1 Elephantulus edwardii | reverse complement strand
AAAAAGTGTTGGGATGCTAACCTAAAGATTAGTGGCTTCCACTGGCCAGCTGCTCCCCAGGATAAAGATGAGGCGTCTGCTCCCATGAGGAGCCACAGTCTCAGAAACTCAATAGGGCTTTTTCATTCTGTTCCATATGGTTACAAAAGTTCCAGTGCTAAGGAATCAGGCTGACAACCCCAAGGCATGTGGTTGGAATAGACCAACTGCTCTAACAGAGGAAGATGGGCCATCTGCTCCTGTGCGGTTTACAGCATCTGAAATCCTGCAGGTGGGTTAGCTGTCAGCTGGTTTTGACTAGACAGCACACAATGGTTACTATACATTGGAATCAACTTGGTGGCAATAACTTTTTTTTTCTAATCCAGTGAGACAAAGGAAAGCAGAGGAGTGCTTTCACTTTCTTTCCGTCTGCCTCTAGGCTTACAATGTAAAATTTCTCTTTTGTGTTAAAGATTTCTTAAACAAGACATTAAAGCACTAATCATAAGGAAACATTGAAAAGAACCTCAACAATCATCAATAGAAAAATAAGACAAACTTTATCTATATATAATGGTATACTGTACAACCAGTAAAAAGAATAGTTTATAGCTATAAGTATTCATAAGAAAGATACATAGTGGTATAAAATGCTGTTAAGTGGCGGGGGTGGTGGGTGGGTGGGGGTGTGTGGAAAGTAGTTTATGGAAGAATGATTCCCTTTTAAATATGGGTCCCTGGTAGCATTGTGGTCAAAGTGTTTGGCTGCTAATCAAAAGCTGGGTCATCTGATCCTCAAAGCTACTCCCCAGGAGAAAGATGACGCAGTCCACTTCTGTAAAGGTTTGCAGCCAGCTCTGAAAGTTGATATGAATTAGATTCAAATTAGTGGCAGTGGAGCTGGTTTGGGTAACCATATACATGAATGGAATTAAAATGTTGTTGTTAAGTGTCATTGAGTCATAGACGACTCATAGCAACCCTATTAACTAAAGACCTGAACACTTGTATAACTCTCTTCATTTCTCCAAGTTCATAGGGTTTCTGGAGCAAGCTATTTCGGAAGTGGATGCCTCTCCTGCTTCCAAGCTTCTTTTACTTGGGGAGCGCCACCAAACACTGTTGACCAGGGGTAAACATTATTACATTTGACATATCAGTGTCACAGTGTTTAGCATCACAGCAACCATGAGTTACAGCAAATGGGCAGACCAGTGCTATACCACTTAGAATAATGTTTGACCAAAAACAATTAAAACCAGTCCTGAGGGCCGCAGATTAAAATCACCTACCTTTGGCTTGGTAGCATATCCTTCTATCCACCAGACCCACAGAGGTCTCTATGTTGTTGCTGTTAAGTGCAGAATCTCTACTTTAAAAAAAATTATATTGGTTTGCTTACAAAGTTCATATACATTGTGTTTCACACTATTCTTCATTCACATTATTTTCATGTAGTCATTTGCATTCATTATGTTTTATAAAATTAAACACCATTGGATTATGCCCACCTTACCCTGTCTTTACAGGTCTCCACTGATCTTTCCCATTCCCCTTACCCCCCACCTCCACCTACCAAACTGTGCAACTACAATTTTGCCCCTACCCATCCTCACCCCTCTTTTCCCTCCTCTTCCCCACTTGGGTCACCATACATATTTTACTAGTTATCCTTCTATTGTTACAATAATGGCCTTATACATTATTTGTCCTTAATATACTGAGTTAGTTTGTTCAGCATAATGCACTCCATTTTTTTCCAAAAAGAATCTCCATTTTTAAATAATATGTCTGTATTAATATTCACTCCCCCCAACTAACAGTAAAAATAAAAATTGATATAGTATTTTCAATATTCTAAATTGACATTTTGGAAATGGAGATGAAATACCATTGAGGTGTTTCAGCAAACAAATGCAGTCCTGGATGTGCTCACTAGTCTGAGCCAGGAAATTTGGAAGACAGACACCTGCCAGCTGACTTAAAGAGATCCATATCTTTTCCCATTCCAACAAAGGGTGATCCAACAGAGGGTGGCATTTGGATTCATTGCTAATATCAGCTGGATCTTGGTTGAAAGCAGAGAATACCAGAAGAATGTCTATTTGTGTTTTCTTGACTATGCAATGGCATATGTGGAGATCATAACAAATTAAGTCTGGCATTGAGAAAAATGGAAATTTCACAACACTTACAAAACTTACAAAACCTGTACCTAGACCAAGAAGCTGTTATCTGACTAGAGCAAGCGAACACTGCATGGCTTAAAATTATGAAATGTGTGCATCAGGGCTGTAACCTTTCTCCATGCTTATTTGATCTGTGTGATATGCAAATCATTCAAGAAGCTGAGCTCTATGAATAAAATGGTGGTATCCGGATAGGAGGAAGGCTCATCAGCGACCTGTATTATGTGGATGACACAACCTTGCTTTCTCAGAGCAAAGAGGACTTCAGACACTTGCTGCAGAATATCAAAGACTACAGACTTTAATATGAATTACCTCTTAATATCAAGAAAACAAAAATCCTCACCACTAGATCAATAGGCATCATCATGATAGATGAAGAAAAGTTTGAAGTTGTCAACAATTTCATCTTACCTAGATCCACACTCAACACCGTTGGTACCAATAGTCATCAGATTAGGAGATGCATTGCATTGCGTAGATTTGCTGTCAGGGACCTCTCCAAAAGACTGAGGAGCAATGATGTCACTTTAAAGACTAAGGTATGCCTGATTCAGACCATGGTATTTTTAATCACTTGCTACCCATCTGAGAGTTGGATAATGAATAAAGATGGTAGAAGAATTTATACATTTGAGCCACAGTGTTGGAGAAGAATACAAAACGATGGACTGCCAAAAGAACATGCAGATAGGAGAAAGTTCAGCCAGAGTGCTCTGTAAAGAAAAGTATGGCTAAACATTGTCTCACATACACTAAGCATGCCATTAGGAGAAGCTATGCCCTGGAAAGGGGCATCATGCTTGGAAAGGCAGAGGGTCACTGAAAGAGAGGAAGACCCTCAATGATATAGATTGCTTCTGCAAACTCTATCTCACGTCAGTAATGATATAACTCATCCCATGGCCTCTTCTGAATCCAGTTTGAGTTTCTATAAGTTCTTTATCAATGTACTGTGCTAGCCATTTTTTAGTAATTTTCACCAAGATTTTACTTGTATTTTGTATTAATGGTACTTTGGATAATTTCAATACTCTTTTTGTTGTTGGTAGGTGTTCTCAAGTGAGCACAACTCATGGAGACCCTATGAACAACAGATCTGCACCCTGTCCTATCCTGTGCCATCCTCATCATCTTTGACGTATTTGGTTAGGTGACACTGAGTAGACTACAACTCACAGTGACCCTATGAACAACACATTTGAACCTGGCCTTATACTCACCATCTTTGATATGTTCAACCCCATTGTTAAAGTCACTATGTCAATTCATCTTGTTGAGGGTCTTCTTCTCTTTCTCTGACCCTCCATCTTCCCCAATATGATGTCATTTTCCAAGGACTGATCCCTTTTTTACAATGTGCCCAATGTATATGAGATGAAGTTTCACCATCTGTGCCTCTAAGGAACACCCTAGTTGCATTTCCGCCAAGACCTTTTGTTCTTTTGATAGTTCATTAGAAATTTAGTACTCTTCTCTAACATTACAATTATATGCCAAGGCATCAATTTTTCTTCCATCCTTATTCATTGCCCAACTTTCAGATGCATAGGAAATAAATGAAAAGACTATGCTTTGGAGCAGGCACATATTGGTACGCTGACAGACGTTCAAGCTGGATTTAGAATAGACTGTGGTACCAGGGATATAATTGCTGAGGTCAAATAGATGTTGGAGGAAAGCAGAAAATAAAAGAATGATGTTTTATTAACTTTTTGTTATTGTGTTAGATGCTGTTGAGTCAAGTCTGACTCATAGCAGCCCTATGAACAATAGATCTGAACCCTGTCCCATCTTGTGCCATCCTCACAATCTGACACACTTGAGCCCATTGCTACATTCACTGTGACAATGCACCGGGTTGAAGGTCTCCTTCTTCATTGTCTCTCCAACTTCCCAAGCATAATGTCCCTCTGCAATGAAGAACCTCTTCTAGGAACGTGCCCAAAGTATGTGAGATGAAGTTTTATTATTTTTGCCTTCAAGAAGCATTCTGGCTGCACCTTCTCCATGATTTATTTATTCTTTTGACAGTCTACGGTATATTCAGGACTCTTCTCCAACATCATAATTCAAAGGCATCAATTTTTCTTCTGTCATACTTATTCATCATGCAGTTCTCAGATACATAGCAAGTGACTGTAAAGACTATAGTCTGAATTAGGCACACCTTAGTCCTCAAACTCACATTAGTAATCTGGAGAGATTCCTGACTGCAGACTTTCCTAGTGCAATATGTCTCCTGCTCTCTCAAGTTCTAATACCAACTGTACTGATTCCAAGTAAGATGAAGTCGTTGGTAATTTCAACCTTTTCTCCATTAACTAGGCAAAGGATCAGGACAAATTATGGCTGACATTGAGAAGAATGAAAACCACAGAACTCTTAATTGTGGTGATGTGAAACCTATACCTAGACCAAGAGGCTTTGTATGAACAGAGCAAAAGAATATTGCATGAATTTAAATTAAAAAAGGTATGCATCAGGACTGTATCCTTTCTCCAAACTTGTTCATCAGTATGCTGAGCAAATCATTAGAGAAACAGAACTTAATGAATAAAAACGTGGTATCACCCATCAACAAATGAATGGATAGGAAACCTATGATATGTTCACACAATGGAATATTATGCAGCACTGAAAAAACAAGGAACTCATAAAATATTACACAACATGAGTGACCCTTGAGTACATCATGCTGAGTAAAATATCTCAGTTACAAAAGGACAAATACTGCATAACACCACTGTTATAAAACAGGACTGGCATGGGGTTTAGGGGGAAACTAAGAAAAGAGAGGATAAATAATGAATATGGTATTGGAACAGATGAAGGAAAGAATTGTTTAAATGAATATATGATCAGCCAATATGCATACAACAAAATCCCAGAATAAGAGGTACATTGCAAAGAGGACTGGGTGGGGGGATATGTAAAAGTGAACTGGGGGAGGGGGAATGGAGGGAGAGGGGGTAAAATAAGCAACAGTGAATGAATCACAATCTAACTTTTCTGTAAACTTTCATTAAAATCACAATTAAAATAAAAATTTTCATTTAAAAAAGAATATGGTATCATGAGGAAGACTCATCAATAACCTGCATTATGCAGATGACACAAGTTCGCTTACTTAAAGTAAAAAGAACTTGAAGCACTTGCTGTAAAAGATCAAGGAGTGCAGCCTTCAATATGGATTACAACTGAACATCAAGGCAACAAAAATCTTCACCATTAGGATGATAGGCAACATCAATGTTCATGAAGAAAAGACTGAAGTTGTTAACAATTTCATCTTGATTAGATCCACAATCAACACCCTTGGGAGCAGAAGCCATGAGTTAGAAGATGTGTTGCATTGGGGAAAATCTAGTGTCAAGGACCTCTCCAAAATTCTTTGGAACAATGATGTTAGTTTAAAGATTAACATGGACCTGATTCAAGCCATGGTCTTTTCAGTTACTTGCTATGCATCTGAAACTTGGACATTGAAGAAGGATGATGGAAGAATTGATTGATGCTTTTGAGTTGTGGTGTTGGAGTTGTGGTACTGAATATTTCACGGACTTCCAAGAGAACAAACAAAGATGTTTTGGAGAAAGTACAATGAGGGTGCTCCTTGGAGGTGAGAAAAGTGAAGCTTTGTCTTACATACTTTTGGTATGTTGTTTGGAGGGGCCAGTCCTCGGAAAAGGACATCATATTTGGAAAGGGGAAGGGTCAGCAAAAGAGAGGAAGACACCCCCAGGGAGATGAACTGATGCAATGACTGTAACAACACCCTCAGTATAACAAACAGTGAGGATGGTGCAGGGTAGGGCAAGGTTCAGATCTGTTGTTCGTAGGGTCTCTATGGGTTGTAGTCTCCTCAAAGACACATAACAACAACTCCTACAGAACAACTGGTGGATTTGAATGGCCCGCCTCTGGGTTGGCAGTACCACTCTCTATTGATTAGGCCACCAGAGTTCCAGTTTCACAATATCTCTCCTTGTTGTTGTTATGTGTCTTTGAGTAGTCTGCAAATCATAGCAACCCTATGTACATAGATAGCTCTGAAGTCTGCCCTATCCTGAGCCAGTCTCACTTTCTCCGACACACCTATCCCTATTATTTCAGCTACCATGTCAATCTATCTCATTCTGGATCTTTCTTTCTTGTGCTGTCCCTCTACCCTTCTGAGCATGATCCTTCTTCAAGGAATGGTCCCTCCTGGCAACATGCCCAAAGTACGGGAGACAGAACTTCAAAATTCTTGCCTCCAAGGAGTAGCTTGACTTCATTCTTTCCAGGACAGACCTTTTTTTCTTCTGTTAGTCCATAGTAGGTTCAGTTCTTCAGTACCACAAAGGCATCAGTTCTCGTGTTATCCTTACTCATTTTACAGCTTTCTGATGAGTCACAAGTAATTGTGAAGACTATGTCCTGGAATAGGCATACCTTAATCTCTAGACTGACATTGTTGCTCGTTAGCACTCTGGAGAGGTTCCCAACAATAGATTTTCCCAATGCAACACAATTAATATCCTTAAATATTTATTTATTATAAAGTGAGAGAGAGTGACTTTCAGCTGAGAAATGTAATAGACATCACCTCAGTCAGAAGAGTAAAGTTGACAGTCCCATCAATGGAGCCAACTGATGAGTGAGTGTGTCCTTGAAATGATCTGACAAGGATACATCAGCTCTGTGATATGCTTACCTAAAATATATGACCTCAGTCAAATCATGAGAAACCATCAGTAAGAAGTAAAACATACCACAGGGTAAATTACCTGTGTCCTTACAAAATACCAAGGTCAGGAAAGACAAGGGAAAGCTAACAAGATGCCTCAGAATGAAGATGATTGTTGTTATGTGCTGTTGAGTCACTTGCAACTCATAGCAACTGTATGTACAACAGCTCTGAAACCTGACCTGTCCTGAACTAGAGTCTCATTGATTCTGACACAATCCATAATATCTAGAGTCTTCCCCTCCTGCGCTGTCCCTCCACTCTCCAAGTATAATGTCCCTCTCCAATGACTTGTCCCTCCTTGCAACATGTACAAAGTATGTCAGACGGAGCCTCAGAATCCTTGCCTCCGATATGTCTCCTTATTTTCTGACTGCTGGTACCAAGTAAGTATGCTCCCACGTGTATGTTTGTTGTTGTGTTTTGTCAAGTTGGAACCAATCTATAGCTGACCCTGCAGTGAATTTTTTTAGGCAATAAATCATGCTGGTGGAGACTGCCCATCCTTCTCCCACCAAACAGTTGATGGATTTGAACTATATGTCTTTGGTATTAGAGTGCAGCTTTTTACCTGTAGGCCACCAGAGCTCCTCATATACGATCAGAAATTCATATTTATATGTACAATAAAAATGGCAGTAATGTTTGTAACTGCCAAAGAATGGAAATAATCTTTCTAAGTACTGACCAACAGAAGAATTGGGGAAAATACATATAATATGGAATCATCATAAATTGGAAATTAAATAACTATACATAGAAATTTAATTGGGCATAAAAGAAATCATATACAAAATACTATATACTGTGGGATTCCATTTACATAAAGTTAAAACAAAGACAAAACTACTGTGGGATTCCATTTACATAAAGTTAAAACAAAGACAAAACTAATACATGGAGTTAGAAATCAGAATGGGAAAGGAAGCAGTGGTAATTTGAAGTGCTAGTAATGTTTTATATCTTCATTTTGGTGTTAATTATGGAATTTTTATTATATTTTTTATAACTCATTGAATTTTATCTTTGTTTTTCCTATATATTGTTAAGCTCTATTGAAAAGCCAAACAATTAAAAATAGCAAACTCAAACTTAGCTCATTGTTATAAAGTCAGAACTGACTCAGATGATGCTCCATTGTTTCTGAGGTTGTAAATCACACAGAAGATTGTTCAACTTTCTCTCAGTAACTGAGAAACATTTTAAGTGCCACAGTTTGGACTGAGTAGGCATGCAAGGTTGGAAAATGGGTAGTTATGTTGGAGTAGTGTGTGCAGGAATCTCTAAGGGAAAATGAAAATACTAATGAGATGAAATTGGAAGGACTTGGTGTTTGACGGAAGATGGTGAAGGCTTTTGGACTCTGGCTTAGGTCATAAGCATGTACTGAATTTTTCTTAGGAAGATAGGTGTATGATGATAGTGTTATTTTTTTAAAAGCTAATTTATCCTTTATGATATTTTGTTGTAGTCACTTCTTATTAGAATGATCTATTTATGTAGCTGTGTCTCTGGAACTAAACTTCAAGTTTCTTAGTGAAAGGCGTTGAGCCCAGGTGTTGTAGTGTGTTATGTGTTATGTTGCGGTTCCAAATACATCAGATGCTCATTAGAAGAAAGATAAGAGTCCCTTCTCTAAAGATTTACAGCCTTGGAAACTCAGTGGAGAGTTGCCATAAGTTGAAATTAACTTGAGGCCAGTGGGATTGTGGGTATGGGTTTTTTCTTTCTTCTCTCTTCCTTTCCTTTTCCCTCTCCCTTTCTCCCTCCCTCTCCCCATCTCTCTCTCTTTCCTTCCTTCCTTCCTTCCTTCCTTCCTTCCCTCCCTCCCTCCCTCCCTCCCTCCCTCCCTCTCTGTTTGTTTTTTTCTTTTTTAAAGAGGGTATAGCTATAGGCCTTAACTCTCTGTTTGGAGAAGAATGCTGAAGATTCCATGGACTGCCAAAGAACAAATAGATACATCTTAGAGAATGTGCAGCCAGAGTGCTTCTTGGAGGCAAAGATGATAAAGCTTTGTCTCACATACTTTGAGCATGAGCAGGTTATTCCTTGGAGAGGAGCATCAAGCTTGGAAAGGTGAACGGGCAGCAAAGGAGAGAAAACTCCTCAACCAGGTGAGTTGACATAGTGACTGCAGCAATGGGCTTACGTATCAGAGATTTTGAGGATGGCACAGGATAGGACAGTGTTCAAATCAGTTGTTCATAAGGTTGATACGAGTCCTATTCAACTCACCAGCACCTAACAACAAAAAAGTATACAACAAATTCACTATCATTAGAAATGACAGTGTTGTTGTTGTTGTTGTATACCATCAAGTCATAATCGATGCATAGCTGACCCTCTTGTGGGTTTTCAGAGGATGTGAATAACACAGGAGGTGAGTGCCCATTTCCCCCATTTCCCCCCATGGGGCTGGTGGACTTGCCTTTGGGTTGGCAGCACAACTCTTTTCCACTAAACCACCACGACTCCCTATGCAGTTGGAACGCACCAGCTTCTCTGAGGAAAAAATATGGGTAATCTCCGTCCATGTGATTTATTGCCTCTGAAAACCCATTGGAGGGTCAGCTATAGGTGGGTTCTGACTTAACAGTACACAGCACAAAATGGCAAGAGAATAACTGACATCTGATGCAGAACTTTCTGGGAACGGAACCTTAGCACACGCATGAAGGAAATGATACTAAAATAATTCTTGTAAGATGTTTTCTTAAACAACAAATAGGAGGATACTTTATTAACATAATAGGCTAAATGAGATAAATAGTATTTATCTCAAAGGAGTAAGCATGCTCATATTCAATGGTTAAGAACAGCAAAACAGTAGTCCAGGTTTTTCTATGTCAGCAAAGAAAAGTTTTTTACAAATAAGTTTGCAGAGGAAGACATGGAAGGGCAAGGCGGCATCCTAGCCCATGACTCATTAAACTAAGGAGGGAGTCATTCCTAAATAGATGGGGAAAGGACATCATGTTTATTCATGTAGAGGGTGGGGTTTTAAGAATCAACCTATCACAATTAAAAGATCATCAGTCTTATTTATGAAAAGATGAAGGGCCTATGTGTGAGAGATCAGCACATATGTACTTGTGTTTTGAATCTGGCTGAAGTCCTTTCTAAGTTTTATGGGGAGCACATCCAGATGATTAAGACGGTGGAGTGTATGCATGATCCAGGAAATTTCAGATACATGTGCCTGCAGCTTTAATGATGTCCTTCAAGTACATACTCTTTCAAAGTGGCTGCTTCCTAGAATAAACAGGAGTCACTCACAAGATACCTGAAACCTCTTAGCAGAGTTAAAGGTTGTGAACAGCGAAGACCTGGAGGTGCCTTGGAAACTCATTGATGGTGTGTTTTTGGGGCCCGTAATGCCTGCATCAGCTGAGTGCTGGATTTTCTAATCGCAACCTTCTCAATGGAAAATAATTTTGCACATGATGTAAAGAGAGAAAGAAGTCAGGAAAATCAGAAAGTCTGTGAATCAGAGCAAACCTACCAGTAATTCAGTTAAAGTTTGAAAACAGCTGATTGCAGGTCATAGAGGCAAAATAGAACAGGTAAAGAATTTAAACTTGATAAGGGGGTTTTTCTCTAAAATTTTCTTTCTAGACTAAAAGGATCTGTCTCTTCTTTAAAATATTATTAAAGAAATGTTAGTTTTTGTATGGATGTCTTACTCATTAAATCTTTTTACTAAACAAATATTTATCAGCTTTCACTCCAGATCCCTTCCATTTTCTCTCACCTGAAGTAATCAGTCAAGAAATAGGTGTTTAACTTTCTACATTTCTCTCCATGCTCATACCAGCATATTCCAACAGCCAATGCAAGAAGTATGTCAGGGACAATTACATCCAACATCTGTTATCCTCTTCTTTCATAACAACAGAATTGGTCACATAGCTGGTCAATTAAGGATTGTATTTCTTAACCTTCCTTGCTGCTAGATGTGACCCAGGTTCTGCCAATGGAATGTAAAAATAGTTATATCTTTATAAAGAAGGTATTAGCTTTCATCCCTCCTATGACCCTCTCATAATTGGAACATAAACATGATGGTATTAATTGGAACCAATATGTTGGATTGAGAGATAGTAGTCATATGCTGACTATAACAGTGTAGGAAGATCAAATGAGCATAAATCCCCTAGGGACCCAAAACATTACTAAATTGTCTATTTAAGTTTTACAAGAAAGTACTTTTATCTTGTTTAAATTATGGTAGGTGGACTATTACACAAATTCATCTCAACATAAAGAAGATAAAAATTCTCACCACAGGTCCAATAAGCAACATCATGATAGATGAAGAAAGGATTGAAGCTGTCAATGAATGATTAAATTTTTCTTGAATCTTCAAATAACACTCTTGGTACCAGCAGTCAGGAGATCAGAGATGCATTGCAATGGGTAAGTCCTTTGTCAGGGACCTCTCCAAATTACTGAGGAGCAAAGATGTCAGTTTGAAGACTAAGGTGCACCTGACTCAGGCCATCAACTTTTCAATCATTTGCTTTGTGCATGAGAGCTGGACAATGAATAAGGATTACAGAAGAATCAATGCCTTTGAGTTGTGGTGTTGAAGAGAATTGAAAATGTCATGAACTGTCCAAAGAACAAGCAGCTATTTCTTGGAAAAAGTGCAGCAGCCAGAGTGTTCCTTGGAGTCAAGGATGGTGAAGCTTTATCTCACATACTCTGGGCATATTATTACGAAAGGCTATTCCTTGAAAGGGACATCATACTAGGAAAGGTGGAGGATCAGTGAAAGAGAGGGTGCCCTTCAGTGAGGTGGACTGGCATGGTGACAGCAGCAATAGGCTCAAATGTGCCAGAGATGATGAGGATGGCAGAGGACAGGACAGGGTTCAGATTTGTTATTCAGAGAATCATCATGAGTTGTACTCAACTGGATGGCACCCAACATCAATGACCCTGTATGTTAATTAACACAATAATGAGCAACATTAAAATGTTCCTTGCCCTCAAGGAGCACATTATTGACCATGGAAATCAAACGAGTCATATTATTTGAGAGAGAAGACACACGGTGCGTAGAAGCATAGGAGGGCAACAAACTTGTTAAGAAGTACGGAAAGGCTCCCTAAAAGACTATCATAAAGGAGATCAAGTAAGAGTGGTAGGAGTTAGGCAGAGAAAAGGGGAGTAGAGTGTTAACCATTTTCTTTTGGATGAAACACTCTCCCCAGGCTTCAGTGACACCACACCTGTCACTTCTTCTCTTCTGACTCTTCTCAGCTCCTCTGCCTATCCTGACTTGTAACTGTTGGCTGTTCCCAGGGCTTTCTGCCTATATTCTTTCCCTGGGTGATCCCCTTTCTTCTGTAAATAGCACCTCAAACTGACGAATGCCAAGCCTACCCATCTCTTCCGAGCTTTGGACTAATTTATAACTGCCAACTTCACAGCTCCACCTGCAAATCTCGCAGGCACCTCAAGCATATTATGCCAAATATGAACTAATGCTTTCTTTCCTCAACACCTGCTCCTCCCACAGTCTTCCTCTCCGTGAAGGTTATCACCATCCACCCAGTTACTTAAGCTAGAAACCGGTGAGTCATTCTTAACACCTCCCGTTCCTTTGCCACCCACTCTCAGTAGATCACCAAGTTGTGCTGATACACATCAAAAAAAGTACCTCTCAAATGCATGCACTCCTCTCCATTCCACTGCCACCAACCTGCTCCAAGCCAATGTTGATGTTTCTCCTCATTTTTTGGTTCTTTTGAGCTTCACTCCCACTTCTGTCCCTCTGCACATCATTCTCTCCACTGGAGCCCTACCAAACCCCCAAATCAAACTCCTTTCTCTTGAGTAACCTCTGACTCATAGTGACCCTCCAGCAGGGTTCCAAGGCTGTGACTATTTATTGGGAGAGACTTCCTGTCTTTTTCACACAGAGCAGCTGGAGGATTCAGTGAGAAGCACTACAGGGACTTCAACGCTGCACACATCTTTTAAAAGCACAAATCAGACCTAACAAGCATCTTCCAATGTCCTGGTTTGAATATATGTTAAAATGCAGTGTGCTCAATTCAACTCATGGGTTCCTGCCAGACTTGGTTTCTGCCTACTTCAACTTCATCTTTCGACGTTTCTCCTTAGCTCACCACTCACTGTGATCCAGTTACAAGTCTAGTTCTTTCCTGCCTCAGAGAAATTTCTCCTATGCGAGTTTTTTTTTCATATTCTTTGCCTGGTCATTCCCTCCAGAGAATAAAAAGAACATCTACAGCTTGTAGTCATAGAACTCAGAGGAAAGGAAGAGTCTCAAGGAGAAGACAATCAGTAATGCTTAATGATTTTTACTGACCATTTAAAAATAATTCATTCAACTGTGTGATTTGAACATCTTTATGTTGTCTTTGAGTCTTTCTGTGCAAAGACCTCTGGAACAGCCTGCCTGGTGTTCAGACTAATTTCCCACACCACACCCACGTACTGGTTACCTCATAGGGAGTGGGAACATTGCAAGGAGATCACTTTTCCTTTATGCAAATCTGTACCTTCTCCTTGGCTATAGTAGCTACTTTGCTTGAATCTTAAAAAAATAAAAATGAAAACTAGAAGATACTTAATATGCATATGAATTGGAAAAAAAGACACACTAGATATAGCCAAGACAATCTGAAGATATTCAAGATGTGGTTGTCAGAAGGAATTTCTACTCTAGTAAGGCCAGTTAAAACAAGGCCCCTTATGCTGCTTTGGCCTGCATGGGAGAGAAATGCAGCTCTACTTCCAGCACAAAACAAATCTGTAACATGGGGTCACCTCTGAGCTGTTTTTATTGTTATGTGCCATCAAGTTGCTGGCAAATCATAGCGACCCTACAACAGCTCTAATCCCTGTCCTATCATGAGCTAATTTAATTGCTTCCCACAAGTCTACCCCCAATTTACCCTTTGTTTCCTTAAGTTTTCCAGGTCTCCTACCACTCCTTCCACATACAGAAAACAATTTAGGACTTGGATCATATTAAACTTGGGGTCTGCTCACTTTCTTTTTCCTTTTAAAAATGTTGCTGCTTTACTACTGGATAGGTAAGAAGAATGGTAATGCAATTGCAGTTTCAAAGACTGTGGTGGGAAGCTGTCTCCAGGACGCACCAGATCAGAAATCAGTTATTTTATTAAGTCCAGCAACCACTTCAATCTCTTTCAATTGAAATTCTAGCACTAACTGCCTTTATGCTTCACTTTTTTTTAAATTATTATTAAATTTTATTAGTTTCAATGAACATTCACAGGGATTCTGGGCTTTCACTCCTTCATTGCCGCACCATTCTCTCCACCCTCCTCCCCAGTTTGTTCTTCTTCCCCGCCATCCAAATGTCTGTTTTAATTGTCCAATTGCCACAGTGCTTGTCAAAGTCTGTTCTGATTAATCTCCTTTGTCGGTGTGTCCTTTGCCATTCCCTATCACTCTTCCCTGAGAGAGACTTCACCCTGAGTCATAAGGAAAAGGGGATGGTGTATTCTCTTAGCTACTTCCTGCTGAAAAGGGACGCTGTGGGTTTCAGGGTGAAGATCTTCTCTCACTACTCTAAAGGGCCCCTTTGGCAGTAGGAAACACATAGACTATTATGGAGATTGATTTTGGAATTTAGATGCACTCTTATTGATTGTGCTTGGCCGTACATGTTCATATCCTTAAAGATGTATCATGGGGGTGTTGCAACCTAGTAGACACAAATTTGACTAACAAGTTATAAGTACATGAGTCAAAAATTATGGAAAAGTAAAAGAAAAGATTCTTTCATTGTTTTACAAACCCTGCCCCAGGTCCCCTCCACCATGTAGCCCTCGCTCTAGTCTCCTGTGATGACAGAAATACCTAGTTATATATCTCTTTTAAACAGCTTTCTCCCTCCTCCGTTTCAGTGCAGTATACATTATGTTTCACTTTTATGTGCCAATTTTGCAGGGGAATTTCTCATGAAATATAACTAAAGTTTCAGGGATGGAGTTCCTCTTTGTAACTTAATTTTTCCCCCTAAATCCTAAAACTTCAGGCCTATAGAAAACATATCATTATGATTTAGTAACAAAGAACTTAAATCATGGGACAAAAGAAGCCTGCTATCCCTTTTACTATGTAGTAACTTTGGATAAATCATATGGACTTCCAGCCTAACATTACCTGATTTTAGGATTATGGTAAGGCTTAACTAGTACTTAAACAGTGCCTTCTGTATTAGAATATCTTTCTAGATGAAAAAAAAATTTCTTTCTGTATTAAGGGGGGGGAAAGCAGCTCTGGTGGCTTCTTGTTTTGTAATTTCAAGTGGGAACTGACCCATAGCTGATGCTCTGGAGAAACGTATGCATTTGATTGCAGAAAAGTGTCTTGCCACTAAGCCTCCCAGTACTCTGATGGCTTGTTGTTATGTGCCATCCAGTTGCCTGCGACTCAAAGCAACCCTATGTACAACAGCCCTAAACCCTGCTCTGTCCTGTGCCAATTTCAGTCTCTGACACACCCACCCCCACTACTCCAATTACTGAATCAATCCACCTTATAGAGGGTCTTCCCCTCCTGTGCTGTGCATGATGTCCTTCTCCAAGGGCTGGTCCCTCCTTGCAACAAGTCCAAACTATGTCAGACAAAGCCCTGTCAACTGAAAGGTAAGCAGTTTAAAATCACCAAGCTGCTCTTCAGAAGAAAAATGGTCAATCTCCTCCTTCGCGATTTACTGCCTCCAAAAACCCACTGGAGGGTCAACTTCAACTCGACAGTCCACAATAACAGATAAGAAAATATTACTAAATATTAGCTGCCACTATTGTTACTGTTATTAGAATCAGATTAGAAACTGGGAATAATCCTGGCATCCCACAATGCCCAACACAGGCACAAAAAATACTGAATGAATTGTGTGTGTATACATATACATGTACATATAATCATATACACATACATATAATCATATACACATACATATAATCACCTCCATTCTCTTCACCCTTTCTATGTGCCTAGGGTGAGTCATAGTTGACTGATGCCAACAACCAGAATTTCAACTTTATTTTCTGAGTGCGACTGGGCTACCTCTTCTGTAAAGCACCCGATACTCAAAGCAAAGTCCTTTCTTAAAATAGCAGTGTTTCAGCCTGGAAAATTCCTTTCATGAGCTGTTAAACTCCCTCAGAGTCCACCTCTAGTCTTAGGCACCATTCCTTTCTCAGGTTGACGTGGGAACCAGAGACAACATCGAAAAACAGCATTAATTTCGTTAGCACTGTCTGGAGCATGTACCATGTTGTTCGGTGAAGTCCAGCAAGTCTGACTCATAACGACCCTATGAACAGTAGAAATCAACCCCGTCCTAGCCTGCACCATCCTCATCTCTGACACATTTGAGCCCACTGCTGCAGTCACTGAGTCAGTCCACTTCCTTGAGGGTTTTCCTCTTATCCGACCTGCCATCTTTCCAAGAAATAGCCTTTTCTAGCAACATGCTCCAAATACTTAAGAAGTTTTGTCATCCTTGCCTCTAAGGAGCACTCTGGCTGCACTTATTTCCAAGACATATCCTATGCTTTTTCGGAAGTCCATGGGATATTCAGTGTTTCTTCCCAATAACGTCTCCATATATGTCTAGAACATAATTCTCTCAAAAATTATTACAGCTGTTGGGTTGGAACCGACTTACAGCTCACCCTGCAGCTGGGTTTATTTCAGAGGTAGTAAAAATCCCAAGAGAAGAGATTGCCTGTCTTTCCAAGGTGGAGCAGCTGGTGGATTCCAACCGACTACCCTCAGGTTGGCAGCACAAGTAATTCCTTATCCACTAAGCCATGAGAGCTCAGAATACAATTAATGTTCTGTAAATAATGTCTATTATATTTTATTATCATTACAAACCCCCACCCACCCACCCCCGGGCCAGGCCCGCCTCCTTTGCTCGGGTCTCAGCCCCAGCTGCCTATGTGAGTGGAGGAGGGATGCAGAGGGCGGTGGAGGTGGTGGGAGAACCTCGCCTGTCAGCTTTCCGGGTCTCCGCGCGCGTCCCCCGCAGGCCTGGATCCCGGGGTCCCCCGGGACCGCCGGGGAGGGCGGGAGGCCGGGCGGAGGCAGCCACCGCCGCCGCCGCAGGAGGCGGAGCGCTGCACCTGGCGGCTGGGTCCTCCGGCACTCAACCCTGAAACGGGTCCAGCCGGTAGTGCGCGCGGCGAGGCCGAGCCCGGAGGAAGAGGAGAGAAGGTCGCGCCGCCGGGTGCGCCCACCCCCACGGCCGCATCCCCTGCCGCGCCCCGCTCGCCGCATCCCCCCGGAGCCAGTGACCCGCCCGGGAT
>NW_006399751.1:23266056-23313402 GCF_000299155.1 Elephantulus edwardii | reverse complement strand
CAGCTGAGCGCCGCCGTCAGCAGCAGGTGAGCGGGGGCCTGGCGCGCCGGAGGGGGCGCGTGGGGGCGGCCGGGGAGCTCCACCCCGGCCGGCGAGGCAGCCGAAGGAGCCAGCGGGGGCGGGGAGCCCACCTCCTGCGTGCACACCTGCTGTCAGGGGAGGGGGCCCCGGAGCGGGGCCCGGCGAGGGCGGCCGGGGGTGGCCCCGCTCCCCGCCCCCCTCGCCCGCCCCCCAGCTTCTATGCTGCTTGTCATCTTGGTGGGGTGCTGGGGAGGCTGTCGCCGGCGCACCCTGGGAGGCAGCACTTCCGCAAACGTAATTGGAGTCGGGAAAACAAAGGCGCTGGCCGGGGAGCCCTCGCTGCGCGCCCGCAGCTGCCGCGGGTTTGGGGGGTGGGCCCTGTGCCCAGGCCCTGCCCGGCCCAGCCCGGCCCAGCCCCACCTGCGCCCTTGGGGTAAACATCCCCGGAAAAAAGGGGGAGGCGACAGCTCCCTGCGCCAGACAGCCCTGTGACAGGGACTTGGCCACTTGTGCGCCAGCGGGAGGAACTTGACATCGTCCGCCTGGCCAGGTGAACACATACGTGTAAGACACCTGGGCCCTTTGCTGTCAGAAATCCCCCACATCGCACTTCTTCACTGCATCACGCTCTACACCTTCTGGGGCCCTCTCGGAGTTCTAGATAGTACTAGCCCATCTGGGCCCCAGTAACTCTCTACACAGTCCCCACTAAGGTAGCAGTGAAAAAAATCCCAGCCCAACTTTCCACCTCATTTATCTCTTCTCCACAAGGACAGATAGGCAGATTAATTACCCATGTAGCCGGCACATGGTGCGTTTTTCTTCTCCCACACACATTTGCAATCACAAACATTTCCTTTCATCCTCTATTATTTACAGTAAGTACCTTGCAGAGCTACTGAAGCACAAAAAACATTGCCTGATACTCGCAGGGAAAATTACGAGGTGAGGTTTTAATCGCTACTGGTGTCTAGATCCTGTGTCGTTGGACAAGCCGCATCTTCCTCAGCCCCAGTTTTCTTGTGAAAGGAGGGAGGTAGTTTAAAAATGGCCAGGTTCAGTCAGAATTTTGTGTAAAGAGGGCCCCTCAATATAGATAAATATAAAGAGGGGTTTGGGCATCCCTTGGTCAATAACAGTTAAAACACTGTGCACTTAGCAGGGTCCTGGTGTCGGGAGTATCTCTTGTCCAAGGACAGGTAGTCAAGAGTCAGCTGAGGTTGTCTGCATCACTGATAACTGTATTAAGTAAAAGGAGGGGATAGAAAACCACCTCTTTTGTTAGCGGGGAATTTTGACTTTCGACACATAAACTGCTGGTCATTATTAGGTATGGAGCATATTTTTAATTAAATAGTAGTAGTTAGATGGTTTATGCTGGTCACAAGTGGTCAGTAAAAGGCACTTCCTTGGGAGTGGGTAAGACATTGATAATGAGTTCAGTGCAAGACATTCTGGGGGAGCAGGAGGAGAGATGCCATATTTCAGTAATGTATTAAAGCTGTAAAGCATGTTTACAATGATTGATTCCTAAGGCACTTTCTGTGTCTACATAAACAAGGCAAATGTAGAAACATGAAAGCAAAGTAAGACTGAGTTATAGAGGCTGGTTATAGTGCATTTAGAAAACATAAATAAAAAGCCAAATTAGTAAACATCATTGTACCAACAATTCTGTGAATAAATATATTTTAGACTTAGGAGTCCAGATTCTGGTCTGAATTCGGGCCTTAAAAGGTGTGTCAGAAAAATGGTTGTGAATTTCTCTTTTCCATTACTTATCTTATGGATAAATTGTTCTTTGCCTACCACCCCATCTTCCCCAGTATCTTCTAGGGACTAAGTAATCATCAAGCACCTATTATAATTTTGCATGCTTTGTGTGTTAGCATTACAACTAATATTATATTACTAACACCTGAGTTTCCTTTTCATTTCACGTCGTCATGCGCCATAGAGTTGGAACGAACCCATAGTTGACCCTCAAGTAGGTTTTCAGAGCGGTTAATCACACTGATTGCCCATCCTTCTCTCATGAAATAGCTGCTGGATTCAGATCTCATACCTTTGGGATTGGAGTGCAGCTTCTCATTACAAGTTGTATTTCTCCCCACGCTCTATTTGATGTATGTTTCTGCTTCTCTTAAATCTTAGACACATAACCCAAACCCAATACACTATCATTGAACGAATTGCAATGACAGGATTCATAGTCCTATTCTAATTTTATCTATTTGAGGCAGTCCTTTCAGGAACAGAGTTTGGAGCAACCCCAAAACTGTATGTACAAAACAAAGGTTTACATAACTAGTTTAAAAAAAATAACCCCCAAAACCATTCAAACAGAATTTGTCCCTTGCCTTTTATCTATTTTTTTAGACCCTCTGTAAATGGTTTCCAAAGTATAGCCAGCAAAGATTATTCTAAAACATTAAACATGTAACTGTGCTTTTATTCTAAACCTTTAAAAAATTCTTTGCTTTATGCTGTGAAAAGATAAGGAGTCTAAGATGTTTCCATGTTACTTTCTTGGCACAGAAACAAGTATATATTAAATAATGAATTATTTGACAGTAGAGATAGCTTTAAATGGTAAGTATTAACTCTTTCATCACTGTGGCTCTTGATTATGCTTTGGCCTGTAATTAAGTTCTAGCTTTTTCTTTTCATTTCCTCTTCTAATCCTTTCTTTGTACTATTATTAACTAGAAGGATTTTTAAGATGCCATTTCCACGTTAATAGATTTCTCAGGTAGCTGCATGTTTTGGGTGCCCTGACTGAGCAAATGTACAATGACAGAAAATAAGAATTTTAATAATAAAATCAGGAACTCTATTGGATAAGGAGTTGTTCTGCCAACCTTAAGGCAGGTGATTGAAATCTACCAGCTGCTCCAAGGGAGTAAAATGGGCAGTCGTCATCTTCCTTTTTTTATTTACAACCTCTGAAGGGCTGATTTGATAGCACATAACAAGAAGAAAAACACGTTAACATTTAATAGATAAAATTCTGTTGCCAAAATTATGTATATTTGAAAATGTGTAGAACCTATATATGGGACATAATGATCTACTCTGGACCTTCAAAGACCTCTGTAATAACGCCACAGGCTGCACAGGTGAAGCTTTTGCCCTAGGGGAAGCTGGCTGCTTTCAGACTTGCTTCTGTGGCTCAGGGTAGACAGAAGGGAGTGGACCTTGATGTTCTGGGTTGGGCTGCCTTAATGAGACTTGCCCTGACATCCCAGATTGAACAGAAGCCAAGTATTTACACTTAAAATTAAACCTTTTGTAACCTTTTTGTTCTCCTGATAATCTTGGTTCAGTAATTTGAAAAATTTAAATGGTTTGAGTTCTGGTGGAGATTAGAGCATAAATGAATATGGGGAAGGCTGATCATTAGTTAGGCCACCCTCTGAGTACCAGCATTTCTAATTGCAGCTTCTGGCAGTTTGCTCTTTGTTTGGAAAGATGTGAATATTACCTTGGTTCTACTTAAGTTTCTAACTCAAATTCATACGTTCTATTCATTGTTCTTATTCAAACAATCTTCTAGGTCTTATAGCCCTGGTGTATCCAGTTGCTGTACAGAAATAACTTGTGGTTGCTGTGAAGCTGAACACTGTGACACTGATGTGTCAAATGCTATAACGGTTACCCATGGTGGTCAGTGTTTGGTGGCGCTCCCTGTTGAAACAAGCTTGGAAGCAGGAGTGGCATCCACTTCTGAAATAGCTTGCCTCCAGAAAGCCTATGAACCTGGAGAAAGGATGAAAGTCATGCAAGTGTTGAGGACTTTTGTTCATAGGGTCCCTATGAGTTGCCTACGACTCAATGGCACTTAACAACAACAACATTCGGTTTTGACAAATAAATATAGAATATTCATAGTAACTTTAATAAACCTCACTTTCTATCTTGAAAATCAATTCAGTTTGTTGTTGGAAAAGCCCACAAGATACAAAATAATTTAAAATCGTTTCATGCTGTAATAGGAACTGTGAGCTCTTTATATTGGGCTTGTTTTAAAGTATGAAGTTTATTTGCAGAGATAGAGGAAATGAGGTTTGAGGCCTGTCTTGAATTTGTGTTATACTGTGTTGGCACAATATTTAATAAAAACCTAAAACAAATATATAGGCATCTGTTTCCCTGATGAGTGGTAAAGTCCAAAGAATATAAACCATAAGTTGGTTTTTTTTAAATTAAATTTTAATTGCTGGTTTCCATGCAATGAAAGCAAAAATTTTGGGGGATTGTTTTACTAAAACCGTCTTTAGGGTTAAAGGCTGTTTTCCTCTACCCTTAAGAGATGAAAATAATTAGTTCCTTTTGTTCTTACAAGGCTGAAGGGAAATAGGACTTTATTTCTTTTGTTTCAGATTTACAGTGCTTCAAATATAATGAAAATATTCCTTCATACGGCTGTACTTTAATGAATAGCTATTTTGGGCCTAGAAATATTTAATTATTCTGGTCCATATTCCAACAGTGTGTTTTGTAGTGAGCACATTCAGGAATCTTTCGTGGCCTACTGGTAAGGAATTTTGCTGCCCACCCAAAGGCGGTTTGAATCCACCAGCTGCTCTGTGGGAGAAAGATAGGCAGTCTCCTTTTGTGTGATTCACAGCCTCTGAAAACCCACTGGAGGGTCAGCTGTGCATCGGTTCTGACTCCACGGTACAGAAGAACAACAACAACAACTTAAAATATTAGGTTCTAGCCATTGTCAGTTATATAGCTATATGCACTTTGATGGATAAAATATTAGTCTTGATTTCTGGGTAGATGGCCAGAGAATTCTGGAATGCTTACTTGGCAAGAATCCAGAGTCTTAATTAGATGTTACTGTTAGGTGCCATTGAGTCAGTTCCAGCTCATGGCAACTCCATGTACAACAGAAAGAATTCTTGACCAGTATCACACCATCTTCGCAGTCATTGCCATGTTAGAGGCCATCACCATCATTGCAGTCGCTGACAGTCCATCTCCTGAGGGTCTTCCTTTTCTTCTTACTTGACCAGGTAAGATGCTGCTCTTCAGGATCACATGTTAAAGTACTGAGACAGTCTCACCATACTCATTCTAAGAGCATTCTGGCTGTAGTGTTTCCAAGATAAGAGTTGTTCATTCATGGTGATTTAGTATCCTGCCCCAGTACCATAACTCAAAGGCATCAGTTTTTCTTCAGTCTTCCTTATTTGTGGTCCAGCTCTCACATGCATATGAGGCTGATTATAATGTTGTGGCTTTGGTCAAGTGCACTCAGTCCTTAAAGTGATATATTTGCCTTTTAATGCTTTTTCAGTGTGGTCTTTTGAAGTAGATTTCCCAGTGCATTGCCTTTTTTGGACTGCCACTTCCGTGGGTGTTATTGTAGGTTCAAATAAAATTAAATCCTTGTAAGTTCAGCATTTTCTTCTGCTAAGCATGATGTTGCTTTTTGGTCCAGTTGTGAAGGGTTTTGGGTTCTTTATGTTGGGATGCAATTCATATTGAAGTTTTCGGTGTCATAAGTGCTTCAGTTTCCCTTCTTACTCTGTGGGACATATTGTTTCTCATCTGTGTTTGCTTTCACCATCACTCAGCTCTCCTCCCCTGTCTTCTTAACCGTGTGCTCGCACAGAGGCTCGGCCCACACCAGGATTATTTTTGAGCAAAACATAACCAGGTCCACACGAGGGGATTCACCCACGGTTGATCTTCCTGTTGTCTCCTGCCTTGCACAATTCTTTGTCCAAGAAAGGGAGGCCAAACTAAAGCATTCACTGCACGTAACAAATGACCTTGTATGCTGAGAGGTTACAGGAGTGGAGGACAACATCAAATTGCTAGTGCACTCCCTTAAAGAGTATGTATATTTGAGCAGACAGGGAATATCTATTAAAAGATGACAATAAAATTATCTGTTAGATTCAGTCAAGCTTAGGTATGCGAACCACACCTGATGGAAGGACTCAGGAAAATGCAAGTTCATTCTTTATTCAGATGTTATGAAGGGTTGCATTAGTACAAATCATAGAATACTGTTTTTTCTAAAGTGACAGACTATCGATATCACAGAATATTGATACCTGCAATTAGAGTCAAGATCAGCATCCTAAAATAGAAGTTCAAAGGTTGTAACGCCTTTGTTAGGATTGCTGGTAGCAAACCCCTGCCAGCCGGTGTTCACAATAGAGCTGTAATGCTCTTTGTAAACACACGTATGGCCATGCCAGGCTTTTGCTTAGGGACTCCCCATTTCTTTCAAAGTGAAAAAAAATGGCTGCAAATAATTAGTGTGTATACATTCCAGAACACAATCTGCCTTAATGCTTTTTTAAAAAGTATAAATAACTTGAATGTGAACGTATTTCTTTATTAGGATATTCGCAAAACATCTCTCTCATGTGACAGCATCTCTCTTCCACCTTGTGACAGAAAGCAAGAAGGAGGGCTTTCTGAGGCAGCACCAAGGGTCTGCTGGAGAAATTCTCGTTCCCAGAGACAGGAGGTTTCTTGGGTTTGATTGTCTCTGCTGCAGTCTTCAGCCAGTTCTCCATGTCTGTTCTGGATTCCTTCATTCCAGGACCAACTGACCCTGTTCTCTTCCCACTCTAGACCCCTTCCAGGCCTAGGCAAGCTGTCCAAGTTCCCCTCAGCCAGGCTGCCTCCACAGCCTGTAGCATGTCTTTTCCTTACGTTTGCCACCATAGGAGCAGAGGAGGGATCTGAGGGCAAATATAATTTCACATCATGAGAGCAAACTGCCCTAGCAACTGACCCTTGGAAATAAACCTAATAATCTTAGCAAAACAAAGTTTCCTGCCTAAATGATTCATATTTCTCTAGACAGAAGAGGAAGACCTATATCACATCACATTTTTTATTTTATACTAGTTTACATACAAAGTTCGTCAAGTTCAAATACATTGTTTTTCACGATCACGTCACATTTAAGAAACGAGCCTGTATGCCAGGCAGGAGTGTCGAGTGTTTATTCAGTCCTGCCCTGCTGTATGCCTGCACACAGTGGTATCCAGGAGTTAGCAGATGGAAGTAGGAGGCAGATTACTACTCTTGTCAGGTTTTTCTTGTCCTTTCCTGCTTTGAACATGGCCCCTCTGCTGATTCGCTTTCTACTGGGTGTAAGAGGATGGGGAGGTGAGGGTGGATGAGAAATAAGGAGAGAGTCGCTCAGCTGTGAGCCTGCCTTGGTGGTGAAGGTGCAGACGATGACAGGCCTGGACATGCCAGAGGCCTGTCCCTGGGCCTGCTCAGTGCTTAGCACTGAGAGTTGCAGGATGACGGCCAATGGCTTGATGTCTGTGACATCACAGTGTTGAGGGGTTTGAGCTCTGGTGGCCTAGTGGTAAGAAGCTGCATTGCAATCCCAAAGGCACCTGGTTCACATCCACCAGATATTACGTTCTGGAAGAGATTGGGCAGTCTTCTCCTGGGCAAGTTACTGCCTCTGAAAACCTACTGGAAGGTCAGTTGTGGATTGGTTTTGACTCAAAGGCAAAACAACAACCACAACATTGGCTCTTTCAGAAATCTGCTTATATTATAAGACTGTGAAACAAAGTCCAGCAGATTCTTGGTGAGAGGACCGATTTTCAGGTTTACATCTGCTTTAGTCATAGTGTAATGCAAGCACAGCAGAGATTGGGAGAATGGTGCAGGCTTGGGTAGGGTTTGATCACAGTGAGTCACAGTGAACTCACCAGCTTCTATCCGCAGCAGTCAGAGCTGTGGCTCCTTGGTGCCACCAGTCCCCAGGAGTGACCAGAGTCAGAGCAGAGGCGCTCATGCTTGTCAGGAGGTCATGTGGAGAAGGAGCAAAAATATGCATCGTGTTTTAAATCCTCATTCCTACCCAAATGAAAAGTGTTATTGTGTTGTTTTGAAGGGGAATGCTGGTAGCCTGGTAGGTAAGGAGTGTTGCACTATCAACTCAAAGGTAGGAGGTTCGGATACACCAGTTGCCTCAAAGGAGAAAGTTGGGTACTTTCCACCCGTGTGAATTACAGCCTCTGAAAACCCACTGAAGGGTCAGCTATGAGTTGATTTAGACTCGAAATCAATGAAGATTTGACGATTTTGAAGACAGAGTCCTTTGAAGATGAAAACTGTGAGTGTGCTTAGCTGTTAACTCAAAGGTAAGAGGTTTGAGTTAACACAGAGACACTTTGGGAGAAAGTTCTGGCAATATACTTCTGAAAAGCAGCCACTGAAAACCTGATGGGACATTGTTCTACTCTGACACAACTCAATTTACTTTTTTTTTTTTTTTTTTGGTTTGTTTTGTGGATGAGGAGAATGGAAGCTTTAGGGAAGTTTCTTGATTCTCAAAGCCCCTCTATTCACTCCAGTTTCTTGAAGTCGGTATCTCATTCATCACTCAAGAATTGCTTAGTGTTGTGTCCACAACTACCACATCCTCAGTCATCAGGTTGACTCCAGTGTAGAAGGTAGGACAGAACAGACATGTGTCTCTTGAGACCCTATTAAGACAGCATAATCTGTCCCATAGAGTTTATGAGGCTATGGTCTTTATGGAATTAGACTACCACATGTTCACCTGCTGGATAGTTTATGGTTCAAGCCTTGGTTAGCACCCTAGAACTAGTATTGTGTACATTACCCTTCTTAATCAAACTTCTAGGTGTACCTTTTTTGAGTGACCCCTGCTTTTTATATAGCTGTTAGACCTGTTAAGTCCACTCCAACTTGAAATGACCCTAAATACAACACATCAAAATCTTTTCTGACCCTATGCCACCCTAAACTATCTCTTAACAATGGGTTTAAGCCCATTGTTGCTCTCACTGTGTCAATATCTTGTTGAAGGTCTTCCTCTCTTGCTGATTCTCTGCTTTTCCAAATATTGTATCTTTTTTGACTGGGTCCTCCTAATACCATGCCCAAAGCATGTGAGACAATTCCTCATATCTTTGTTTCTAAGGAGTACTTTGGTTATACTTCTTCCTGTACAAATTTGTCTATTGGTAATCTGTAGCATATTCAGTATTTTTCATCAACACCATAGATAATGTATTCAGTTGTACCAGTGATTTTTAATTGTCCAACTCTCACATGTATATGAAGCAGCTGGAGATACCATGGCTTAGGTCAGGCACACTTAAATCTTTAACATTAGAGTATTTCTCTTGAGCCATTTAAAGAGTTCTTTTGTAACAGATTTTCCCAGTTGTTATTGTTAGGTGCTGTTGAGCCAAGTGTGGCTCATAGTGACCCCATGAACAAAAGATCTGAACCCTGCTCTATCCTGTGTTATCCTCATACTTTCTAATATACAAGAGTTCATTGTGGCACTCACTGCATCGGTCCACCTGGTTTGAGGGTCTTCCTCTCCCTCGCTTACCTTCGACCCTTCCCAGCATCATGCCAAAAATATGTGAAACGAAGCCTCATCATTCTTGCCTCAAAGAACACTCCAGCTGCACCCTCTCCAAGACATCTGTTTGTTCTATTGGCCATCCGTGGGATGTTCAGTGCTCTTCTCCAACACCACAGCTCAAACACACCAGTTATTTTTCTGTCATCCTTATTCATTGTCCTGCTCTTAGATGCATAGCAAGTGATTAAAAAAGACTATGGCCTAAATCAAATGTACCTTATTCCTCAAATTAATGTCATTACTCCTCAATAATTTAGAGAGGTCCCTAACTGCAGATTTTCCCAATGTAATGCATCTCCTTATTTCCTGACTGTTGGTACCAAGGTTATTAATTGTGGATTCAAGCAAGATGAAGCTATTGACAATTTAAGTCCCCTCTCCATCCATCATGATGCTGCCTATAGGTCTAGTGGTAAAAAAAAAAAATTTAAAAAAAAATCTTTGTTTTCTTGACATTGAGATGCAATCCATTCCAAAGGCTGCACTCATTGATCTTCAGCAACAAGTGCTTCAAGTCCTCCTCACTTTCGGTAAGCAAGTGTGTGTCATCTTCATAATGCAGGTTATTGATGAGTTTCGCTCTAACTTTGATGTCACACTCTCTTCACAGAGTCCAGCTTCTTGAATAATTTGCTCAGCATACAAATTGAATAAGTATGGAGAGAGAATATGACCCTGATGCACTTCCGTCTTAATTTTAAACCATGCAGTGTTCCCTGCTCTATTTGTACAGCCTCCTGGTCCAGGTGTAGGTTCCACATAAGCACAATTAAGTGCTCTGGGACTCCCATTCTTTTCAATGTCAGCCACAACTTGTTATGATCCACACAGTCAAATGCCTTTAGTCAATTAAGCACATAGAAACATGGTCTATACTGTTTTTTTCAGGACATTTTATTTGATTTCTTGACTACTGCTTCTATGGATGTTTATTGTGGATTCAAGTAAAAAAAAATCCTTGACAACTTCATGACAACCTCAGTCTTTGGTCATGGAGTTGCTTATTGGTTCAGTTCTGATGACGTTCGTTTTCTTGGAGTTGAGATGTAATCTGTCCTGAAAGGTATGGTTTTTGTATCTCATCAGTAAGTACTTCAAGTCTTATTTGTTTTTTAAATACCCTAGGTGTTATTGATGCTCAATCTCTAGTCTTTGAATTTTCAGTGTAACTCTTTAAAACCATAACTTCTGTCATCCCTTAGCCTTTTCTTCAAGGCCCACCAGAACCTATTCCTGTTCAGTAGCTTCATATGTCCTCTGGCCCTCAGAATCTCTCAAACCTTTTTTGTCATTTTCAGCTGCCTTTTCATTTCCCCACCCTAGAATAGTTGTCTCACTCTTCTTTGCCTGAAGGAAATTGTTCCCATTTCCCATGGTTCTAATAAAGTCGTTTTTGTGACACTCGCTATCTGATGTGTAGGCTCTCAGAATTTGAAAATACTTTTTTATATGTAATAGATTTTGATAGTTAAGCATGCAGTATTACATGTTTTTATTCTTTAGGTTTGTTATATTTTACGTATGTGTATTTGTGTTTTGGGCAAATCTTTGAGGCCCAAGACTAAGTTGTTGGCATTCTTTCTTGCCTTTGCACAGTGCATTTAGATGCTGCTGTTATTGTTAGATGCTCTTGAGTCAATTCTGATTCGTAGTGGCCCTGTGTGTTGTAGAATGTAACACTGCCCAGTCTTCTGCCGACCTCACAATCATTGTTACGTTTGAACCCCTATTGTAGCCACTATGCCAGTCCATCTTATTGAAGGTTCTTTTCTTGCCCACTTAGCGTCTACCAACCATGATGTCTTTCTGTAGGTACTGGCCATTATTGACAATGTGTCCAAAACATGAGATGAAGTCTTGCCTTTCTACCTTCCAGAAGCACTCTGGCTATACTTCTTTCTAGAGAGATTTGTGTGTTGTTTTGTTGTTATGTGCCGTCGAGTCGTTTCCGTCTCATAGCGACCCTATGCACAACGGCCCTAAACCCTGCTCTATCCTGCGCCAACCGCACCGCCTCTGACACACCCATCCCGATTACCCCAGTCACCGAATCAATCCATCTCATAGAGGGTCTTCCCCTCCTGCGCTGTCCCTCCACCCTCCCAAGCATGATGTCCCTCTCCAAGGACCCGTCCCTCCTGGCAACATGTCCAAAGTATGTCAGACGAAGCCCCAGAATACTTGCCTCCAAGGAGTAGCTTGGTTTAATCCTCTCCAAGATGAATCTGTTTGTTTTCCTGGCAGTCCATGGTACATTCAGTACCCTTCTCCAGCACCACAGCTCAAAAGCATCCACTCTCCTTCTGTCCTCCCTAGTCATTGTCCAACTCTCTGATGCATAACAAGCGATTGCAAATACCATGGCCTGTATCAGGCGCACCTTCGTCTCCAGAGAGACACTGTTGCTCCTGAGTACCTTAGAGAGGTCCCTAACAGCTGACTTTCCCATCGCAAGATTTGTGTAGAATCTGAAAATCTAGAATCTTCTGGAAGTCTGTTCTGTATTCCATAATTCTGTATTCCATAATTACCACTCCATAATTCAAAAGTATCTATTCTTCATTCTCTGATATTCAGTATCCAGCTTTCACACGCATATGAAGCAATTAAATATATATATAAAATAAAATATTATATAAATGTGTTTGCTTTGTTTATGGAGAGGAATGTGGCATCAGGAGTGAAGGAAGACCCATTAGCTGCCTAAATTATGCAGATGACACAGCCCTAAAGGCTGAAACTGGGGAAGGTGAAACATTTACTCCAGAGGGTCGAGGACTGTAGTTTGAAATATGGATTGAAGCAACTTCAAGAAAACAAAGATTCTCGCCACTGGGCCAACTGGCAGTATCATGGTAGATGGAGAAGAGACTGAGATTGTTAACAGTTTCAGCTTGCATGGTTCCACAGTTAATACTTGTGGCACCAATAGTCAGGAAATCAAAAGACAAATTGCATTAAGAAACTCTGTCATCAGGGACCTCTTCAGATTGCTGAAGAGCGTGTATGTCAGTTTTGAGACTAAGGTGCACCTGATTCAGACCATGGCCTTCACATTTACTTGCTATGTATCAGAGAACTGGGCAATGACTAAGGATAACAGAAGAATTGACGCTTTTGAGTTGTGGTGGGGGAGCGTTGAACATACCATGGACTTCCAAGATAGAGCAGGGTTTAGGGCTGTTGTACATAGGGTCATTAGGAGTTACAAGTGACTCGGTGGCACATAACAACAACAGTGGTATTTGTTTCAAAAATTAGGATAACGTATCCCAGTGAATCCCCTTTAAAATACAACTATATTGTCAAGATGAGGCAATCACTGGGTATACATTGCCTTTTTTGTATGAAGCATTTGCCGCCTAGCAGACAGGTTTTCTCTGGGAGCCTGGGAAAGGACCACTCAGAATGCCAACGGTGACAAGTTCTGGTATTTGAGTTCTGAGAACACTTCAACGTTGTTTGCAGGCAACTGTGGAAAGCTTTAAGGGCACCCTGATTGTCTGGATGATTCAAACAGAACAGAGTAGAATCTGCTGGGCTGCCAGGCATAGGCCCAGTTTTGACTCTTTCACGATTTAGCTCAGTCCCAGACATGAAGTTTCCATGGCAGAATGCCCCAAAAAGGAAGAGGAGGATTCCAGGATGGTCACTCACCTTTGTACATGTTAATGCCCTTGCACCATGTGTAACAGTCACAGTCCAAACTTGCCTTTCACTTTCCCGACATTGCCTAGCTGGTTAGACCCAACAGAGTGTGGAAATTATTGTTCCATATCACTAATATCACACACACACACACACACACACACACACACAAAATCCTACTGAAGATTATCCAGAAATGACTGGACCTGTACATTGATAGAGAACTACTAGAATTACAAGCTGGGTTTAGAAGTGGTCGTGGCATTAGAGACATTATTGCCAATGCCAGCAGGATCTTGGCAGAAAGCAAACAGTACCAGAGGGATATCTATCTGTGTTTCATTGACTATGCAAAGGAATTTGACTGTGTGGATCACAACAAATTGTGGTTAACCTTGAGGAGAATGGGAATCCCAGAACACTTTATTGGGCTTACGTGAAACCTATACTTGGGCCAGGAAGCAGTCCTTAGAATAGAGCAAGGAAACATTGCATGGTTCAAAATCAGGAAGAGAGTGTGTTAGGGATGTGTCTTGTTCCCATACCTCAATCTTTATGCAGAACAGATCATTTGGAAAGCAGGGCTTTGTGAAGAGGAATGTGGCATCAGGATTGGAGGAAGACTCATGAACAGACTACATTATGCAGATGACACAACTCCTGTCAGGAACCTTTACATAATACTGAACGGCAATGATGTCAGTCTAGAGACTAAGGTCAAGTCCATGGTCTTTGCAGTTACTTTCTATGCATCAGAGAGCTGGATAATGACTAGTGATAATAGAAGAAGAATTGATGCCTTTGTGTTGTGGTGCTGAACAAGAGCCTTGAACATACCATGAGTACCAAGAAAACAAATAGGTCACTTTTGAAGCAAGTGAAACAAACCAAGTTTCTCCTTGGAGGCTAGTATTTTGAAGCTCTGTCTTTGGGCATATGGCCAGAAGGGACTGATCCCTTGGAGGACATCATGCTCAGCAGGGTGGAGGAATGATGGATTGATAAAGTAACTAGGGCGGTGGGAATAGGTGTGTCAGAGTCAATGAGATTGGCTCAGGACAGGGCAGGCTTCTGAGCTGTTGTACATAAGTTGCTATGAGTCACAGGTAACACAATTTTCAAATACAACAAAGTGGTATTTCAAAAGGGAACTCTGGTGGCCTAGAGGTAAGAAACTGAGCTGAAACCCTGAAGGCACATGGTTTGAATCTACCAGATGGCTCTGCAGGAGAAGGATGGACAGTCTCCCCCCACACACACCCCCTCATGCAGTTAACTGCCTAGTAAAACCCACTCGAGGGGCAGTTATGGGTCAGTTCTGACTTGACAGCACACAACAATAAAGTAGTATTTTAGGGAGTTCTGTGGCCTAGTGGTAAGAAGCTGTGCTGGAATCCCAAAGGCACATCGTTCAAGCCTACCAGCTGCTCCGCGAGAGTGTGTTGGGCAATCTCCTCTTGTGTGATTTATTGCCTCTGAAAACCAACTGGAGGGTCAGCTATGGTTCCAGCTTGATGGCACACAACAACAACAACAACAAAGCAGTATTTATGGGGGGGGGTTACTCAAACGGACTCTCAGTGCAATGCCTTTGAAGAAATCTCTGTTCTAGAAATACTGAGGCTCAATTTTTTTAATATATTTGAGTATAGTTAGTGAATCCCAGGAGTCGAAAGGGACCATGCTGATAATTTGCACTAGCAGTTCCAGTCCTCCTCTGATATACTGCTCAAAGGCTCAGAGAATGAACAGGAGTGACCGAGAGGGCTCAAGAAGTAGATGTCCTCGTTTTGTAGCTGCAGATTTGGACAGTGGTGTGAATGAAGCGTGTCCCTTCTGTGTTTTCCAGGAGTGTGTGGCCCTTGTCACTGATTGGTATGTCGCTGCTGCTTTGTAGCTCTTGTTACCTTCACTATATACCATCATGGTTAGAAATCTGATCTCTGATTACTATTATTACAAATAATAATATACTCAAACACTAATTTCCATTTAAAAAAAATCCCTTAGTAACTTAGACCCATTTACACACTTAGGTCATGTATTTGTGGATCACTCAGTTTCTCTCTGAGCAGTTTTAATTTAAATATTTAATGGTGAAAGCTATAAATTTTAACAAGAACGATTTCATCTCCTCTCATCAATAATTCAGACATACCTGCTGTTTGAGTGACTCAGTGGAGGTACTGGTAGAAACAGAATCTCTTTATAGGGTTTAAAAAGAGACTGTGTTATACTTGGACAGCACTGGTGTTGATGACTGTTATTAGATAGTGAAGATGAGCAAACTTTTGGTTTTCTAATAAAACAAATGTTCTCTAAATCCAGTTAAGCTTAATTATAAAATTGCAACAAAGATGAATTTTCCAGAGTTCATAAGTTTTATTTTATGCATAATTTGAAATGTCTCTGTCCTCCTTATATTCCCTCCAAGTTTCATTTTTTAAAAACATCCAAACGAACTCTTAACACTCAGAAATTTAAAATATGCTTTATGTTGGTATATGATTTAATAAGCAACACTTCCCACACTTTGTAAGCAGTTTAATTACCTCATCCACCATATAAATGTTTTTGTTGGTCTAACAACAAAATAAAAATATTGCTCTAACAGTATTATGGCACATTGAACTTGATCTAATTAAACCAGAGCATATCCGGCTTTGGGACATACTCTAATTTGATTAAAATACAAGCATTTTATTATTTGTTCTTGTTTCTGATCCTGTATTTACATGAATGACTGTAGTTATGCTTTATTGCTTTACTATCAAAGTCTATATATGACCAGAAAATATTAAGTCTAACAATTGATGTCATGAATTAAATAGTTTTTGTTCATATATTTGGATTTGAAATTTATATGAAAGTTACTGTGTTTGACATTTGTAAACAAAATGCTTCCTGTTACTTTGTAAGCATTTCCTTACTTGCTTTGCAGTGTTGATGTTTTGAAAATGACTGATCATATGTACCAGGAGGACCTTATCATACCCTTATGAAGATAGACCTATTATTTTAACTAAGAAAGGGAAGAATGAGTAGAAAGATACTTAACTGAGATTTCAGTCAACTTTCTGATGTAAGATACTTTGGAGGGTGAATTAGTCCTTGGACATCAGTTCTGGAGCATCACTTGCTTATTCAGGAAATGATGTTCTTTCTCTAAAATACTTGGTGAGAATGTACTGGTTGATTTATGGAAGATTAATGGAATGAATAATTAAAGGCCATTCTGGAGCACTAGGTGAGAATGCGTGCAGTTGGACATGCTGTACTATTCTGGATAATATTTTTAGCCAATGATAAAAGGATCCTAGTGGCTGATAGGAATTACTGTCTTTTCCAAAGACATAACTCAGATGACATGTCTTTTTTTCTATTTTTACTTTTAAAATTAGTTATGGGCATAACTGAAAAAAATCAGTGCATTTCTAATATTTTGTTTAAAACAAGCAGACTCTACTTTTAACACCCATCTCTGTATTTTTAGATGATTATTATAAAACTAAGTCCAAAGAATATTTAGGTGTGTTTTGGGGGAGGGAAAAGATGATGAAATGGAGTTAGAACTTGATCAGTATACACAGCTGACTTGGATAGATGAAGGCAACAATAAGAAAGGAAATAAAGTATAGAACTCGGTAGGAAATCTTTAATTGCTGGGCAACAAAAGATTGGACTTTGCTTTATATCCCTTCAGGTTTTCTGGGAAATATTTTTATTTAGCCATTAAGAAATTAGTAATAATTTTTAAAGCTTTCTAGCTGTGTTGAAATATTAATTTTTAGGGGAAAATAGAAATTATCTAATGACAAGCCTTTATTAAGCAGTGTTTCTGCTGTATGCCTAGAGCTTTGTTACAGATTGAAAACTAATCTGCAAGCATAATTCTGGAAGATTTTCAGAAAGTTATTCATTTTTGTAAGGAGAAAGGAGATAACCAAGGAATGGCAAATGATGTTGATATTTCCATCTGGCAGAGAGGATGAAGAGTAATCACTGCAATTATCTACCACCTGTAGTCGGAATATATCTATTGAAATTTTACATTAAAAACATTGATGCAAGAAAGACTGTGATTATTACATCATTTGCATAATAGGAAAAAAGGAATTCTGATGGGATGTAA
This sequence comes from Elephantulus edwardii, assembly GCF_000299155.1. Taxonomy (NCBI): domain Eukaryota; kingdom Metazoa; phylum Chordata; class Mammalia; order Macroscelidea; family Macroscelididae; genus Elephantulus; species Elephantulus edwardii. Next base: position 23,296,195 of record NW_006399751.1, on the reverse strand, counting down.
CACAGTTCCTGTGAATTTATAGTGCTGATATATTGCTAATCTCACATGAAAACACCATGAATTTTGAAGAGGTTTAATAGCATTTTGTTATCCAAAACATTGTTATGTGTCATCAAGCTTGAACCAACTCAGCAGACCCTTCGGCAGGTTTTCACAGGCAGTAAATCACGTTGGAGGAGATTGTCTTTCTCCACATGAACAGCTAGTGGATCCAGACCAGCTTCCTTTGGGTTGGTAGTGCAGCTCATATTCCCCTCCAGGCCACCAGAGCACCATCCTGCACATTTTGTTGTTGTTGAGTCCAGTACAGCTCACAGTGACCCAGCGAATAACAGATCTGAGCCCTGCCTTATCTTGTGCCGTCCTCACCAACTCCCATACACGTGAGTCCATTCATTGCTGCCTTCTCCGGGTCAGTATATCTCTTGTACTGATCCTTGTCCTTATAAACTCAAGAAATGTTGGCTGTCCCCATTCTACCCCACTCCCGAGATTCTCTTGAACAGATATCCATAAAAATGCCTCTGGGAAAATATAAATCATAAAAAGCAACATGAAAATGGTTAGCATCCAGGTTTTATTGTCATGGGTATAGTGCTGAATTCCAGTGGCAAATGTGCAGTTAGCGCCTTTTATTACAATTGTGGTTATGGTCAAGAGCTTATTTTGGTTTTTCTCTGTAAACAGAATGATTTTTAACTTCCCTCTGTTTCCAAAAGCATTCCAGACATGACGGAGCAATGGATTTGTTTAAATAGCAAAACCAAGAAACTATAAGTAATTTTTGCTTTCAGCCTCTCATGTTTACTTTAGACATAACCCCAGCAGCTGTACATTTTCCCTAGGAATTAATGAAAGGATTGGGAATAAACCTGAACCCTAATGCTGCCTTTGGAAGATGTGATTTTTTATTTTCCTTTATAGGTATTTTATGACTGCCAGTGACAAATGACCTCTCTCTCACGGTTATTTTTCGCTACAGTTTGGAACTCCTCAGGTTCCTGCATAGATTAAGCTGTTACAATTTTCATTACTAAGCCATCTCCTAAATTTTACTTTACAGATCAACAATCAGAATCTTGAAGGTGGCAGAATTTCGGATGGTGGTGGTGAGCCATGGCGGCAGACGATAAAGTTGCCATCTTAACTGATGATGAAGAGGAACAGAAGAGGAAGTACGTGCTTGCTGATCCCTTTAATGGTGTTGCCAGGGAGCCAGAACCACCTTCAAATGAAACACCCTCCTCCACAGAAACCCCTGCCGTCTCAGAGGAGGAAATAGACTGGATAGAGAAGCACTGTGTGAAGATAAACAATGATCTTCTCATTTCCAAGGTCTTCTATTTTTTCTTCTACTCTGCCTATGGCTCTCTGTACCCACTTTTGCCCGTGTATTACAAACAGCTGGGGATGTCTCCAAGCCAGAGTGGGCTGCTAGTAGGTATTCGCTACTTCATTGAATTCTGCAGTGCGCCCTTTTGGGGTGTCGTTGCGGATCGCTTTAAGAAAGGCAAACTTGTCCTGCTCTTTTCTCTTCTGTGTTGGGTTCTGTTCAACCTGGGCATTGGATTTGTCAAGCCTGCTACCTTGAGATGTGTACCAAAGATTCCCCCAACAGCTCACCCCACTAATGCAAGTCACGTGCTAACCAGCCTGCCAATGAATTTTTCCACTGTCTCTTCTCTCACTCTTGGCTCCCCATTACCAGAAACGCGGAAGAAAAGGGACCTCCTGCCTTCCGGCGGTCCACTGACATTAGAAATTGAGCCCAACGTCTCAGAACCTGTTACCTTTACGTTAGCTCCAAGCAAGAGCACGGAACCCACTCTGCAGCCTCAGCCAGGTGAGATAACGGACCATATCATGGACTTGACCTTAAGCCCAAGCACAGTTGTCTCTGTTCCCCTAGGAAATATAACCAGGGAATCAACCACTGCTGTTGTTACTACCACCAAAGCTGTACCTTCTGACAAAGTCATTCTGGTTTATGATCAGCAAGAAGTTGAAGCTATATTCCTGGTAATCTTGGTAGTCGTCATAATAGGAGAATTTTTCAGTGCCTCTTCTGTCACGATTGTGGACACAGTTACACTCCAGTATCTGGGGAAACACAGAGACCGCTATGGATTGCAGCGCATGTGGGGCTCCCTGGGCTGGGGCTTGGCGATGCTCTCCGTAGGCATTGGGATTGACTACACCCATATAGAAGTGCTCATTGATGGAAAGGGGTGTAAGCCCCCTGAGTACCGGAACTACCAGATTGTCTTCATTGTCTTTGGTGTACTCATGACCATGGCCTTGATTGTTGCTACTCAGTTCCGGTTCCGCTACAACCACTTCAACAACAATGACACTAAAGGAAAAGAGGTGGAGATCCCACAGGTGGAGAGGAACAACTCCACAGAATCCTCTGAGGAGACGCAGACCACCACGAGCCACACACAGGCCTTCAACTTTTGGGACTTAATCAAACTTCTTTGCAGCGTGCAGTATGGCTCTGTGCTCTTTGTGGCTTGGTTTATGGGTTTTGGCTATGGCTTTGTGTTCACATTTCTCTACTGGCATTTGGAAGACCTGAATGGAACGACAACCCTCTTTGGGGTCTGTTCAGTCCTGAGTCATGTGTCTGAACTGACAGCTTATTTTTTTAGCCACAAGCTTATTGAACTGATCGGCCACATCAGGTAAGCGTGTGTTTACTCTGACTGCTCATTTACATGAGACCTTTATCCTTTTACAGTTTAAGCACATAAAAAGATATTATCATTTCTGCTCAGGGTCAGATTGGGGTAGGAATGGAGTTTTTGGTTTGTTCTTCCTTCTTAAAACAGAAACAAAAGAAAACCTTAAAGAGCTCAGTTGAATTATTTTACAAACAAAAAATTATTCCCTCCTCTCTCCAGCTCCTCCTGAAAGGCACACTGACTTGTTAGCTGTGTGTTAAGAGATTCTTAGAGTAAATGTTTTTAAGTTCCATAACTCCAGTCTAGTAAACTGTGTAATTACATGGACTTTAAAAGGGTCCTCCCTACACATACCACATCAGGCATTTTTAAGGGAGTTCCTAATTGGATAAAGTAAGCGAAGGCTTTTCCAGCCTTTGTTTATTCTTAGTGACTTGCTGTCACAGATAGGGTTACAAGATATAAAGACTCATTTAATTCACCAATACATTTAAGGTTGTGGCCCAGTGGGTGAAACAAGCCTGCTTCCATAGAGGTGTTTGTTGCTGTTAGGTGCCGTCAGGCTGCTCATGACTCACAGTGACCCAGCAGGTCTGTGCCGCGCCCCGTTCTGTGCCATCCTCATCATCCCTGACGTACTTGAGCTCATGGTTTCAGTCATTGTGTCAGTCCGTCCTGTGGAGGCTTTGTTTGCTGCCTTTTGCTTACTTTTTCTGCCATGGTGTCTTCCCAGGGACTGGCTCTTTGTAACAGCAAACCCAAAAATCAATTTCATGAGGCAATTCTACTCTATCCAGTAGGGTCACTATGAGATAAAACCAGCTTGTTGGCAGTGGGCCTAGGTTTTGGGTGTTTTTTGGTTTTTAATCTACTCATCATAGTATTACATGGAGTAGAGTCTTTTTTTTTCCTCTATTACATGAGTCTTTACATTCTTGTCTGCCATTAAGATAAGGAACACTTAGGAATATTTTTCTCCGTAAAATTTATCATGGAGCACTTTCAATAGTAAAAAAAAAATTGCAAATGCTTAATTGGGTAATGTTTCTCTCTGCTAGGATTTATCTGCATCCCACTGAACTGTACTTTGCTGTTTCTAAGACTTTTTGCTCTGTTTCTCGTTCTAAAATATGAAGCCAGGTACTTACTTAATCATTCTTGTACCGTAGAATAATGGTCATGTCTGTAGGTTGAAGTTGCAGTAACGAAAAGGAAGCAACCATGAGAGAGAGAATGTGTGTATATATATGTGTAGTATGATGACTTTGAAATCTACTATATTTTCATGAGGAATTAAAAATAAGTAGATGACCACACAGTTAAAAAACAGATTTTTCCTTCTTTTAATTTTATTTTTGCTAAACAAAGAACGTATTTTCTAATTTAAAGTGTCAGCCAACTGTGATCCTTTCCCTCGGGAGACTGAGGAGTTTTTCTGGTTGGGTTTGATTTGGTTTTGCTTTAGGGAGCCTGTGTCCTATTCCTTCTTCTGTCTCAAGTCTTTGACCCCTTTGTTGTCGCTAAACAAAGTCAGGCACTGTGTATGTGCTTCATAAGACTCGTAGAGTGACTGTGCCCGCGGCACATTCATGGGAACAGGCCATAGGATTCCTTATAATCCTGAGAATCTAGGCATTCTTTATCCCTGCACAGCCCTTGTTTACAGTCTCTGAGCTGTGACGCTGGACTGGAATGAGTTCGTCCTGTCTCTTACAGTTGGGTTTGGGAACAAGATCTGACCTCAGCTCATAGTATTTTTTTTTTTTTAAGTCAGCCATTTATTTCCAAAAAGGTAGACAGGCCTTACCATTAAGTGAAGTTCCTGGAAGTTATTATGTAATCACTCAGCAGTATTAATTGAATGCTAGCTCTGTATACAGGGTGTGATTAGATTCTGTTTTCAGAGACAGTGTTAGCTGCATTTTACAAACTAAGTAAAGCACGGACCCCTCCAACTTTGCCCTTTCTAAGGTAAATGTTTTCATGGAATCCTTGGGTGGTTAACAAATGGTTAACACTCTCCACTACTGCAAACAATGTTAAAGGTTTGAGTGCTTCATAGCCTCGAAAGGAAGTTCTGGTCTTCTACTTAGAAAAAGATCAGCCATTGAAAACCCTCTTCAGGTCAGTTCTACTTTGATAGACATGCATCATCATGAATAAGAATTGTCTTGTTAGCAATCGCAAAGAAACAATATTTTCATGTTGGAATCTCAGTGTATTTATTCTACTTTTGGTAATTGCTTGAACTTATATTTGTGCTTCATTTTCTTTTGTAAGTGTTATTACTTTAAAAAACCTTATGGCCCACCAAATTGGGGTGGTTGCTGTTAAGTGCCATTGAGTCATAGATGACTTAAAGTGACCCTATGAATTAAAGACCTGAACACTTGTATAACTTTCATCATTTCTCCAAATTCATAGAGTTTCTTGAGGCAAGCTATTTTGGAAAGGGATGCCACTCCTGCCTCCAAGCTTGTTTTAGTCAGGGAGCTCCAGGAAACACTGTCCACCATGGGTAACCATTATCGCATTTGACCCATCAGTGTCACAGTGTTCAGCATCACAGCGACCATGAGTTACCTCTGTACAGCAATACCAATAGAGTGCTATACCATTTAGAAGAATGTAGTAACCATAATTTTCCTATTCCAGTTTCATATAATTAAGAAAAAGTACTGTTCATTCATTCATGCACAATCTCTTCCCTCCCTCTCCTCCCTCAATTCCCCTCTTACGACTATTCATTGTCACACACATGGTTTCTAATTGTCCCTACCTTTCACTCATCCTAGTGCAGTGTTACTTATTCATTCTTTTCCTCCTTCCCCATCTTGATCCTATTGTTACTGTAATGGACTTATGCAGTATTTGTCTCTTTATGACTGAGATATTTAACTTAGTATGTTTTTCATACTAATATACCTTCTATAGTGTTTTATGAGTTTATTATTTTTCAGTACTGTATAGTATTCCATTGTGTGACTATACCCTACTTTCTCTATCCATTCATATGATTTTATCTTATGGACAATGCTAGCACTTGTAGCACTTTTTTGCTTTCAAGAGTCTACCAGTATCAATATGTGGTCATTTATTTCTTTTGATTTAACATTTATTATTTAAAATACTTAAAATTGTGTTTAATAGCTAAGGTAAAATGACTCAAGTAGAGTTTGGCATGTTCTTATTGGAATTTAGTGTGTTTGAGTTGGTTTTACTCAGGGGCAATAAGTGAGTTTTAGTCGGGTGGTAATGATGGTGCAGTAAGCACTGAGATCCTCTTGAAGAAGTCAGCCATGCAAACCCCTGAGGAGGTCCTCAGGAGAACAATGTGGCAGCCTGCTGTCGTTCAGATTGCAGCCACTTCCCCAAAGAAACCATACAGCCACCCAAGCAGATGGATGTACACCCATGTTTTGTTCTCAATAGCAAAGAGTTGGATATAACCTAAGTACCCATCAACAAATGAATGGATGGAGAAGCTGTGGTATCGCCACACAATGGAATACTACGCTCCTTTGAAAAACGGAGAACTCATATGAAATATTATACAAAATGGGTGACCCTGGAGAACATTGTGGTGAGTAAAATATCTCCGTCATAAAAGGACAAATACTGTATATAGTGCCACTGTTGTAAAACAAGACTGACATTGACAAGACTGACATTGGGGTTGGGGGGGAGACTGAGAAAGATGGGATAAATTATGTATACTGCATTGAAACAGATGAGGGAGAGAACTGTTCAAAAGGAATATATGATTAGGTATTATTTTCACAACAGGAGTCCAGAACAAAGGCTGCATAGTGGAGTGGACTTAGTGGGGAGGGATTGTACAACAATGAAAGAATATTTCTTTTACTTTTCAAAGAGAAGAGTGAACTGGGGGGAGGGAGGGCTGGGCAGGGAGGAAAGTGCAACAATGAATGAATGGAAATCCAAAGTCTCTGTAAACGTTCATTAAAATTAATAATAATAAAAAAGAAAGAAAAAGATTGCAGCCACTTGTTGAGGAAATTCTCCATTTGTAAGGATGCTGTGAGTTGGAATTGTTTTAACAGCAGTGGGTTTGGTTTTGTTTTAATCAGGTATTGGTTCTTGAGATTTGGGAGTTTGAAACTTGCACTGTGACATTTTCAGTTTTTAATGAAAGAATATTATGCATTATAAAGGCAGGGAAGAGACAATATCTTTCTGTGAATTCTGGGCTTTTGTGTATTCCTTGTAGGAATCTGGTATTATGTGGCTGGTGTACTGAGAGTTTTTTTAAAAGTCAAAAGTACCACAAAATTTGTAGATATTTCAGTGCAATCAGAAGTAGACTTCTTTGTATAGAACCATAATAAAGAACAATTCACACTACAATTGCAATTTAGAAAAATCAATATGCTTATTTCTGCACCAGTTTTAGGTTGTTTTCTTTATGTTTTGCCTTTTAAAATTTTTTAACCTACTGAAAATAATATTTGAATATTATTAATATAAAATAATAATAGAATATTTGAATAATATTCTACTATTTGGATCCAGTTTTTCAGAGAACAAGCTTGCCAATCTAAACACAGTAAATGATTTTTGGTTTTAACCTTGGATTTTACCTTCTGGAAAAGAACTTTCTCAAGCAAATTGGAGCATGTTTATTATTTCCACTTTAAAAAAAAGTGGACTTCTTTTAATTTGAAATTACAAAACTCTGGCATATACTGCAAGGATATTTCTAGCCTTAGAAAAAGAATATAAGGAAGTAGAACTAGAAATGTATCTTGTGAGGATAGTCACCTAACTGAATGTTTCAACAACCTTGAGTAGGCTCAGAATGCATTGTGAGAGATTCTTTAATTACCACTCTCTGTTGTTAGACTACTACCTGTGTTGTTTTATTTCAGTTTGTTTACATCTTAAGGTACACAGATTTACGCAAGTGATTTTTGATGTTACCCTGAAGTTCTTGTACTGAAGTCAGTTTCACTAGGAAATGTTACTCAGAATGGGCAGTAAATTAAATCATGGTTGATTGTCGCCTGGAACAAAAGCCTGTTGCTGCTCATTTGATTCTCACTAATCACGAGTGACCCTGTAGGACAGAATAGAACTTCTCCAAGGTGTCCTAGGCTGTCAGTCTTTATGGAAGCAAACCACCACATCTTTGTCCCACAGAGAAGCTGGTAGATTCAAACCACTGGCCTTTTGGTTAGCAACCAAGTGCTTTAGCCACTGCTGTGCCAGAGTTCTTTTGTTTGTCATTGTGGTTAAATCCCATTGAGTCGGTTACAACTAGCAGTGAGCCTATGAGCAAGATAAGGGAACCTTGCTTTGTCAGGCACCATCCTCGTGGTTTCTTGGTTTCTACTGCAGTAGTTTTAGTCATTTGACTCATAAGAGCTTTGCTGTTGTTAGTGAAATACTTCATGAATTTGCTTTTCATTCTTATTCAGTTGTGTGCTGCCACTTTAGAACTGACTTATGACTGACCCTCTGCGGGTTTTTGGTAGCAGTAAATCACAACGAGGGGAGACTGCTCATCTGGTGGACTTGAACTGTGTGCCCTTTGAAAAGAAAAAAAAATTCTTTCATTGTTATATAATCCCTTCTCCCAAGTCTGCTTTGCTATGCAGCTCTTAGTCTAGACTCTTGCCATGCAAATAATACCTAATCATATATCCCTTTTAAGCAGTTCTCTCTCTTATCAGTATCAATACAGTGTACATTATTTATCCCCTTTTTTCTTAGTTTCCCCCCAAACCCGATGTCAGTCCTGTTTTATAACAGTGGCATTATTCAGTATTTGTCTTTTTGTGACTGAGATAGGGTCACCAATTTTGTATAATATTGCATGAGTTCCTTGTTTTTCAATGCTGCGTAGTGTTCCATTGTGTGAATATACTACAGCTTCTCTATCCATTTGTTTGTTGATGGGCACTTGGACTGTTTCCAACTCTTTGCTATTGTGAACAAAGCAACAATAAACATAGATGCTCATATATCTGCTTGGGTGGCAGTTCTGGTTTCTTTAGGGTATATTCCCAGTAGTGGAATGCTGGGTCAATTGGTATCTCTATTTCCAACTTTTTGAGAAAGCGTCATATAGCCTTCCTAGTGGTTGCACCATTTTACACTCCCACCAACAGTAAATAAGGGTTCCAGTTCCTCCACAGCCTCTCCAGCATTTGTTGTTTGCTGCTCTGTTGAATTTTGCTGTTGTTACTGGGGTGAGATGATATCTCATAGTTGTTTTGAATTGCATCTGTCTTAGAGCTGGGGATTTTGAAATTTCTTCATGTGTTTGTTGATCATCAGAGTGTCGTCTTTGGTGAAGTGTCTGTTCATATCCTGTGCCCATTTTAAAATTGGGTTGTTTACCTTTATCTTGTTGTGGTGGTAGCATAAATTCTTAACATTAGACCACCAGAGCTCCCATGGTCCCTCAAGGGCCATGCCAATTTTGTTTGTCTTCATCTATCCAGTTTGTAAATCCTGCAGAAACAGACATTCCAGGAGAACTTGAAACTCCCATTAGTCTATCTCAGAACAATTACACTGGACTTTCTAGGTGCTTCGAGCCTTTCATAATTTTCAAAGCTCTCCAGTTGATTGCTGTGTGCTGTCAAGTTTGTTCACTACCACCTAACCACTCTCAAGATACTTCTTGCCATTGAGGTAGCATCTTTGTGTGGGATTTGGAATTCCTCTGAGTTTTCTCTGCAGGCACAGGTTGAGGGTAAGTATGCTGTTAAGTACTTGAGGATGTCTGAGTTATCGAAAATGTTTGCAGATATCTCCCATAATTGGTCCTGCTTTTAGACTCCTGGCCATCTATTCTCCGACTCCAGGAGACTGCTGTGGGGCAATGCCTCTGACAGCTGCTGCATCTTCCTGTCACTCCCTCTGCTATGCATGAGATCGAACCCTGACAACATTGCTGCTTCCCTTATTCCTCTAACCTCTCATACTCTGCTGCAGCTTCTTAGTCCTTCCAGCACTGGTTACCACGTCTCTGAATCAAGACAGGTCCATGCCTGTTTACCCACTTAGATCTTGACTCAGCTGCTGAAAAAGATTTCTGATGACAGTTGTCACACTTAAGGGATAGAATGGAAATAGGGCAACCAAAATCTTAAAAAAAAAAGAAAAAGTGATTGGTCTTAACTTCAGCTTCTCCCCTTCTTATTTCTTAAGGGAAAGTGGTTTGTTTATTTATTTAAAAACTATAATTTTTTATAATAATTTTATATTATAAATTATACTTTAGAGTCATAAGTATTAACTCTGTATTATTTAGAAGTTGAAACCATGCATATTTGCCAAAACAGTTACTTAGGCATAGAGAATTCCAGTTCAGTCAAATGTAGAGAATGAGCAGCGAAGTGAATGGGGTTGGAAAAAATGAAGAAGGGTGTTTGGAAGGTGTTTGTATGCTGAGACCAAGAACATGAACTTTATCTTGAGGCAATTAGGAACAGTAGCAAGGTTTGAAGAAGGGAGGATCATAAATACTCAGATGGGATGATTATTCTTATTATGATGTAAAAAATAAGTGAGTGTCCCGGGACGCCTCTTGAGAAAGTCCTTAGAGCAGTCAGAGAAATGAGGTGAGTCTGAACTGCAGTAGTGTAACAGGAACCAAGAGAGAGGATGGATTTTAGGAGGTAAAATGGATAGAATGACTTGAATATGGAAGTTGAGATGAAGATTCTTAGGTTTCCTGTTGGGTGAATGTTGGTTCTTTGTCATTCAGTAGGACATGCAGGAATGAGACACAGAACTGAAGGGTCAGTATCTGAATTCAGTACCAGAAATCTAGATATAATCAGTTTGTGGTTAGAGTATCTAGATAAGAATGTCTGAGCAGGCATTTGACTATTATTAGTCAGAAGCTTAAGGGAAAAGCTAGAATTAAGAATACAGATTTGGTATAAATTCATGAATATGGATGAGAGCAACTATAGATTCAGGAAAATTCATCACTCTTGATTTAGTGGAAATACTTAACTGTGCTAGGTCTCTTTAAGTAGATGCTTGAGAATGTCTCCTAGTGTGGGGAATTTTGATGTGGTTTTTACAGTAACCTGTTCCCATATCTTGTTGAAGGAATAAGTAGTCCTCACCCATTACCAGTGCCATTGCATGAGCCAGGCTTCAACTAGGCAAGATAGAGAGAGAGAAAAACACATAAAGAAGTTAGAGTATAAGGAAAAGAGTTGGAAAGAAAGAGAGTAGAGGAAAGAAAAAGCTCCCTCTGTTCTCTCCACAGGAAGGTTTCTTCCTGTTCTTGTGCATTGGAAGAATAAGGATTTAGGAGTCAAATCTATACCCTTAGAGCCTCGTTCTAGCTCTTGGACCATGTGGCCTTGGTTTTATGTCATATGTAAAAAGAGAAAAAGATACTGTTAGTGCCTAATTCTGAGGGGTTGTTTGGGTTGTGTGGTCTTTTTGAAAAATTTCTTTAAAAGTGAAAATTTAAATGCAACGGTGACTGTGTAAAATAGAATCCAGCATCTATTGGGAGTTTAGTTGATCTATTTTTATTATTACATTTTAAGTCTTCTTATATATGATGCTTATTACTGTAAGTACCTCGTAATTACTATTTATTATTGTGAGGACCATCCAGTCTGGAAAGAGTACAAGTGATGTGGTAAATGATAAGAACCGTACGGATCATTAAGGCTACAAAGGCATGATGTTTGTGATTTTCAAAATAACCAGTATTTCCCCTGAAAAATACATTATGGTCAAGTTGAACATATTTTTTTTCTCCTCAATTTTTAATGATTATAGAAAGTCTATAAAGAGACCTTGTGGCATAGTGGCTGTTAACGGAAAGGTTGGCAGTTCAAACTGACCAGCTATTCTGTAGGAGAAGGATGTGGTGCACTGTATCTATGAAGATTTACAGCCTTGGAAACCCTGTGGTCAGTTTGATTCCATCCGATAATGTTCTCTGAGTTGGAAACAACACAACAGCCATATATTTCATTTTGGCTTTAGGTGATAGACTGTCAAAGGCATGAATTATAGGAAATTTTAAGTATATCTGATACAGCCTTTATATCAGAGAATATTTTGTTCTTATAAATCATCAGGTTGTCTTCTAAATATCAGTGTAGTCTACTCAAAGTTAATGTTAGAAAATTACTAACTTTAGACTTTGTTACTAAACTTTAGATTTTGTTAAGATATGTTTAGAAAACTAGTTATATGATATATTCTGGCTAGTTGATGAAATAAAAAAACGACATCTGTTTTTAGGATGGTAAAATGAGAGCTCTTAGATCTGTGTTTCTCTGCCAGACCTGGACACCTCTGCAGCTGGCTTGAAACCAGATGATGGTCATTCTCTAAGCCATACCCTGGTTTTGCACAGGGGTAGGAACATTTTAAGGAACCTCCTGCCAACCAACATTTAGGCATTAATTTTATTTTAAAATGAATAGACTACAGGGTCTCTATGAGTGGAAAATAATTTCACAATTACATCAATTTCTTTATGATAGTGACTATCAGTTTTAGAGACTTGAAAGAAATGAAAGCCATCTTGCTGAGGACTGGGAGCTCATGCACAAGATCTGAGGAAGATAGAAGGTCAAATTTAGCTTGTTTGTGTTCTTTGTAAGCCATCATTGAGCTTGTGTTTAAGTCCTCATTATTTGCAGCTCAGTCGTACTATATTTTGAAGGTTGGCAGTTCTATCTTAAAATTTTCCTTTTGTTCAAAGATAAAGAAGAAAATTAGGTTTTCATTTATTATGTGGAAAGGATAGACAATGAGCTCACAAAAGGAAATAAATATAAAACTATACTACAATTCCTAGAATTGGATATGCAGCCAGACATTTTTACTAGCATTAAGAAGATACCACTGTGTGACTTTATTGTTACCAAAGTAGATGCTTTAGTAGTGAAAATTATCCCTGCTTTAAAAAGTAGTTGTTTTATAATGTTTTGGTCCAATTTTAAATACCTATTGTTTTATACAGAATCATACAGTGAAATGAAAGCATTTCTCTGTTTCTTTTCTTCACATTGCGTTTTAGTAAATTAAATCTTCACAGACATGTCTGAAACAGATTTAGAAATAACATAGTCCAGGCCTCTCACTTGACAGCTGAGAAATTAGACCTTGTCTGAGGATGTAAGGCCTGAAGTTGCCTACCCTTCAGGTGTGGTCTGGGTGCCACGTGCAGCCTTTTGAGTTGGCCTGGCCTGGCTTTCAGTGCCTTTGCTCCTTGCTTTGCTAGGTGATCTATTGCAAGCAGCTTGACTTCTTGGAGGTTTAGTTTTATCTATGTGCAAATCCGGTAGGCTATAGAAGGTGTCAGAATTACATGAGAAGTTATGTAAAGCAATCAGCATGGCGTTAGGCATAGTAATAAGAATACAGTAAAGAAGCGGCCTTTATTGTTATTGATGGGAGGTGGCAGTATTAGCAATATTGTTCTGTGCTACTTGAAGGTTCCTTATTTTTAACTTATCAAAGTAGTCAGAGAATATAAACACTACCTATTTCACGTTAAGATGTAGAACACAAATATGCTGTATGTTCTTTTTTTCCTAGAACATTTTTTTAAAAAAGATCACATCCACTAAAGCACTAGTATCTCCTTTGGCACCATTAGCGTCTCTCAACTCATGTTCTCTCGTGAATCACAGAGGATTTGCCAATTCGCCCAAGGAGAGTGCATTATTAGTACCACTGTAGATGCATAAACAGAAGCTAATTCACTTCATACAATGGATGCCTTCACCATTATGGCTTATTTCATTCCTGGAACCCTGGTTTAGAAAGATCATTTGTAGTCAGTTGGGAAAAATGTGATAATTCTTCTATTTTCATTACAAAAACAAAAATAAAATTCACAACACAATAGTATGTAAGGTATTAGTTTTTGATGTAATTGACTAAGTCTCTGGGCATGTTTGGTAAAGTAAAGGGTCACAGAAAAAGAGGAAGATTATAAGCAAGATGGATTGACATAGGGATTGTGGCCGTGAGTTCAAATACAGCAAAGATTGTGTGGATTGTGCAGGACTGGACAGTATTTTGTTCTGTCTTACATGGGCTCACTCTTAATTGGAACTGACGTAACAGTACCTAACAACATTAAATGTGCAAATGAAAGGGTCCCTGGTGATTCAGCGCTTAAAGCATCATGCTTTTAAGTGAAAGGTCAAAATGTGCTCCTGTCAGCTGTTCCCCTGGATGAAAAATAACAGCAGTCTGCTTTTAGACTTATAGTCTTGGAAACCTATATGACGGGTCTACTTTATTCTGTAGGGTTGTTGTGAGTCAGGATCAACTCAACAGCAATGGGGTATGGATACAAGGAAGGTTATTTTATCCCCAGTCTTTTAAGTCTTCATAATTACAGAGTTCTGATCAGAAAAAACAGCCTTCTCTTTTCTGTAGATAGATGATTTGCCAAAGGAAGCAGAACATAAATCAAACTGTGCTCCTAGAAAAAAATGCATTCTCTTCCTTCTTTGTTGATCAGTTAAAGGTAGGAACTTTGATATTTCTTATATATATATTTTTTGTGATTAAAGTTTTAAAAACTCCACCCAAATAATTGTTTTGTAAGGAGTTGTCAAGTCAGAACTGACTCATAGCTGAGTTTTCAGAGGCAATTAATTGCACGGGAAGAGATTGCCCATTTTTCTTTTCTGTGGAGCAGCCGGTAGATTCGAACTGTTAGTCTTTGGGTTGGCAGAACAGCTCCTTCCCACTAGGTCACCAGAGATTCCTTACTGCTTTACAAAAAATGATACTGTTTATACCATAAAATGATCTTCATGTTTCGCCGCTGTTGAGTGAGGAAAGTTAGTTTCCTGAGACTTTGCTTAGATTTTGCTAAATTGAACTTTATCTGTGTTTCAGTCACCATGAAATTAATAGAAACCCTAAAGAACTATAAGAATATCTGTTTTATATATAAGAAAGCCAAAGTAGAGACTCAGTGTATTCAAGACTAACACAGCTATGCATCCTTTAATCTCTTGACTCACTAGGAAACTATTGGCTATTTATCAACAACATCATAAAGATAATGAACTGACAACACCCTACACAGACACAACAGAAACCACTTCACATGTACTTCACAGAATACCGAGGAAGCAGCAGGCAGATTAAAATATTATGGGGGGGGGGCGGGTGAAGCACAGACCCTAAAACAAACATTCTCCTAAAAACAGACAGATCTCAGACTGAATGAATACCCGAGAGACAGGGAAGCAAAAGAAATATATTGACATGGAGTTACATGACCTGATAAAGTTACAGCTAATGGAAGGAAGAATTGAAACCATAAAGAGGTAAAAGAATAAATGGCATATAATAACATACTGTGACAGGTTTGGAAGCAGGAGTGGCATCCACTTTCTAAACAACATGCCTCTGGAAACTCTATGAACTTTGATAAATGTCAGGAGTTGTAGAGGGCTTCAACTTTTGGTCATAGGGTTGCTATGAGTCGTTCTCAACTTGAAGGCAATCAATAACAGCAACAACAGAATGTTTAAAAAATCATCACAAGACAAAGATGATACAACCAATACAGTACTAGAAACAACAGAAATGCATGAAAATGCGATCCAGAATATCAAGATAGAAATGACAGAACTTTTTAACCTGCTGGAGGGACCAAAAAAAAAAAAAAGGGGGTGGAACAGAAAATCAACAAGCAACAAGACAAAACCTCATTAGGAACTGAATTGAAGTGGGAGAGGAGAAGTAGAAAAGGAAATGAAAGCATTAGAATCATGAGATGACATCAGAATTGCAGAAAAGGAAGTGGGGGAAAGCACTGAGAAAATTGTGGAAGAAGTACTAGAAGAGAACTTCCCAGGTATGAGGACATCCACATTCAAGAAGCTCAGTAAACATCAAACAGACTAGATCCCCCAAAAGAAAGTCCCAAGACATATAGTCAAACTCTCCAAAACCAAAGACAAGGATAGAATACTAAAGCAGAACAAGAAAACAATAACCTACAAAGGAGAACAGATTAGATGAAGCTCTGACTTCTTAGCAGAAACCATGTGAGCAAAAAGACAATGGGATGGCATATACAGAAGGCATAAAGAAAACAACTGCCAGCCAAGGATCTTGTACCCATCAAAGCTATCCATCAAATTTGAAGGAGAAATTAGGTATTTGCAGAAATCCAGGAGCTTAAGGAATTTGTGAGAACAAAATCAACTCTACAAGAAATTCTAAGGGAAGTCATTCACAAAAAGACAGCAAAGGAAAGTGGATAGATCACAGTGACCAGGAACAGCAGATAAGGAAATACAGCAAAATGGCAATGAGAAAACCTGGCCTGTCACACTTAATATGACTGACTTAAATGCACCAATTAAAAGAGTTGAAGAATGAATAAAAAGAAAAAGCTCGTTAGTATGTTACTTATTACCCCTTCTGTTCAGTACTGTATTGGAAGTACATACTACGGCAGTAAGAAAGAGAAGGAAATAAGCATCCAAATAGTCAAAGAGGTAAAGCAGTTGCTCTATGCAGATAACCCCAGAGACACAACAAAAATCTGTGAGACCTAGTTGACCAGTTTAATAGAGTGACAGACTACAAGATCAATATACAAAAATAGTAGGAGATATCTACAACAACAAAGAAAACATGGAAAGGAAACTAAGAAAGCAATACCATTTACAGTGGCCAACTGCAAGATGAAGTATATAGGGATAAATCTAATTAGAAACAGAAGAGACCTTTATAAGGAAAACCACAAAGCACCATTACAAGAAACAAGAAGAGATCTAACTAAATGTAAAAATATTCCCTCTTCATGGATAGGAAGACTCAGTATTTTGAAAAAGACAATCCTACCGAAAGCAATCTACACGCTCCGTGCAATCCCAAAACTCATTCTTCAAAGAGGCAGAAAAGTCACTTGGCAGGTTATTTGGAAAGGAAGCAGCCCTAAATAAACAGAGCTTCCCCCCCACACACTTCAAAAGAAAAATGAATTTTTATTTATTTTGCTCCAAAAGCATTTCTTTTTCTAACTGGGCTTTTAAAAAAAATTTCTTGCAATTCTTTTTTTTGGTTTTTAATTTTTTATTGGTTTACCTACTAAGTTTGTATACCTTGCCTCTCACACCAGATGACCCCCATGTCTCCAACCCATCCCTCTTCAATCAAACCTTGCAACCCCAATCATCCCTACTCCTCTGCTGCCTCATCCTCTCCTTAGATCTTCATACACATTTTACTAGTTATCTGTTTCTAAAATAATGGTCTTACACAGCATTTGTCCTTATTGAATTTTGAAAAGGGACAAAGTAGTAGTAGGAGGCATAACACTTGTAATCTCAAAACATACTACACATCTGTAGTAACCAAAACAACCTGGTATTGGTACAGTGATAGACACAGACCAATGAAATAGAATCAAGAACCCAGAAATCAACTTATCTGCATATTGTCAATTGGTATTTGACAAGGAAACAAAAATCTATCATATGGGAAATGGCAATCTCTATAACATATGATATTCACAATATTGGAAATCTACTTGCAGAAAACTGAAACATGATCCTTAATATTTTAGGGTTTTACCACCAGGTTGCTGATCCATCTTGAGAAGGTTTTTTTGGTTTTGTTTTGTATATTGTGAGATGTGGATTCTGTTTCAGTTTTATCTCACAATATACAAAACAAAACCAAAAAACCCTCTCAAGATGGATCAGCAACCTGGTGGTAAAACCCTAAAATATAAGGATCATAAGAGATAAAAGGAGACCAACTTAGAAGCTCTAACCTATAGCATAAATAGACTTGCAAGTATAGCTAGAAATACACAGTCAGGAGAGGATGAAATAAATGAATGAGACCCTCTAAAAATCAAGTCCCTGTATACATCAAAAGCTTTTTCTAATAGGGTAGGAAAAAAAATGCCTACAGACTGGAAAAATTGACAGTGACATCTCAGACAATGGTCTCATAACAAAAGTTTATAGAATACTACAGGGATTTCAGAAGAAAAAGACTGAGATTCCAATAGCAAAATGGGCAAAATACATGACTCTTCACAAAGGAAGACATTGAGATGGCAAACAGAATCATAAAGAAATGTTCAAAATCATTGGTGGTCAGAAAGATGCAAGTCAAAACAACAGTGAGTAGGATATGTAATAAAACATGTATGGGAGTCCAGTGAGAGAAAGGGTGGGGGCAGAGGGGTAAGAGCGATCACATGGTCACACAATTTGGTAGGTAGAGGGAGGAGGTAAAGGAAGTGGGGAAGATCTAGTGGAGACCTGAAAAGATGGGGTGATGGTGGGCATAATTAAAAGATGATTAATCTTATATAACACAATGTATGGAACACAATATGAAAAGGAAAGCGTGAAACACAGTGTATATGAATTTTGTATGCAAACCAATATAAAATAGAAATTAAAACCAACAAGGTACCATCTCAGCCCAGTTGCAGTAGCAAAGTTTAACAAGACAGGAAGCAGTAAATGTTGGAGAGGTTGTGGAGAGATTGGAACTTTGATTCACTAGTGATGGGATTGTAGAAGGGTACAGCCTTTCAGGAAGGTAGTTAGGTGTTTTCTCAAAAAGTCTAACATAAAAATCTCCTCCTCTCATTCCTAGTCATTATCCAGCTTTCTGACACATAGCAAGTCATTGCAAAGAGTATGGCCTGGATCAGGCGCACCTTAGTGTCTAGACTGACATAGTTGTATTCCAGTACTCTAGAGAGTCCCTCACAGCAGTTTTCCCACAATTCATCTTTTGAGTTCCTGGCAGCTGCTACCAAGAGTGATTGTGGAGCCAAGCAAAACTGAAGCTATTAACAATCTCCGTCTCTTCACTGTCTTATCGTGATGCTCCCAAATTGGTTCAGTGGTGAGACACTGTTTTCTTGATGTTCAGTCTTTATTTAAGGCTGCAGTTCTTGACCTTCTGCAGCAAATGCCTCAGGTCCTCCTCAGTTTCAGCAAGCATGGTTGTGTCATCTGCATAACACAGGTTATTGTTGAGTCTTCCTCCAGTCTTGATGCCACATTCTTTCTAATGGATGATCTATTCGGAACAGAGATTGAAAAGGTATGGAGATAGGATGCATCCCTAGCATACACTTTTCCTGATTTTGAGCCATGCAGTGTTTCCTTGCTCTATTCTGACAACTAGTTCCTAGTCCAAGTATATGTTTCGTGTAACCACAATCAAGGGTCCTGGGCTGCCCTTCTTCTCAGAGTCAGCCATAGTTTGTTATGATCCACACAGTCAAATGCCTTAGCATAGTCAATGAAACACAGATGGACATTCCTCTGGTACACTCTGCTTTCAGCCAAGATCCAAAACCTGACACAGTGTCAAGAAAGGCCCCAAACAAAATTAGCACAGTATGTGGAAATGCATTAAAGTGCTATGTAAGAAAATAAGTTATTCCTGTAGTTCCAGCTGGGAGAGCTATGTATCTGTAGTAAAATCTGCCCAGTGATTTACTGGGCTCTGAATTTGAAAGACAAATTGTTTGAAAATGTCACAATATTTCTAAGATGTGGGAGAAAGGAGCTTATTCATTTTTTTAAAGAGCTGATGAGACGTACACTGTGAATTAGAAATCACCAATTGGTCACATAAAATCTACAGTTTTTGTTATATGCTGTCGAGTCGATTGTGACTCATAGCGACCCTGTACAAAATAGGTCTGAATTGTGTCCTATCATAAGCTGATTTCACTGTCTGATGCACCTACCCTCAATTGCCTTGTCAGTCCCTCTCCTCCAGGGTCTTCCTCTCTCGTGTCCCTTCATCCTTCCAACCAATAGTTATCTATTTATTGGTGTAAGTTGGCTCTGGGCATATCCAACACAGGACTCGATAACTGTGGGGATTTTTTTCACCCACTTGCCCTGGAGTCAATTCCAACTCATAGTGACCTCATTTGTACATAGTGCGAATAACATTTCAGGAATTCACATAAGTGCTCTCTCTCTGAAGCATATGTGCAATATTAAGAAATTTTGAAAGGATGTCTTAAAGTATAAAATATTTGTGCATTTAGAACTATGAAAGAGAATTATTAATTTTAATACAGTGGATATAAGAAAATGAAGTAATAAGAGTTTTATATATCAGAGGACATAAAGTTAATGATTTCACATTGTTTTGTTTTTTTAAAATCAAAGACTACTAAGCAGGGTTCTCTTAGGCATGAGTGACCTGGCAAGAAAGTGACAATGGATTCATGCATATGTGTTACCACTGGGTTTTTGGGTTCTCTCTCTCTCTTTTTTCTATTTTTCACATATTGGAGAACATTGGAGTTAAAATATAAGTGACTCTGGGTTGTTGCTGACCTGCCAAGTCCTACATTAAAATATAAAGGCTGCGTGTGTCATGTATTATATGTACAGTCCAGAGTGTAGCCCTTGTTAAGAAAAAAAAAAACCAACAAAGTAAAACCAACAAACTATCTCATGATATAAAGAAGCCACATGAAACGAAAATAGTTTATGTCCTTCTTATTTCCAGTCTTAAAGGCTTGGTACTGTAAACCAAGACATCTCCATAATAGCTGGCATACACAGAAAATCTACAGTAGCTACGTTTTATTAGTTCTATTTCAGAAATAGCTACACATTTCTGAAGGAAGTTGTTGTAACTGTTGCTATTATTATTTATGTGTGGGTAGATTTCTCTGATCTCATTTTTTCCCACTTTGTTACCTTCAAACATGTTGATACCCATTTTTATAGGAAAAGTCTCTTAAAGCTATTTTGAGTATAGTCTCTCATTATTCAACTGTATGCCAGAGAATCTCAAAAATAGAAGAATTTATGATCAGGAGTTGAAAGGGAGTAATTTGGTTTTTATAATCCCTTGAAAAGAACATCTTTGCAAAGAAATACATTATCATATTATGCCATAGCTGTGAGGCTGTCTTGTTAATTACAGCACTACTGAAAATTGAGCTATTCATGGTTCAGAACAAAAGGCTACTGTTGCAAGCTACTGTTAATGAATCCAGGCCTCTTAGTTGGTGGTGTCACGATCGGTTGTTTTCTCTTCCACCTTCAATGTCTAGGTTGATGGAGGCATTAGGGTAAAAAGACTACCGATAAGCTCTAACTTTTGTAATCACAGGCTACACTCTATCCCGTGGCAAAAGTGGTTGTTGAGGTGTATAGTGGACCAGTGTCTGCTGTCTCTGCAGTTCTCGTGAATCTAGACAACCACTCTGGAAGCAGTTCTGCCATCTCATAAGACTAAATTTGTGTGTTCTTTATAGACTGAAATCCATATTTTAAGGGGTGTGCTTATAGCAGCTTGAAAGCAATTAAGAGAAGCAGCCCAAATTATCAGTTGAGGAATGGGTACATTCACTATGGTAGATTCATTTGAGCTCCACTGTGTAGCAGATAAAAGAGGTAGAATAGATTACTATATAAATGGGAAAACCCTAAAAATATTAATTTGAATTAGAAAAATTCTAATTGATGAAACCATTTGGTATGTATAAATAAATTGTAGAGATCAATTCAGAAGTTATTGTGTACATTTTTAAATGTATTTCTGCATATATTGAAAGTTTTTTTAAAAGGTCATTATTTTGTAGAAGAACCAAATACAATATACACATATACGCGTAAAATCATGCCAGGTGTATGTGCACAAGGAAAAGGATTTGTTTTGATAAAATAGACCAACAGGAGTCAGGTTAATAAGGTACTCTAAAGTGGCTGCCTGCCTTTGATTGAGTGTTAGGGTTATTTATACCACAAATAAGGATTATGCATACACAGTTATATTCAGAAATGGTTTAAAGAAACTGTACTCTAAAAGGGCAAACTTAGTTTTGAACATGATCTGTTCCTAAGAGGGATGTAGTACATAAACAAAGAGTTGACAACAGTGCATTCCTAGGAGTTTACTTTGTGTTTGCAAAAACAAACTTTGCAGGGGTTACCTACAGTTCTGAAGCAGTTTCCAATGTTTCTGAGGTCATTGTAGCCCTGCACCAGCTGTGCTTGTCTTAAAAGAGACATAGTGTATCAAAATATATCAGGTAAGCGTTGGGAATTAATGGCCCTAAAGATGGCTAAATGTCCTTTCACATATCTTGTATTGTCAAGAGGGGCCAGTCCTTGGAAAAAGATAACATGTTGGGAAAGAAATAAAATCATCAAAAGAGGAAAAAAACCCAACAAGATGGATCAACACAGTGACTGTAACAGTGGGTGGAGACAGTGAGAATGGAACGGGAGAGCATTCTGGTCTGGTGTTCATAGTGTCGCTGTGACTCTGCTGATTTGATGACACCTCACAACAACTATGGCAGTGCACACATTGCAAACTTTTAGCCCCAAAGAATTATAAAAATCCTGTTTTAGATACAATAATGTGGCCCAGGTCTTGTTTCTCCTGCATTAAAATAAGGCATCACATAGTAATTTCTTATTGAGCCCAACATTGCAGTTCACCCTAAATTATTTTCTAAATGAAGAGAAGTTGAGATAGCAAATAAACTGTCTTCCCAAAGATCATAAATTGTATTGCTGGATTGAGTGTCAGTGTGGATATTTGTACTAGTTAGTTAGTTATTTTGAGTTGTAACCATTTACTACCATTGTTATGGTACATGTAAGAGAAATAATAATTGAACTAAAATTATTTCCTGGTTACATGGAAATATTTAGTACATTGCAATTATATAAGTTTGTAGACCATTTTAAATGAGTTGTTGTTATGTGCCGTCAAGTCACTTGCGACTCATAGTGACCCTGTGTACAACAGCCCAACAAACTCTGCTCTATCCTGTGCCAGTCACACTGCTGCTGACACACCCATCCCTATTACCCCAGTCACTGAATCAGTCCACCTCATAGAGGGTCTTCCCTTCCGGTGCTGTCCCTCCACCCTCCTAAGCATGATGTCCCTCTCCAAGGACCGGTCCCTCCTTACAACATGTACAAAGTATGTTAGAGACTCAGAATCCTTGCCTCCAGGGAGCCGCCCCATTTAACCCTTTCCAGGATGAATCTGTTTGTTTTCCTAGAAGTCCATGGTACTCTCAATACTCTTCTCCAGCACCACAGTTCAAAGGCATCAATTCTGTTTCTTTCCTCCTTAGTCACTGTCCAACTCTCTAAAGCATAACAAGTGATAGCAAAGACCATGGCCTGTATCAGATGCACCTTAATGTCCAGAGAGACACCATTACTCTTCAGTACTTTGGAGAGGTCCCTAACAGCAGACTTTCCCATGACAATACATCTTTTAATTTCCTTGCTACTCGTGCTGAGAGTGTTGACTGTGGAGCCAAGCAAACTAAAGCTGTGAACAATCTCAGTCTCTTCACCATCCATCCTGATGCTGCCAATTGGTCCAGTGGTGAGAATCTTTGTCTTCTTGGACACTGAGCCTCAATCCATATTGGAGGATACAATCTCAGTCTCTTCACCATCCATCCTGATGCTGCCAATTGGTCCAGTGGTGAGAATCTTTGTCTTCTTGGACACTGAGCCTCAATCCATATTGGAGGCTATAGTCCTTGACCCTCTGCAGCAAGTGCTTCAGGTCCTCCTCAGTGAGTAGGTAAGAAATTATTTTGGAGGCTTGCTTCATAGACTACTCCCTCAAAGCCTTTTCAACATGAGAAAATTTTAATTCTTGAAATAGTAAGCATCTTTTCTTGCCTTTTTTTTTGGTGGGAAGGAACATCTTTGAATATTAATGCATAAAGAGTAACTTTATTTTTAAAAAAATCACATCTAGATTGAAGCCCCAACATTAATAAATTCATGTAATTAAAAAAGAAGAAACATATAAATATTATTGTCTTGAAACTGTAGGTATTTTTGGACCATGCTACCATGTTGTGTGAATTGACTGTTAAGTGAAGTATCTTCCATGATAGAATGCTGATGAACTTTCCTCACTAAAATGGAAATGTTGGCTAGATTTTATTTTTATATTTAGGAGAATTGTAAAGGAAATTTATTTGCCCTTGACTCCCACTTATCTTCCTAAGACCCAGTAGTAATATTTGGAAGTCTCTCTATTGTACTCTTTACTTAAAAAGATAGATTGTGTGCACATATGTGCATTTGACTTGTATTCAAATTTCATTCTTAATACATGTCTTAACTTGGAAATTAAAATTTTGTTAAACCTCAGATTCTCCATTTGTAAAATAATAACTATCTTACTCTGTTAGAGAGAGCATTGGATGGCTTGCTCGTAATAAGTTGCTGTTTCAACAGAGGCATACAGTTCAAATCCATCAGATGAAATGACATTGGAACTGAGCTTTGAGAAAAGAGCTGCCTTGTGAAGGTCTGGGGAGTGCAGGAACCACTTAAAGGCTCCGAGGAGAGAGTGAAGGACCACAGGAAGTCAGCCAGATCCCACAGGGCCTTGAGGGTCAGCCAGGATTTGAGATGGTATTCTAAGGAAAGTGAGAATCCATTATTAAGTTGGACCAAGTGGTGACATGAACTAATTTCTGCTTTTTGTTCTTTTAAAAGAAATACTTTGGTGAAGAATTTCTTATCATTATATACCTTACATTATTTTAGGGGCTGTCTGGTGGCCTTCCCCAGGACATATCTGCTTGTCCTTTTGGTAGTTCATGGGATACTTAGTAATCTTCTCCAACCCCACTCAAAGACAAAGCTTTGTCTTTCATACTTTGGATATGTAGTGAGGAGAGGCTATTCCTTGGAAAGGGAGGGACATCATGCTTGGAAAGGTGGAGGGCCAGTGAAGGAGCTGAAGACCTCCAACTAGATGGATTGACACAGTGACTTAAGTAGGGGACTCAGTGTGACTGAGATTTTGTGGATGGCAGGGGTTAGGGTCAGGTTCTGGTCAGCTGTTCATAGGGCTGCTGTGAGTCATATTTGAAGGCATCTAACAACGGAAGATGGTGGCCTAGTGGTAAGAAGCTCTGTGATCTCAAGAGCACACAACTCGAATCCACCAGCTGCTCTGGATGGACAGCCTCCTCACCTATGTTTGCTGCTGAAAAACTGCTGGAGCATCATCTGTGAGTTAGTTCCTACTTGTTGGCCCACTGCTTGTTGGCCAAAAACGACTGGTGGCCTAGGTCGGGAGTTGTGCTACCAACCCAAAGGCATATAGCTTGAATTCATGAGTTGCCCAGTGACAAAAAGATGGGTGATTTACAGCCTCTGAAAACCCACTGCAGGATCAGCTGTCAAGCGGTTGAGACTTGACTGCACACAATGACAGAACCTTACCTATTTAGAGGAGTCCCATTTTATTTCGCTTTCCAGGTTTCGATGAAGTATATAGATCTTTTCTTGAGCCATAAAGTAGTAATTCACTTGCTCTGGTATCCATGTGCAATCCAGGTATCACAGTTAAGCAACTTTAACGTTTCAGAAAGGCAAAGAGTGTGGAAGCTAAGCAAAATACAAACAATAATAATAAATAGTCTCCAATCTCAACAAAAATATTGTTAATCTGAGAAATCCATACCTACAGCCATATGGTGATCCGACCCCTCTACTAGGTTTCCGAGGTTGTAAATCTTACTGAGAGCTTGTTACTATTGTGTACCTCCAAGTTGCAGCCCATCCAAAGCTGACCCTCCAGCTGATTCTCACAAGCAGTTAGTCACATGGGAGGAGATTTGCCTGTCTTTCTCCCGCAGAATAACTGGTAGATTTGAACCACGTACCTTTGTGTTAGCTGTGCAGTTCCTTAACAAAGCCACCAGAACTACCTGCAAGTCAGTTATTTTTAAACGGAGACCTTAATGTAGCATTGCTCATTACGACATTACTGCAGGAATGTGGCTTGTATCTGGGGATTGCTTTATGGTACAAAATCCTTTCATAGGGAGGAAGCTTGTGCTCAGTATCCTCCTTCCCTCCCTCCTTCTCGCTCTCCCTCTCTCCCTCCCTCCCTCACTGCATTCAAGGGCTGTACACCAGATTTCCAAGGATCTAAAACCTTATGGAAGGAGACATTACCCACCTTTCTCCCAGGGAGCAGCTAGTGAATTTGAACTTGTGGAGATGTGTAGCCTTTGGGTTAGCAGCCTAGATTCCTATGGACTGTGCCATCAAAGGTCACTATGATAAACTAAAAACTCTAATGCATTGCTGTGAGTCAGAGCTGATTCACAGCTGACATCCCCCTCCCCCCCCCAGTGAGTTTTCTGAGGCTGAAAGTCACACAGGAGACTGTCTCTCTTTCTCTTGAAGAGCTGCTGGTGGAATCAGACAGCCTGTAATTAGGTTAGCTATCATCCACATAGGCCAAACTATATTCATTAATGATACTATCAATCTAGTTTGTGTTAAACATTGACTATTATAACAAATCGATTAAACAAGATTTCAGGGTAGTCATTAATCATTGTTAGTATTTGTGAAAAAGGGAATTTTAGCTGCATGACCCTGCTGACTTGGTTAAAATTTAAGAATTACATTTTTTTCTGCTTTAGGTTGAGATTAATAATAACCATTTCCCTTTCCATTTAAAAAGATTCTTGGGAGAAAGAAATAAAATACTAATTCGATGGAAAAAACCCAAACCCACCACAAACCCCTACTAATAAATTTTAATTGTCTTTGAAGTGAACATTCTCCTAAGTGGTACAACACCGTTCTGATCTTTCTCTGTATTGAGGTAACTGGATTGCTATGATACAGAAGGGTGTGCCATAATACCATAATGGTTACACATGGTTAACAATGTTTGGTAAAGCTCACTGATTAAGACAGTCTTGGAAGCAGGAACGGCATCCACTTACTAAACATGCCTGTGGAAACTCTATGAACTTAGAGGAAGGACAACAGTTCTTTATAGGGTTGGTGTTAGATGACACTTAACAGTATTACACCAAAGCCCTTATGCCCATTTTGGAGTTGGATGAAGCGGCTGGAGTCTGTAAGGTGGTGCTCTTGTTTTGGTTGAGGATCTGTGTGGATTGTTTGGTTGGTTTTTATTTAAGCCTCTTGTTTACAGTCAACAAGACCTCCTGGAGGGCACTTATACTTAAAAGTTCTGCCTGAGGGATTATCTCTTAATCCCTTGTTATTATATTTTGGAGGAACATTATTCTAAGTCATAGGGCACTCTGGTCAGTTCGCTGTGCTGTGGTAATCTGGGTTTGCTGTGACACTGAACCTTGTGCTGTTGCGTCTCAAATGCCATAATGGAATAGCTGTGCCACTGGTGTGCCAAACACCATAGTGTCTGCCCATCATGGGCAGTATTTGGTGGATCTCCCAGTTTAAGACAGGTTTGAAAGTGGGAGTAGCATCCACTTCCTAAACCACATGCCACTGGAAACTCTATGAACTTGGAGGAAGGATGATAACTAAACGCTTTAGGTCTTTTTTTCATAGGGTTGCTATGAGTCACGCTTGACTCGACGGCCATAAACACCACCAACAACTAATAAATTAGAGAGGTCTACAATTAGTTGAGTTCACACAAAGAGGAACAGGATTTATTGGGCCAAAATCTATGATTCAGGTAGTTTTCACTGTTTCAAAAGAATACTAGAGGACTAAATTGGTCATTTAAGTTTAGTCATTGACAAATTTTGCACTTACTATAGCACTAGTCTGTGTATTGCTATGCAGAGGTAACTCGTGGTTGCTGTGATGCTGAACACTGTGACACTGATGTGACAAGTGTGATAATGGTTACCCATGGTGGACAGTGTTTGGTAGAGCTTCCTGATTAAAACAAGCTTGGAAGCAGGAGTGGCATCCACTTCCGAAATGGCTTGCCTCCGGAAACTCTATGAACAGTGCTCAGGCCTTTTGTTCATAGGGTCGCTACGAGTTGTCTACGACTCGACGGCACCTAACAATAACAACATATTTGGATTTACACTGGTTTTCCCCCTACTTGCAAAACCTAGGACTTAATTTTCCCTTAAGAAGAGGAAGTGTTTTTAGCCCTGTAAGTCTGAGAGCAAGAGAAAGATCTAAAGAAAAAGTGGGGCAGGGAAAAACCAAAGAGGAGGGCTGTCCTGGCATGGGTAAGACTACACAGCCTGCAGAGCCGTGTCAAGGATCAAAGGAATGGAAGAGATCCTGGTTTTCTTCCACATGCTGGTCGGGTGAGCCCAGCTCTTGAAACGTCAAAACTTCCCAGGCATATCTGGAGACTAGCAGAAAGGCACTCAGCCTGAGTTGTGGTTTGGACAAGACACTGTAAGTTGGAAACTCCTGGGCCCTATCTTTGCCATCTCCTCATGACTTGTCCCATGACTGTCCCTTCATGATCCTCTGTGGGGTGAGTATGTGGGGGGGTGTGTGTCTGTCTTCCCTCCCTGATTTTCTGTTCTTTACCAAACCCAAACCAAGCAGTCAACTTCTAATTATTTAGAAGTCAGCCTGTCTGAGGTAGCCTAGGTCCAGCCTGTATGTCAAGGGTAGAAATCACGGCTTATCCTGTCAGGGTCCTGCCACAGTATCTATCCCTGCACCTTCTGGGCTTACTTCAGGAAGAAGAGGTTTTTGCTTTTTTCACTTTAGGAGAAAAAGCATTATTTCATAGTGCTGAACTTGCTTCTTTGTAAGTGTTTCTTTCTATGTACTAAGATACTAAATAACTATGGAGTGGCATTTACTTTCTTCTTTCCTATTACCTCATTTGTCCTAATGATTCATCATGTTCAAAATGCTGTCTTCTAAAGCCAACATAAGCATTTATCCACCTTCCTTATACCAATTCTAGAAGCGTAGCTGCATCAACACTGCCAGTCCCTGTTGTCTTTGATTTATTCCAGAGGTGTTCCTTCTAGCCCTTGTTTAAGCTTGACATTACTTGGGATTTGGAATAGCAACAGAAAGAACACTGTAGGGAAAGGGGGTAGCAGTACAACTCACTGTGGGCCATACCACGAGAACGAAGAATGCAAAAGAGAAATTGAGACCTTCTACTGTCAATGGACTTTGTGGTGGTTTACCTCTCTAGGTGTCCGTTTTCTTGTCTCCAAAATATTTTGTAATTGAATGCCATCAAGCAGCTCCATCTCATAATGACCGTAGGTACAACAGAATGGAACATTGTCAGAGCTTGTGCCATCCTCATTCTGTTCTGTGTTTGAGCGCTTTATTGAAGTCACTGCCAGTCCATCTCACTGAGAGAGAACTGGAATGCACACTATGGATTCTTTCAATTCTGACTTCATCTTTTGTTTCAAAAATTCTTTACAAAAATCAAGGCTATGTGACCATCCCCCAAAAAGCTCACGTCAGGTGTGCTTGCATCATAGATTCCATCACCTCAGTAAAAATGCATCAAATGCCCCACCTGCTGCCCGGGTGAAACACGTTAATTGGCACTGTTTGTAAAAGCCCTTAATTCTACACCAGCCACAGGAAAAGTAAATAATAATCCCCTAGATAACATAAATGAGTAAATAATCACATTGGGCTGTGCCAAGTGTTGTCTTCTACTAAGAGTATAGACACTCTGACTTTAGATGCTCCAGGAAACTGCCACCGTGGGACTCCATGCCCTGTGTCTGCTGTATGACGTTAATTAGCCCTTGAGAAAAACACTGCCATTCTTTACTGAATATTGCTTTA
Organism: Elephantulus edwardii; assembly: GCF_000299155.1. Taxonomy (NCBI): domain Eukaryota; kingdom Metazoa; phylum Chordata; class Mammalia; order Macroscelidea; family Macroscelididae; genus Elephantulus; species Elephantulus edwardii. The sequence continues at coordinate 23,266,947 of NW_006399751.1, read as the reverse complement.
TGTGGAGATGATTTCCCCCTGTCCCACTGAATAACAATCTGTTGTTGAAACCACCCTAAATGTTAATTTCTACAAGGTGTAAAGAATAGCATATTTTTAGCTCTTATCAGTTCCACTGACTCATAGTGCCCTTATGTCTAACAGATTGAAACCTTACCCTATCCTGTGCTGTCCTTACCAAATGCTGTGTTTAATCTCCCTGTTGCAGGTTCTGTGTCACTCCACCTTGTGGATCCTCTTTTGCTGATCTTCTGCTTTTCCCAGCATGATGTCATTTCCCAATGATTGATCCCTCCTAACAAAGTGTGTCAAGTGAAGCTTCATGATCCTTGCCTCTAAGAAACATTCTGGCTGCAGTTCTTCTAAGATAGATTTGGGTTTTGTTTGTTATTTTGACAGTCCATGGTATATTCATGCTTTCGGCCAACACCACAATTTAAAGGCATCAATTCTTTGTACTGCCTTACCCATTGTCCCTCTCAGACATGTGTATAAAGTCTTTTAAAAATAGCATGATTTGGGTGAGGTGCACATTAGTCTTTAAAAACATCCTTCTTAATCACTTTGACAGCAGCTTTTCCCAGTGCAGAAATGAAATTCTTAATTTCTATTCTGACCACATTTGTATATTATATCAGCATGTTAAGAATGTAATTTGAAGGGAGCTCTGGTGGCCTAGTGGCAAGACGCTGCACAGCAATCCCAGAGGTGCACGGTTCAAATCCACCAGATGCTCTGCTGGAGAAGGAGGGGGCAGTTGCCTCCTGTACCAGTCAGATCTGATTTGACGGTACATGTAAAAATGATACAATAAAAATTAAAAAAAAATTTTTAAAAAAAGAATGTAATTTGGTTTTTACAACTCTGGATTATAAAAGAAAGTAGCGTGAA
>NW_006399751.1:23256899-23264016 GCF_000299155.1 Elephantulus edwardii | reverse complement strand
GTCTGTGGCTTCCCTTTTTACCCTGTTGGAGAAGTTTTTGGATGTGCATAGGGATTTGATTCTTAGAAGGTCCCATTCATCTATTTTACCTTCTTCTGCTTCTAAATTTTTCAGGATACTTGGAAGACTCTTTATGTTATGGATTAGGACTACTAAAGTTCTTCCAAGCTTTTCTGGAATGAAGTTTATAGTCTTTGGTTTTAGTCAGCAGTAGCCTTGGACATGTTCACTAGTTTATGCAATGTAAATTTGGAAGACAGCTACCTGGCTGACTGAGTGGAAGAAATCCATATTTGTTCCCATTCCTGAAAAAAGATCATCTAATGGAATGTGGAAATTATAGGACAGTATCATTAATTTCACATTAAACTAAAATCTTGCTGAAGAGTATTAAAAAGGACTGGAATAATGTATATTTATAGAAAATTAGTAGAAATTCATACTGGATTCAGAAGAGTCCATAGCATGAGTGATATCATTCCTGGGTTGAGATGGATCTTGGCTGAAATCAGAGAATACGAGAAAGATACTTGTATTTTATTGACTGTGCAAAGGTGTTTGACTGTGTGGATCATAACAAATTAAAGCAAATATTAAGAAGAGTGGATATTCCAGAACACTTAATTTTGCTTTAACGAAAGCTATACACAGACCAGAAAGCTATTGTCCATACAGAACAGGGGAACACTACAAGGTATAAAATCAGTAAAGTTATGTGTCAAAGTTATATCTTCTTTCCATATCTATTTAGCCTGTATGCTGAGCACATAATTTGAGACGCTGGATTATATTAAGAAGAATGTATCATCAGGATTGTAGGAAAACTGATCAACAACCTGCTTTGTGGTGATAGCACAATCTTGCTTGCAAAAAGTGAAGAGGTCTTGAAAACACTACAGTAGATTAATGACTACAGCCTTCAAAGTGGATTACAGCTCAACATAAAACAGAAATCCTCATCACTGGGCCAATAGGCAATATTATGATAAATGGAGACGCACGTGTGGTAATGGCAATCAAGAAATTAAAAGACGTGTTTCATTGGGAAAATTTGCTGTCAAGAACCTCTCCAGAATGCTAAAGAGCTATGATGTCAGTTTGAAAAATAAGATGTACCTAATCTAAGCCACAGTCTTTTCAGTTACTTGCTGTGCATCTGAAAGTTGTACTATGAATAAGTATGAAAATCAAAGCCTGTGAATTGTGCTGTTGGACAATATCCTATAAACTTCCAAAAGAATGAACAAATCTGTCTTTGAGGAAGTACAATCACGATGCTACTTAGAGACAAAAATGGTGAAACTTTGTCACACATGCTTTGGGCATGTTCTCAGGGGGACTAGTTCTTGGAAATTGACATCATACGGGGAAAGGTGGAGGGTAATAGAAAAACCTTTAACAAGATGAATAGGCACAGCAACTCTAACAACATACCAAAGATCATAAGAATGATTCAGAATAGGGCAGGGTTCAGATCTCTTGTTCATAGAGTTGCTGTGGATTATAGTTGACTCAGTGGCACCTAATAACAGCGACAATATCTGCAATATGAGTTTAATTTTATAAAGGGCAAAAAATAATTAAAATTGTGAGGATAGAAATTTTTCTTGATGAGTCAGAATTTTTCTGCCTCAGGGTTTTATGGAACCCTTTTAGAAATTGTTGAATGAGTGTGTGTTTGCTATGTATATTCTCCATGACAGCAGCAAAATAAATATTTTTTTTTTCAAATTGAAAGAAGAAAGCAAAAAGAGTTTATAGATCCTCGTAGTTGTAAATAATGATGGAGGTCAGGAAGGTCTAGCTTTGAGTCCCTTCTTCTAATTCTTGGCTGTTGTTGTTGTGTACCATCAAATTGGAACTGATCCGTGGTTGACACTTTGGCAGGTTTTCAAAGGCAGTCAGTCCTTCTCCCGCAGAGCAGCTGGTGGCCTTGAAACATGCCTTCATGATTGTAATGCAGTTTCTTATCACTACGCCATGAGAGCTCCCTAATTCTTGGCTACAGGTTACTAAGTCTTTAACTTTCTCTAGTAATGTGGAACCTACTTATAGGGTAGCCAGGATGTTATGCGACTTTAGGACTCTTTCATTTGAGTTGACTGAAAACTTAGGTTTTCAAAGGCACTTAAGCAAAACAGGTAATGTTTTGTCCACTGTAATGGAAAATGTAAGATCTGGCCTTACATACCATTTTAATCAATATGATTAAAACCCTGTCTGTCCTTCCATATATTAGCCATACTTCCTCCAGTGTTACTGCTTCTGAATACCTGCTGTGGGTTGGTTCTGAATCAGAGGCACACAAAAACAACAACCACCACCTCTAGTGTAGCCTTCATGGCCAGACCTTGCCCTGGAAATACCAGGCAGCTCTAGTCTCTCATCTGTCAGGTTCAAGCTGAAAAGAGAGAGTGAGGATTTCCCTTAATTTCTGCTCAGTATGAAAAAAACATGTGTTTTTGCTTCAGACTAGGAAACGTTTTGGCTATAGGCAAAGTGAACTCAGCATAGAAGTTCTGGAGGTACTGTGGAGAAAACATTCAACTGCTAACCAAAAGTTTTCTAGTTCTGTCCTGCCAGATACTCCTTGGGAGAAAGATGAGCTGCTCCCGTAGAGGTTCTGTCCCCCAGACACTGAGGCAGTTCTGTCCTGTCCCACAGTCACTGTGAGTCAGATGGATTTGATGACAGTGGGCTTGACTTGACTTTGACCTTTCTATCCACTTCCTAAACATGCCTCCAGAAACTCTATGAACTTTGATAAATGTCGATGGTTGTAGATGGGCTTTAGGCCTTTTGTTGTAGATGGGCTTTAGGCCTTTTGTTCATAGGGTCGCTATGAATTGTGCTCGACTCAAAGGCAGTCAACAACAACAACTCTGCTTTCCTAATTCCCAAACAGCTTTCTCCTGTAACATTTTATCCAGGACTTTCCCCACCCACGCCACCCCTTTCCTGCCACCCTCAGTCTTTCTCCTTTTTCTGGATCCTTTCTTTTTATCTTAATGATGTCTTAAAATAGAATACCCAGAATTGGATCCAGTTCTGTCATTGTCTGGTTAGAATCAAGTACCTCTCTTTGATCTGGCTATGATGTTCCTTCAGCCTGAATTTTCATGTGCTTTTTAGCTCAATTTATGATCCAAATGCCATGCGGTGTTTTTCAGATTAATTGCTATGCTGAATACTAGTGATTCTTGACTGTAAACTATAGTCTGTATTGTATAAGTTGCTCAGGTTAAATCTTGAATAAAAGACGACCACCTTTTTTTTTTTCTTTAACAAAATCACATTGTGTGGACATTTGATATTTTTTTTCTTAAATATAAAGAACTCCAGCATATTACATTTTTTCAAGTGATTGGGTTCTATTAACCAAGGTTCTATTTGACTGCAATGTTTTTGATTTTCTACTTGGAGATAGTTGCTCTGCTAACCCAAAGGCCATGCTTCTCTACCTGTTTGAATCCACCAGCTGCTCTGCAGAACAATGACAAGCAATTTTTTCCTGTGCAATCTGCAGCCTAGGAAACCTGCTCCCTATTGGAGGTCAGCTCTACATTGGACCTGACTTGATGACACACAGATAGAGACAGAGAGAGGAGAAGAAAAAGTAACTAGATAAAAGAACGAAGGAGAGATGTAATGTGACCAGGACACAGTGGATGCTAACAGTCATCCCACTCTGAACCTAGCTTATAAACGAAGAATGATCTGGCTGAAGGCAGTAGAAACAAGGTATGGTTTGAGACCAGCAGGAACTCAGACTTCACTTTGACCTTTTCAACTTCTAGCAGAAACAATATAAGGAAATATTGATAGCTGCAGAAGTGATTATATATCCCTCATTCATCCTTTTGACTCACAACTTGGTTCTAATTATTCATTTTATGAGAATGACCCAGAGGCAAGTTACATTTACTTAGTGCTCAAAGCGTGGTAACTTCCGGGGTCTGTGGTGACTCCTGCCATGGTTGGTTGTCATGGAAATGCCACCGCCTTGTTGTGCTTTGTGGTTTGTATGCTAGCTCTCAGACTTCTAGTGAGATAGGCCCATGGGTACCCACAAACCCTCTTATCTGCTGGTGCACATGTGTAGCGGTTCTATTGCATAGTCACAGGCTGTCCCAAATAAAGAAATGTCGTCAGTGACTCATTGAGCTGTTGTTTGTCCACATAAATGACTTAATGTTTCTTTTCAACAACATAGCCTATCTGTATCGGTGAAAAGGTTACCAAACATAGACAGCCTCTGGAAACTGTGAACTTGATAAATGACAATAGTTATAGAAAGGCTTCAGCCCTTTTGTTCATAGAGTCACTGAGTTGTGCTTGACTTCATGGCCATCAACAACAACAATGGGAAGTCTCCTTCTGTGTAAATTTATTGTCTATGAAAACCTGCTGGAACGTCAGCTATGGATTGGTTCCCACTTGATGGCACACATAACACCACATTCTTTATTACTAGACCTCTGTTAGAAGTCAGGTTCATTCTTTCATATATTCTTGGATATCTTTGAGTTGACTCTGACTCATAGCAACTCCAAAAGGAGCAGATGCAATGCAGGGATGGCAGTGGTGAAGTCTGACTGAGGAACTGTCTCTGCCGGTAATATTCATAGTAGCAAATAGATATCTACTCAGTCAGATGAACCAACCCCCCATGCTCCTGCACTGATTTCTACCAATCATTTGGGGTCATATTTGTCGTTGTCTCACAGACTTTACTCACAGTTGTGGTACTGAGAGTGGGGTTTAATAGGAAAGTAAGTTGGAAAATGGGAGAGACAAAAAATGTCACCCAATGCAAGTCTTTGTTTTAGACCAGCAGACTGAAGGCATAATTCTTCTATTAGTCCAGGCTTGGTTTTCAGTTTAATAGCAAAAATGGTGGCCTTTATCTCAGGGCGCCTCTGGTTATACCTTGCCACAGTTTCTTCACAGCAGTGCCACAGTCTTTCCACCACCATCAACAGGGTCTTGCTTTACTTTCCCTCAAATCTTGCTGCCCAGTGTGCGAAGCTCCTGCCTGCACTCTGCTTCTTTCCCTTCTTCCCTCCCTCTCCCTCCTTCCCTCCCTGTCTCTCTCTCCTTCTTTCTTTCTCCCTCCCTCTCTTACTTTCTGTCTCCCCGTCCCTCTCCCCCTCTTTTCCTCCCTCCGCCCTCCCCTTCACCCCTCCTACTTCCTCCCCCACCCTTCCTCCTCCCCTTCCCCTGCTCTTTCTCCTCCCTCTCCACTCCCCTTCTCCCTCTCCCCTTTCCCCTCCCTCTTTTCTCTCCTCCTCTTCCTCTCCCATTAGGGACAAAATTGAAGCAATGAGAAAATAGTCTCATCTCTCCATGGAGCATACAAACAGGTTGCATAAATGAGAGAAATATTAAGAGAAAAGGGGCATAACACTGTGGTCACATTTAGAGAGGAATGGACATGGTTTGAGATGGAGTTGAGTGAGACTTGAAGGAGAGGTAAGATGTTAAGATGTGTAATCAGGTAATACATTTAGGTGGATGTGACAGCACAATGGGTCTTTTTTACATTCATGTTTTGGTAGGAAAGAGGTAGGCAGAGTGCTATGCCATGTAGGCTGAGAGAAAATTTAGAACAATTGTGCTGTTGTTATCAACTTGATTTCAAGATTCCTATTACAAGGGAGCTCTGGTGGCCCAGTGGGAAAGAGTTACACTGTCAAATGAAAAGCAGGAGTTTTGAAACCATCAGCTGCTCCAAGAAGAAAGATGGACACTCTCCTCCCATGTCACAGCCTCTAAAAACCCGCTACGGGGTCAGTTATGAGTCAGCATGTACTCAATGGCAGTGAGTTAAGCTGTTGATTGTATTACAATTTGATATTTATTTGTTTTTAATGATCTGTTGCTTTTTTTTCATGTGTGATATTGCTGATGCCATTCCACAACACATTTGGTCTCTGAATGTTAATGTTCAGTGAAACCACACGGCTGCACAGTTGGTGGAGGGAGAAGGTGAAGGAAATGGGAAGGATTCAATAGGGACCTGAAAAGACAGAATAATGATGGGCAAGATTCAGTGGTGATTCATTTTATAAGACATAATGCATGGCATATCATTGATATCACATGCAAGCAAGATTCTGCTGAAAATTATCCAAAAACGTTTGGAACAATATATCAACAGAGAACTGCCAGATTTGCAGGCTGGATTTAGAAGAGGTCGTGGTACTAGAGATATTATAGCTAATGTTAGATGGATCTTGGCAGAAAGCAAAGACTACCAGAAGAATGTCTATCTGTGCTTCATTGACTATGCAAAGGCTTTTGACTGTGTGGATCACAAGCTGTGGCTGACTCTGAGAAGAATGGGAATCCCAGAACATTTGATTGTGTTAATGTGAAACCTATACTTGGACCAAGAGGCAGTCGTCAGAACAGAGCAGGGAGACATTCGATGGTTCAAAATCAAGAAAGGGGTCCATTAGGGATGTATTTTGTCTCCATACCTTTTCAATCTGTATGCAGAACAGATCATCCAAGACTCTGGGCTGTATGAGGAGGTATGTGGCATCAGGATTGGTGGAAGAATCGTCCACAACCTGCGTTATGCAGATGACACAACCCGGTTCTCTGAAACTAAGGTGGACCTGAAGTGCTTGCTGCAGAAGGTCAAGGACTGCAGTCTTCACTATGGATTGAAGCTCAATATCAGGAAAACAAAGATTCTCACCACTGGGCCAATTGGCAGCATCGGTATGGATGGTGAAGAGATTGAGATAATTAACAGTTTTAGTTTGCTTGGCTCCACAGTCAATACTCTTGGTAACAGCAGCCAGGAAATCAGGAGACGAATTGCATTGGGAAAGTCAGGTGTGAGGGACCTCTCAAGAGTAATGAAGTGCAGTGATGTCAGGCTAGAGACTAAGGTGCACCTAATCCAGGCTATAGACTTTGCAATTACGTTCTATGCATCAGAGAGTTGGACCGTGAATAGGGATGATAGAAAGAGAACTGATGCCTTTTAGCTGTGGTGCTTGAGATGAGTGTTGAATATACCATGGACTGCTAGGAGAACAAACAGGTTTGTCCTGGAGAGGGTGAAGCCAGAATGTTCCCTGGACTCAAGGATTCTGAAGCTTTG
>NW_006399751.1:23255939-23256799 GCF_000299155.1 Elephantulus edwardii | reverse complement strand
GGGGAGGACTTTAGGCAATTTACAAGTTATTAAGAACATCTCATTTGCTGAATACAATCTTTTATCTTTATATCCAGACCTATTTTTGAAATAAATTTTCTGGTGTATAATCTTATGTTTTTAAAGATTTTAATTGCTTTTAATAAAATCAGAGCTTTAACCAGCTAGGATGCCAATAATAAGGATGAGTATGTTCTTCCTGACTTTTTTCCCGATTTATTGAAAATCCGTTTAAACTGTATTAAAAAGCTTATCTAAAATACAATCAAAGACACTAATGATCAAAGACCAAAGGAGCTGTGGGATGAAATCCAGGATGTCATTCATGAAGAAAATGAAAGATAAAGTAATGACAAAGACAGAGGAGAAAGAAAAGACAAAAATGGATGTCAGAAGAGACTCTGAAAATCACACTCACATAGGGAGAGAGGCCAAAACAAAGGGAAGAAGTGCTGAAGTAAAAGAGACACACGGAAAATTTCAAAAGGCAACTAAAAAAGATAAAGCAAAGTATTAAAAGGTACAAATAACTGGAGTTTAAAAACTATAAAAAAACCCCCGGGCTTGACATTTCTCAGCATAAAAGAACAAAGAACAAATTCAAGTCTGTAACTGTAATACTGAAGCATTCTGTAGACAGAATCTTGAATGATCCAGAAAGCATCAAAAGAAGATGGAAAGAATACACACTTACAGTACCAAAAAGAATTGACTGACAGAAACATTTCAGGAAATAGTAGGAGATCAAGAACCAATGTTGCCAAATGAAGACATTTAGGCTGTACAGAAGTCATTAGCAAAAAAATAAGGCCCAAGGAATTGATGAAATACCAGCTGATACGTTTGGGTTTTTTTTTTTT
>NW_006399751.1:23253275-23253922 GCF_000299155.1 Elephantulus edwardii | reverse complement strand
GTTTAGGGCTCTTGTACATAGGTTTGCTATGAGTCACAAATGACTGGATGGCACATAACAACAACAATATATGGGAATGATTTGTAAGTAAACCACTATAAAACTTAAAATATAATTAAAAATATCTATTTTTGAGATAGTTTTAAAATTCCGTTGGAATAAACTCAAGATCATATTTTGGTTCTTGTAGACTTTCTAATTGATGTTTGGTTCTACAGTCTGTCCTTAACCTTGTTTTGATTGTTGGTATTAAGTTTCTCTGCTATCTGTTTTCAAACATGTCCTCAGTTTGATTCGTTTGTATTCTTTCAGGTGAGGTCAATACATAGATTTTACTTATTGTGCTTTAAAAAAAGATATTTGCAATGAATAATGAATTGATGATTGTACAAAAATTGCTGTCATAAAATATCCAGTGTAATTTCTGTTGTTAAGGCCATATATTTCAACTGCTGATCCTCCTTTGTTTCTAACTTTTACAGTCACCAGATATTACTAACACAACTTGATTGTTTTTGTTGTTGTAATGTGCAGTCGGGAATGCAAAAGTCCGGAACAAAGAGGAAGATTCAGTAGTTGGAAAACGTGGACTCGGTGACAGAAATGGAGCTGGAGAGAGAATGATAGAATTTTGCACAATCAATGAC
>NW_006399751.1:23228116-23249765 GCF_000299155.1 Elephantulus edwardii | reverse complement strand
ACAGGACAGAGTGGAGTTTAGGGCTGTTGTACATAGGGTTGCTATGAGTCGCAGGCGACTCGACGGCACATAACAACAACAACAACAACAATGTGCAGTCGAGTCTCTTGCGACTCATAGTGATCCTGTGTACAGTAGCCCTGAAACCTGCTCTATCCTGTGCCAACTTTACTGTCTTTCACTCATATGCTTATTGATACATTTCAGACTGCAGAAGTCAGTTGTTGTTGTTACATACTGTCTCATCGTAGATGACACATAGCGACCCTATGAACGAAGACCTGAGCACTTGTATAACTTTCATCATTTCTTCAAATTCATAGTTTCTGAAGGCAATCTGTTTTGGAAATGGATGCCACTCCTGCTTCCAAACTTGTTTTAATAGTGGAGCTCCACCAAATACTATCCACCATGCGTAACTATTATCACATTTGACACATCAGTATCACATTGTTTAGTATCACAGCAACTATGAGTTACCTCTGTACAGAAAATGGACAGACCAGTGCCATACCACTTAGAAGAATGTTTGACCAAAACCAATTAAAACCAGGCATGAGTGCCACAGATTAAAATCACCTACTTTTCAGTAGACAACCTTAATTTTGTCATTTTAGGTTCTAGTGTTTGGTGTATTTATTGGAATAATAGTTGTATTAACAGATCTTCCTTATACACATATGGATATTAACCTATCACTGACAGGATTGTTCTTTTAGATCTTGAAATGTTTTTTTTTTTTTAAATAATGAATGCAATACCATTTCTCTTCAATTTATCATTCCTATCAGAGTAGACCTTATGACTCTCTGATTCAAATCACCAATCCCAGGCCATCTCAGCTCATTAATGCCTAGGATGTCCATCTTTATACATTCTGTTTCACTTTTTAAATATTATTTTTATTTTAGTTTGGCTTGCATACATCCCATTTCAATATTTTACAACTTCCACTTTTTTCTAGATTTATGTTGTATATATTCCATGTTCCAGTTATTGATGAGTGTTTATAGTTGCTTTTCCTCAATTAGTCTTGCCATATCAGCAAATTAAGGTCCTTCACTGGGTAGAAGTTTTATTTCAACAGCATTATTATGGTATGTTCTGCTTTGAGGAGGAAACTCTTCCCCAGTTGAACTTTTGGTGCCTTCCACCTTGAGTGGCTCATTTCTGGCACTATATTGAACAACATTCTGCTGCTGTTCACATTGTAGCAGTAGCCAGGAAATCAAAAGACATGTTTCATTGGGGAAATCTGCTGCCAAGGACCTCTTAAAAGTGTTAAAGAACAAGATGTCAAGCAAAGCCTTTGAATTGTGTTGTTGGTGAAGAGTCTTGAATATTTTGTGGACTGTCAAAAGAACAAACAAATTTATCTTGGAGGTAATGCAACCAGGGTGCTCCTTGGAGACAAGGACGGTGAAACTTGATCTTACATGTTTTGAGCATGTTGTCAAGAGACATCAGCCCTTGGAAAAAGACACCACTGTTGGAAAAGTAGAGGATAGCACTTTAGTGAGATGAATTGATGCAGTGACTGAATAGTGAGTTTGAGCATGATGACAAAGATTGTAAGGATGACTCAGCATTGGAGAAGTTGTAATCTGTTCAGAGAATCACGATGAGTTGTAGTCAACTAAGTGGCAGCTACCAGTTGTGAGGTATAAACTTTCTGGTGACCTGGGTGATCTTCATACAAGTGAGCATTTTTTCTTAAGTCTCAGTAGCCTTGCTTTTTACTTTTTCCTGAAAAAATACGATAATTCCTGCAAGAGCAACAGTAATTATTCTTCCCTGTGCCTGTCTTAATTAATTATTTGGAGTACTGTATGATTTCCTCAACTTAACCTCACCAGAAGCTTACAGAATAGGAAAAAGAAAAATCTAAAACACCTGAATATTAACTGAGGTAGGGCATTGTATTGTTAAAGAAGCCAAAACAGAAACCAAAATAATGATCTTTTCAGGTTCAGGAACCATGGTCACACATCGTACATTTTACAGCATTTGCTGTGTCAGTTAAGATACATGAAACAGCTCATTTCTGTTCATTTTTTTAAAAAGTAGTATGTGTATATATATACATATGTGAGTTGTCTTTTAAAAGAATTTCTTTACATAAACCTGTAGACTGTGATCCTATACTTTTATATCGTTGATATACTTCTCTGACTATAAACACTTAAATTTCAGTTTTATTGTTAACCTTTATTTAAGGTGTTCCCATTGCTGGTAATGTGCTTACCCTTTTGTCAGCTGTTTCTAACCCAGGTGTCCCTAACCTCTTCCCCTCCCCTGGTTTAGCTAAGGACCCCTCTGTTGTTGGTGCTATGTCAGTTCATCATATTGAGAGTCTTTCTTTCATTACCCTTCTATTTGCCCAAGCATAATGTCCTTTTCTAAGGCCTGGCCCCTTCTGATAACATGCCCAGAGTATGTGAAACAAAATTTTAACTGTTCTTGGTGCGAAGTACCTTAGCAGCCCTTCTTCCAAAATTAATTTCCTTGTTCTCGATAAATGTCTGTTTCTCATAAAAAGGCCTTTTTCAAACTATTCTATATTTCTGTTGCTTGGTACCAAAGAAAATTCTAGGACCCGGAACATGTGTTTCTATTCAGCCTAAGTAGGGATTTGATTGTTTAGAAAATTATCTAGTAAAACATGTTATAAAATTCCTTTTTATTACCAACCCCATAATTTCATGAGCATGAATATGTCAGTTTAAATATCCTGTTCCGTTGTTAAACTGATTGTTAGATTACTGAATTTACACTTTTACCCCAACTGCTTTCATGGAGCTGCTGGGGTTGATGAAAGAACCCAGAAAGACTTGGTGAAGATCTAAGTGCTCCTTTCTTTTTAAGAATTCTGGGTTAAAAGTTTTGTCAGAAAACAAAGGGGTTTTGGATATTTTTAATTAAAGAAAGCATAATAAGACTACCATGTATCAAGTGCTATCTTTGACAGAGTCATGATGCTGTCATTAATCACAAATCTGCAGAAGTTGGTGTTTTTATTCCTGCTTTATATATATTAGGACACTAAGGCTCAGATGTAGTGACAAGCAATGAGTTCAAGGGTGTCGGAGATAATGAGGATGGCACAGAATAGGACCAGCTTCAGATCTGCTGTTCATAGGGCTGCTGTGAGTCGTACCGTACTCGCAGGCATCTGAAGACAGCAACAACAAGGCTCGGAGGGGTGGAGTAACTTGTCCAGGATATTACTGCTTTTGCTTTGTGTGGGTGTTGTTTGCATATTTATTTTTTTGCAGGAGCTGTTACTCCTAAAGGACTTTTTAAGTATTGAAATTAAAAACATGAGAAAAAAATAAAAGCTGTATCAAGCTCACAGGTACTCTATTGATGGTGGAAACCCAGTCAGTACCTTGTTGTAAGCTGTAGTTGAGTTGATTCCTAGTTTATAACAACTTCATGTAAAAAAGGAACCATGCGGACTTTTGTGATCCATCAGATTTTCCTTAGCTGAGGTTTAGATGTATGTCATCAGTCTTGTCTTCCTAGTCTGTTTTAGCCACTAAAACCTGTTCAGCCTCAAGCAACATGCAGCCCTCCACTGGGAGCTGCACAGGAGGTGGACCAGCTGGGAAGTGGACAGCTGGGAAGACAAAGACTACTTGGAACCGTCAGTGCTTCAATCTGAGACCTAAGAGTCCTAACAATTAAGACTCCAGTGACTGAATTCCCCACAAGTAACATTTTGAAGGCATAGTACAATCTACCTCTTAAACCAGTTGATGCTTGAGTTACTTTAGGCTAGGAGCTTTATTTTGTCTTTGGCTGGGATTTAATAATGGATCTCTTGAGAAATTGGGCTTAAAGGAAAGATTTGGATGGGCCATGTGAAGGTACAAAGAATGTAAATTTTCAAGTGCGTCTCTCTCTTTTTTTAATTTTATACTGGTTTATTTACAAAGTTCAAAGATTGTTTTTCACATCAAGCCTTTGCTGTTTTTCTTTCACCCATCAAATTGTGCGACCCTATAATTACCCCACCCCCCAGCCGTTCCTCACCCCTCTGCTTCCACCCTATGCCCACTTGGATCCCCATATTTGTTCTACAATAATGGTCTTCTACAGTATTTGTTCTTAAGGGATTGAGTTAGTTCATTCAGCATAATGCTCTCCAGTCCTTCCCAAGTTAGGCAGTGATTTACAAACTCATTGTTCCTGTGTACTGTGTAGTATTCCATCATGTGAATGTACTATACTTTCTCCATCCATTCAGTTGTGATTGGACAGGCTGTTTCCAGGTTCTTGTGATGGTGAATAACGCTGCTATGAATACTGATGTACAAGTGAATGTGTCTTATGATGGGATTATAGCAAAGTCCCACTGGGAAATGAGCTATCCCAATAGTTCTCCACCCTGGCTCCATATCAGAATAACCCGGGGAGCTTTCAAAAGCACAATGCCTGTGTCTTAACCCTGGAGACTGTTACTTATGGAGATTAGTGTGAGCCTAGGCATCTGAAGACTTAAAAAGTTGCTTAAGTAAGGATGATACACAGCCAAGATTGGGGATAAATGAGCTAGCCAGGGATTTATAAGCTACAACCCATAGTGCCTGCCTATGTTTGTGTGGCGCAGGAGTCAAGAATGGTTCTTATAGTGTCAAATGACTGAACTAAAAGCGAAAGAAAAATACTTTATGACACAGTAAAATGATATGAAATTCACACTTCAGTGTCCATGATTAAACTGCTCTTGGAACAAAGTCATGCTCACTTGTTTATGTAGTGTCTGTGACTGTACTGAATAGTGGCAGTGGAGATGTTGTAATTGTGTGGCTGCAAAGTCTAAACAACTTACTGTGTGACTTCTTACCGATCTGTACATTAAACCAAAAAAGCCCTCCGCCTTTGGGTCTGTTCCAGCACATGGTAATTTGCCATCATGTGTCTGGGGCTGCAAATTTTAAAGGATGTGATTGTCCATAATTTTCCGCTGATGGGCCATTTGAACCGCCAGCCTTTTGTTTAGCAGCCCAAAACACGAGGCTCAAATTTAGACTTGTTTCGTTCACATCAAAACCAAGCTTGCCCTGCAGTGGGTTTTCAGAGGCTCTGAGTTGCTTGGGAGGAGATTACCCCTCTTTTCCTCTGAGTGGCTTGTGGATTTGAATCACCAGGGAGCCTCTGCTTTTAGCTTGCCCCCCAAATCCCTACCCATTAGGCCTCCAGAGTGCCCCATACATAGCTCTTGTTGATAACTGTTGTTAACAATATGTATTCTTAAGTTTCTGTTTGCCTGTGTTATGTTTTCCCCCAGACGAATGAAGCTGGTAAATCTGTAGCAGGTTTGTTTTTATCAAATAAGATTGAACTGTGTACTTTCCCCTCTTAAAATACACACGTAGAAAGACAAAGAATAAGATGACTCAGATTTAAAGCAATATTTTACTGAAGACTTCTTAAATCCTGCCCAATACCTGTTTTCTATCCCATCCTCACTCCCCTCAGGCCTGTTTGCCTTCCTCCCTTTACACAGTTCCATGTTTTTAGTTCATGCCAGCTGGATGCCCAAGAGCATTTCCTGACATTGGCTTAATGTTGGAAAAAGAAAACAGGATTATAGGAATGATCTTAGTATAAAAAGTAATTGAGAAAGATTAGTAAAAAGATACTGATTGTAATCATCTTGCTCTGTTTCTTTTAACCTGGCATTTCACTCACCTGAATTCAGAAAATAAAGCAGTAGAGTTAGGAAAATTAACAGACAGTAGAAAACAATTGGGAAGGAGAAAGTCAGGCCAACAGATTGTTTTCTAGGGAGAAGTAGCTCCCATTTCCTTCCAAACCAGCTTGTCCTGTTCAGAACGAGATATAACCTTATGCTTAGGCATAACACTTCAGCTCTTTGTTTATTTTGTACTAACTGGATGTATCTTTATAAGCATATGCTGATTTGAATCATAGATTGAAAAAATACTAAACCCGTTCCAGTTGAACTCATAGGGAGAAAAGTGTTTGATTTCCATGTCATTTATTATTTATCAGTGAATGATAGTTTCCAGCGACCTTGAGAATCTCCTTGTGACACTGCGTGGTGTCTTGGATATTGCAGGAGGCCTCCTTCATGTCCACATGTTCTCGTCTTGATCCTGTCCTTCCCCCTTGATGGTGCAGTGGCTGCGTCCCAGGCATATTTACCTTATAGCCACCTGGAACCAGGCCAGTAATGTCATTACAGATGGCAGTGTGCCTAGAGTATCTTAAAAAAAAAAAGAAACATCATTTCTGCTGCTAATTAAGTTTCAGGATGGGTGATACTGGCTTTTATATTAACAAACCTTGTGAAAAGGCAGAAGGCAGTTCTGGTAGAAGCAAAGTTCTTATTCCTGAGAATGCATAGTTAAATTTAATTGTCCTTTAGCTTCTCTGCGCCTAAGTGAGGAGCATTGTCTGTTGGAGGATGGATGATTGTGAGTAGGGAAAAAATCCCAATAAGTAAGATTTGTCTGTTTTCTATTTCGTACCAGGGCCTTGATTTCTTTTCTTTTGGTTTTCAGGGTTCTGTACATTGGCTTGGCCTGCAATACAGCTCGCTATATTTATATTTCTTACCTGGAAAATGCCTGGACTGTTCTCCCCATGGAAGTTCTTCAAGGTAAGTTAACAAGTGGGATTAGAGTCATTTCTCTAACTGAGCTATGCCTATGTCCTTCTGTATCTCATTTTACAGAGGAAGGGTGTGTGTGTCTGCTCTTTTATATGATTTTGAAGTGGTTGTTAAGGAAGAGGTGATGTCAGGGGACTGGTTCCTGAGTTACCCTGTTCTCTGTGTATGTAGAGATAAACAGAGAGATGTGCCCACACCCTTTTGATTACACAAAGAAAGAGGAAACAGTCCTTAGACATACAGACTCAAGGTGGTTTTTATATAGAAAAGGCTTAATCGTTTAAAAGTTTTGGTGTTTTTTGTAGCTTGACTATACTCTTGGGGGGGGGAAATTTTTTCATAATTATTTTGTGCTTTCAATTATTTTTATCACATTTGGTTGTTTATAGCTAAAGCTTTATCATCTCACTCTTGTTTTCCTGTTACTTTTTAAAAATCATTGCTGAAATCTCTTGTTCTGGCATTTTCTCTTATCTTTTTTAAAAGTTTCCCTTCAAAAGAATTTTGAAATTATTTCTAGGCAATTTTTGCCATGTAGCTTAAGAGCACTGACAACCTGGCTCATGATTAGGGTAACTTCTAGAACCCAGAGTAGGGAGCTCTGGTGGCTTACTGGAAAGGAACTGTGCTGCCAACACAAAGGTACAAGGTTCAAACCCACCAGTTGCTTTGTGGGAGAAAGATGGAAAGTCTCCCGTGTGGGTCACTCCCTCTGAAAACCCACTGGAAGGTGAGCTAAAAGTCACTTCTGAGCTGATGGTACATAACAATAGTTACTTCTGAGATGATGGTACATAACAATAGATGCCAGATTAGATTCCAGAAGGAAGTCTGTTAGCAACTAAAAAAATTTGAGGTTGGTATTATAATTAAAACTTCAGTATAAGATGACTGGAGTTAAGTATCATCATTGACAGCTTAGATACTTAAATCATCAATGAGCCTGTGATTAGTGACAATTTCATTAGTTTTATAGATGATCATCATTATTATCCCTGACACTTAAACAGTAAATGTAACAAAACATGTTGTGCTGAAATTTAGATGAAACTTTCACATAACACATCAAAGCAAAACATTTCAAAATTCAAGCTTTTATGTTTCCATTGTGACAGTAAACCCTAAATGAAAAGAATTTATACACTTATTAACATTAAATTCACATGAGTGTATATATGTGCACACACACACACACACACACTACATCATTACTGATGCTAATGTATATTTATAAAAAAGGGAGTACTAGTGGGTTTAATAGTAAGAAACTACACTGCACCCCAGCAATCCCATAGGTATGTGTTTAAATTCAGAGCTGCATTCTCATCCCAAAGGCACATGATTCAAATCCCTTGCTACTCTATGGGAGAAAGATGGGCAGTTTCCCTTTGTATGATTTCCTGCCTCAGAAAACCCACTGAAGGGTTGGCCATGGGTTGGTTCTGACTTGGTGGGACATAGCAACAATACGAGTATATGTGTGTGTGTGTATATATTTATATTTGTATTTATATTTACTATTATATCTAATATTTAATAAATATTAGATATTATATGATGCCCTAGTAGTAAGGAATGTTCTATAATCCTGAAGGCACATGGTTCAAATCCACTAGCTGCTTGTGGAAGGATGGGACATCTTCCCCTGTGCAATTAATTGCATCATTGAGGAATATAACCTTGTTTCCAAATAGAAAATAAAATTTGGCTTTGTTGTTGTTGTTATGTGCCATCAAGTCCCTTTTGACTCCTAGTGACCCTGTGTACAATAGCTCCGAACCCTGCTCTATTATGTGCCAATCTCATTGTCTCTGACATAGCTACTGCCATTACCCCAGTCACTGAATCAATCCACCTCAGAGTGGGTCTTACCCTCCTATGCTGTCCCTCCACCCTCCCAAGCATGATATTTCTCTCCAGGGACTGGTCCCTCCTTGTAAAATGCCCAGAGTATGTCAGATAGAGCTTCAGAATTCTTCCTTCCAAGGAGCAGCCTGGTTTTACCCTCTCTAGGATGAACTTGTTTGTTCTCCCAGCAGTCCATGGTATATTCAGTACTCTTTTCCAGCACCCCAATTAATGTTTGCTAAGAATTAGATTTCTAGAGAATCTTAAGGTGGGGTTAAGCATTGTATCATTTAAGGAGCTATGGTAGCCTAGTGGCAAGAAGCTGTACTACAATCATAAAGGCACATGGTTCAAGGCCACCAGCTGCTTCACGGCAGAAGGATGGGCAGTCTTCTCCCATGTGATTAACTGCCTCTGAAAACCCACAGGAGGGTCAGCTATGGGTCAGTTCTGATTCTACGGTACACAACAACAACAAGAAGCACAAATATCATCATAGACGTAGAAAAGATTCTCTAATGATTTCATCTTCCTTGGATCCACAATCACCATCTTTGGTACCAGCAGTCAAGAAATCAAGAGATATATTTCATGGGAAAAGTCTACTGTCAAGGACCTCTCCAAAGTACCAAGGAACAATAATGACAGTTTAAGATGTACCTGATTCGGCAAATCCATGGTCTTTTCAATCATTTGCTGTGCATCTGAGAGCTGGATAGATGACAGAAGGATGAGAAAAAGAAGAATCAATGGAGTTGAGTTGTGTTGTTGGAGAAGAGTATTTCAATATCCCATGGTCTGACAAAAGAACACACAAATCTGTGTTGGAGAAAATGCACCCAGAGAACTCTTTGGAGTCTAGGATGGCGAGGCTTTGTTATCACATCCTTTCATACTTTGGGCATATTGTTGCTGTCAGGTCCTGTCAAGTCAAGTATGACTCATAGCCACCCTGTGAACAGCAGATCTGAGCCCTGTCCTGTCCTCTGCTGTCCTCACAATCTCTGACACACTTGTGCCCCTTGCTGTAGTTACTGTGTCAGTCCACCTGGTTGAGGGTCTTCCTCTCTTTTGCTGTTCCTCTACCTTCCCAAGCATGGTATCCCTCTCCAATGAACAGCAGCATGCTCAAAGTGTGTTAGACACAGTTTTATCATCTTTGCTCCAAGGAGCACTTGGAGTACTTTCTTCAAGACATATCTGTTCTTTCTTTTAGCAGTCCATGAGTTCAGAGCCATCAATTCTTTGGTCATCCTTATTTACTGCCCTCCTCTCAGCATCATAGCAAGGGATTTAAAAAAAAATGGCTTGATTTCTCTGCTTTCAGCCAGGATTCATCTGACATCAGCAATGACATCATAGTGCCATGGCCTATTCTAAATTCAGCTTGAACTTCTAGCAGTTCTCTGTGTACTGTTGTAGTAGTTTTTGAGTCATCGTCAGTAGTATTTTGTTTGCATGTGATACTAATGATATTGTTATATAATTTCTTTATTCTTTTGAATCACCTTTCTTATAAATGGGAACAAATATGGGTCGTCTCTTCTAGTCACTTGCCAGTCAGCTGTCTGTCCTCCAAATTTTCTGGCGTAGACTAGTGAGTACATCCAGGGCTGCAATTATCATTTGAAACATGTCAGTTAGTTGTGGGACCTCATATATTGCCAATGCCTCCCTTGCAGCTTGAATTTCTTCCTTCCTTCCTTTCCCTTGGCTATTGATCATATGGTACTTCCTGATATATTTCAATGCCAATCAGTTCTTTGTGGTACAGTGATTCTGTGTATTCCCTCCATAATCATTTGATGCTTCCTAGATAATTCAAGATTTTGCCTATAGCATCTCTAATTATTGGAACTAGAGACTTGAATTTATTTTTCAGTTCATGCAGCTTGGGAAATGCTGAGCTAGATGCTCCTTTTTTATTCTCCAATTCTAGTCCTCTGCACATCTTATTATACTACTTTGCTTTGTCTTCTTGAGTTGCCCTTTTAAATCTTCTGTTCAGCTCTTTTACTGCAACACATCTCCCCTTTGTTTTGTCTTCTCAATGCTATAGCACAAGTTTTTTGGCATCTTCTGACATCAGTTATGGATGATAATCCTTGGTGTTATCCCACATCTCACTGGTCTTTGATCATTGGTGCTCAGTGCTTCAAACCTATTCTTAAGCTGATTTTGAAATTGAGGTGGGATAGACTTAAGATCATATTTTGGTTCTCATAGACTTGTTTTAATTTCTTCAGCCGCAACTTGAACTTGTACATGAGTGAATGATGTTTTGTTCCACAGTCAGCACCTGGTCTTATTTTGACTGCTGATTTTGAGCTTCTCCAACAGTTTCTTCCACAGATACAGTCAGTCTGATTCCTATGCAGTCCGTCTGGTGATGTCTATGTGTAAAGTTGCTATTCGTGATTTTTTTAAATTGTATTTGCAATTAATACTCCATTGAACATAAAAAACTTGACCTGTCTGTGGGCATGTTGTTGGGAGGGGCTATTTCTTGGAAAGGAACATCATGCTTGGAAAGATGGAGGATTAGTGAAGGAGAGGAAGAGTGTCAGTGAGATGTATTGACAGAGTGACCTCAGCAGTGGGCCCAGGTTGTCAGAGATGATGACGATAGCACAGGATAGGACAAGTTTCACATCTGTTATTCATAGGGTCATATGAGTTGTATTTGACTCAGTGGAACCAAACAACAAGAAGCACTAAATGATTACATTTTAATTACAGTGCTGGCAAAGAATGTTGGATATACAGTGGCTTTCCAGAACAACAGATCTGTCTTGGGAGTTGTTATTGTTGTTAGGTGCCATCGAGTCATGTATGACTCATAGTGACCCTGTGAACAACAGATCTAACCATTGTTCTATCCTGTGCCATCTTCGCAATCTCTGACACACAAAAGCCCATTGCTGCTGTCACTTCATCAATCCACTTGAGTGAGAGTCTTCCTCTCCTTTGTCATCCTTCCATCTTTCCAAAGCATGATATCCCTCTCCAAGGAATAGCCTTTCTTAGCAATAGAGATGGAATGCTTCTAAAAGCATTTGGACACATTATTGGGAGAAAGTGAGCACTGAAGAAGGACATCGTTTGAAAAAGTAGAATTGTTGTTGTGTACCATTGAGTCAGAACCAACGCATAGCTGACCTTCCAGCAGGTTTGCAGAGGCAGGAAATCTCAACAGGAGGAGATTGCCCATCTTGTCTCCATAGAGCAGCTGGTGTATATGAACCATCCGGCTTTGTGTTAATAGTGCAAGTTTTTACCAACTGGGCCACCAGACTCCCTTTAATTTATACTTGTTTAATATACTTTTATATGTTCAAGCTGCACTGAAGACATTGGCAAAACATAAGGCCCCAGGAATCAATGGGATATCATTTGGCATTTTTCAACCAACTGATGCTGTCTAGAACGTGCTCATCAGTCCATACCAAGGAAATTTGGAGGACAGTTGCTTGGCCAGCTGATTGGAAGATATCCATATTCGTTCCCATTTGAAGAAAGGTGATCCAACAGAATGTGGAAACTATCAAACAATATCAATAATAATCACATGCAAGAAAAATACTCTTGAAGAGCATTAAAAAACCTACTGGAACAGTATATACAGAACTGCCAGAAGTTTAAGCTCAGTTTAGAAGAGGTCAGATGGAATCTGTCTGAACACAGAGAATAATAAAAGAATATCTGTTTGTGCTTTATTGACCTGGCAAATGCATTTAACTATGTGTGTCAACAAATTGTGGCTAACATTGAGAAGAATGGGAGACTTAATTGTGCTCATGAGAAACCTAGACCTAGACCAAGAGGCTGTTGTGCCAACAGAGCAAGGGAACACTGGATGGTTTGAAATTAGGAAAAGTGTATGTCAGTGTTGTATCCTCTCTGCATACCTGTTCAATGTGTATGCTGAGGAAATGATTTGAGAAGCTGGACTCTTTGAAGAAGAATGTGGCATCAGGATTGGAGAGAGACTCGTCAAAAACCTACAGTATACAGATGACATAACTTTGCTTGCTGAAAGTAAGGAGGACGTGAAGAACTTGCTGCAGAAGATCAAAGACTACAGTCTTCAATACTTCTCAATGTCAAGAAAGCAAAAGTTCTTACCACTGAACCTGTAGACAGCATCGTGATAGATGGAGAACAGATTGAAATTATCAATTACTTCATAATGCTTGGGTCCACAATTGACACCCTTGGTATCAGCAGTCAGGAAATCAGGAGACATATTGCACTGGGAGAGTCTGCATTCAGGGACCTCTCCAAATTATTGAAGAACAATGATACCAGTTTGAAGACTATGGTTCACTTAGGATATTTTCAGTCACTTGCTATGCATCTGAAAGCTCGACAGTGAATAAGGATAGCTGAACAATTAATAAGGATGACAGAAGAATTTGTATCTTTGTTAAAATAACAAACAGATTGGTCTTGGAGAAGGAGCAGCCAGAGTACTCCTTGG
This sequence comes from Elephantulus edwardii, assembly GCF_000299155.1. Taxonomy (NCBI): domain Eukaryota; kingdom Metazoa; phylum Chordata; class Mammalia; order Macroscelidea; family Macroscelididae; genus Elephantulus; species Elephantulus edwardii. Next base: position 23,236,794 of record NW_006399751.1, on the reverse strand, counting down.
AGGCAAAGATGGTGAAGCTTATCTCACATACTTTGTGCATATTGCTAGGAGAGGCTGTTCATTGGAGAGGGAATCACGCTTGGAAAGTTAGAGGGTCAGTGAAAAAGAGGAAGACCCTCCATCACATGGGTTGACACAGTGACAGTAGCAGTGGGCTCAAGCATGTCAGAGATGATGACGATGGCACAGGATGGGACAAGGTTCAGATCTGTTCTTCATAGGATTGCTGTGACTCGTACTTGACTCAGTAGCACCTGACAACAACAACATTTTTGATACTTTTTGTTTTTCTAAAAAATTTATTATTAATTTCAATGAAAATTTACAGAGACTTTGGATTTCCATTCACTCATTGTTGCACTTTTCTCCCCTCCCAACCCTCCCCCCTACTATACTCCCCTCTTAGAAAAGGAAAAGAAAAATTCTTTCATTGTTTTACAAACCCTCCCCCCAGGTCCACTCCACTATGCAGCCTTCGCTCTGGACTCCTGTCATGACAAAAATACCTAATCACTTATCCCTTTTAAACAGTTTTCTCCCTCATCTGTTTCACTGCAGTATACATTATTGAAACCATCTTTCTCAGTCTACCCCCCAACCCCGAGGTCAGTCCTGTTTTACAATAGTGGCACCATGCAGTATTTGTCCTTTTGTGACTGAGATATTTCACTCAGCACCCATTTTGAATAATATTGCATGAGTTCCTTGTTTTTCAATGCAGCAGGGTATTCCATTGTGTGAATATACCACAGCTTCTCTATCCATTCATTTGTTGATAAGCACTTGGGTTGTTTGCAACTCCTTGCTATTGTGAACAAAGCCGCAATAAACATGGGTGTGCATATATCTGCTTGGATGTCAGTTATGGTCTCTTTGGGGTATATTCCCAGTAGTGGAATTGGCTGGGTCAAATGGTATCTCTATTTGAAACTTTTTGAGAAAGCGCCATACCACCTTCCACAGTGGTTGCACCATTTTATACTCCCATGAACGGTGAATAAGGGTTCCAGTTTCTCCACAACCTCGCCAGCATTTGTTTGTTTGCTGTTTTGTTAAATTTTGCTATTCTGACTGGGGATAGATGATATCTCATAGTTATTTTGAACACTTTTTATACTTATAATAGAAGTATTTTATATTTGCAAATATAAAATACTTTATCCATGTTCATACTTGGGCTCTAAAGTCTGAAAAGGGAGTATGTAGACACCTAATTATTATATGGACTACTGATGACCTAGTGGCAGGAAGTGGTGCTACAATCCCAAAGGCACATGGTTTGAGTCTACCAGCTGCTCCATAGGAAAAGGATGAGCAGTCTCCTCTTGGGAGATTAACTGCCTCTGAAAACCGATCGGAGGGTCAGCTATGGGTTGGTTCTGACTCGATGGCACACAACAACAATTACTATATATGTTATATGGAATCAGTGGTCAAATGAATAAAGAATTGTGCTACCAACCCAAAGGTAGGCAGTTCTAATCCACTAGCTGCTCCCAGGGAGAAAGATAGGCACATCACAGCCTGTGTGATTTATAGTCTCTGAAAACCTGCTGGAAGGTCAGCTATAACTTGGTTTCAACTTGACAACAAGGAGTTGAGTTGACAGAGTGGCTACCTTTGTAAGGTGTAGGGAGGATGAGGATGAGGGTATTATTTAAAAATCCCCTAAGGAAATGACGTATGAACTGGTTTTCAGAGGATGAATAGTAATCGGCCAGGTGGTTTAAAGAGAGCAGGGTGGGAATTAGCCAAGTGCTACAAGCACTGTGGTCTGAGACTGCGTGGCATTTTAGCAAAATGTAAATGGTGAGTTGTAGCAACTGCTCAGAGTGTTTATCATCCTGAACTACTAATTCTCTCATACTTGTGTGTACCTCAGGGGTTTAGGGAACTGGCTGTTATTAACTCTGAACAGGAATTCTGTTCTCTGTGGAAGGCTACAATTTGTGCTTCTGTGTTTCCTTGTATTCTCCTCTATGCCAGTAGAAACCTAGATACTGAAATGAAACAGCTGAAAAGAGGATCTGTAAACACTCTGTCTCCTGCCTAACAGAGGGAGCTATGTGACCAGTTTTCACAGAGCTCTTTGTCTGGAACTGGAGAGGATGGTTTCATTCCCTGGCAGAAGTGAGTGCTGAGTATTTTGGCTGACAGACAAAACAAAATCCCTTGCATTTGTTTGATTCATGCCCACCCCACGGAAAATAGTGGCTCATCCATGTGGAATAAATCCTGTGTCACAGGGATACACTTCTGACAGAAAAGCTTTTCTTTTTTCGTTTGCCAGTCTAGATTCTTCACCCTTTTTACAAGGCTTGTCCAAGTCCCCAGGCTTATGGAGGCTCTACTTTGGATGTTGAAAATTTTTGAAAGATATGACAAAACACTGAATGATTCAATCACAGAGAAAGCCCACTATCAAGGTAAACCCCAAACCAAACCTTTTACCTCAAAAGCAGTCCTAACTCCCTGTAACCCCATGTCTGTCAAAGTAGAACTGGGACTAGGGTTGTCAGAGAGCCTGAGATTTTGCAAGTAGAGCCTTTTCTTCTGAGAATCCTCTGGGTGAATTTGAACCTCCTAGCTTCTGGGTAGCAAGCAGGCACTTTACTATCATGACAGATGTCCCTTTACTCTTTGGAATTCAAACCTATCACTGTCTAGTTGATCCTAACTTTTAATGTTCTTATTGAACAGAGTAGAACTGCCCCATAGGATTTTCAAAGTGATAAAATCTTTACCACATCTTTCTTCTGCAGATTACTTGGTGGTTTCAGGATGCTGACCTTTGCGTTCAACAGTCATACACTTAACCACTATGCCATCAGGGCTCAAGTTTTGACTATGGAATAAGGGTGGAGAGGGAGGAATGTTACCTCTCGTTATTAATTACTTTGATTCTGAATAATCAGCATTTCCACACTTTGAATCCCAAGTAGTGCCACAAAAGACAGTCTTCTTGAAAACTGAGAGAAGGCTCATCATTTCATCCTGTTACCCCTTGCCTTATTTCCCATGACTAGTACCGCCTGGAGGGCACTGAGCAGAAGGGGACAGGGAATGTGCTTTAGTCCTGGTTTCCACTCTCTACCCCCTTTGGTTGTATATATGTAGTTCTTCGTCAGCCTGTATCTATCTCTGAGGTCACATTGTTAATGATTAGATTGCATGAGGGAGAAGCGCAGTCCTTCCTCTCCGCTCCTAAGAAGAAAGTCTTGTGGGTGTGTATTTGTGATCAAGGTAAGACCACTGGGTTTTGTTAACATGACAAGGCTGTTTATTCAGTGTAACTTTCCTTGGCTTACATTCAATAGCCAATGCTCTTTTACTGCCCTATCAGTTTAGAAACTCATTCAGCTGCCCTGAGCAACAAACATGGTGTTATTTAGTGTAAGAGTAAATAGGAAGAATGTAAATATTTCCTACGTAGAAGGAGACTAAACTCTGTTTCAGAAGACAGTGGGTACTGGTGCTTACACCATTACTAGATAGAGTAGGTGGACTTCAAAATGCATAGGTATCTCCCATTAGCATTCAGATATTTATTGTTGTAATCAGGAATATAAACATTTGCTAAAAATCAAGCCCTAAGTTACAAGTTCCCTTCTAGCTGGAGTTTAGAGTTCCTGGGTGGCACAGTGGTTAATTGCTCAACTACTAGCCAAAAGCTGAAGGGTTCTAGCCCTCTGAGAGGCTCCTTCGAAGACAAGCCTGACAATATGCTTCTAAAAGGTCAGTCTTGAAAACTGCCTGGAGTGGTTCTACTCTGGGAAAACAGTATCTCTATACATTGGAATTTACTTGACATCAGCTAACAAGTGACAAGAGAATTCTAGGTTTTAGTTATGAATCCTTACAAGACTGTAATAAAAATTATTTTCTTGCTATGAAGATATAATTAAGGAGGGCCCCGATGGTAGTTTGTGCTTGCCCAGTAGCTAAACACTGTTACATCGAACACTGTTACATTGATGAGTCAAATGCGAGAATGGTTACCCATGGTGGACACTGTTTGGTGGAGCTCCCCGATTAAAACAAGCTTGGAACCAGTGGCATCTCCTTCCATAATAGCTTGCCTCTGGAAACCCTATGAACCTGGAGAAAGGATGAAAGTTATACAGGAGGTGTCTAGGACTTTTGTTCATAGGGTCGCTATGAGTTGCCTATGACTCGACAGCACTTAACAGCAACAACAACAACAACAGTAACCTAAAGGTGGTGCTTTGAATCCTTTCAGCAGATGCTGCAGAAAAGGGCTTAGCAATCTGCTTTCTGTAAAGTTAGGGCCAAGAACACCGTACGGAGCAGTTCTGCTCTGGTGCACATGGGGTTACCATGTTGTTGTTAGGTGCCTTTGAGTTGAGTACAACTCATAGTGACCTTATAAACAAAAGATCTGAGCTCTGTTCTATCCGGTGCCATCTTCACACTTCCTAATATGTTGCTTTTGCTGTTGTTTAACGTCAAGTCAGAACTGACCCTTAGCTGACCCTCTGATGGGTTTTCAGAGGCATTTAATCATATGGGAGGAGATTGCCCATCCTTCACCCGTGGAGCAGCTGGTGGATTCAAACTGCATGCCTTTGGGATTGCAGCACAACTTCTTGCCACTAGGCCATTAGTGCTCCCATTTCAGCAATCATTGATAATCCACTTGGTTGAGAGTCTTCCTCTCCTGTGTCTACCCTCTGCCTTTCCAAGCATCATGTCCCTCTGCAAGGAATAGCCTCTCCTAGTAACATGCCGGAAATATGTGAGACAGAGCTTCAAAATCCTTGCCTTCGGAGAGCAACTTAGTTTTACCCTCTCCAGGACAGACCTGTTTGTTCTGTGTTCAATACTCTTCTCCAGCACCACAACTCAAAGGCATCAAATCTTCTTCTGTCATCATTAGACATTGTCAAGCTCTCTGATGCATAGCAAGTAATTGTGAAGATCATGGCTTGGGTCAAACACACTTTAGTCTCTAGACTGACATCTTTGCTCTTTATCACTCTGGCGAGGTTCCTGACAGAACACTTTGCTAATCCAATTTGTCTTTTGATTTCCTGGCTTCTGGTTCCAAGAGTGTTTCTTGTGGACCCAAGCAAGCTGAAATTAACAATCTTAATGTCTTCTCCGTACTCCTCAATAATTTGGAGAGGTCCTAATTGCAGACTTTTCCAGTGCAATACATTTCCTGATTTTCTGACTGCTAGTACTAAGGGTGTTAATTGTGAATCCAAGTAAGATGAAGTTGTAAATTGTTTCAGTCTTTTCTCCATCTATTGTGATGTTGCCTGTTGGTATAGTGATGAGAAGCTTTGTTTTCATGAGATTGCCATGAGCCAGAAGCGAATTGATAGCAACTTTAAAAACAAACAAAAAAGATGGGAATCAAGTCAGTCTAAGAGCTACTATAACTCTCAAAAGGCCGTTCTGAGTTACTTGCATTAATGACTCCAGCACAAAGGGGTGGAAATAAGATCACTGTCAGCTCATCTACAGGCTACTATATCAGTGAGGTTAGGGCAAAGATTTCAGTGAAAGATGGCTTTTTAATGTCATGAGTAGGAAGGCTTGAGCTGACATTTAGAAAGCTCTACTCTGTTTTGTTCTTGTTTAGCATTCTTGTTCAGCTCACCAAGAACTATGTTTTCTGTGCTCTTAAATTCTGGACGAGCAAGGAGAAATTGTAAGATGATTACTGTGCAGCCTGTATTAGACAGGTGAAATTCTAGACAGATATCCAAACTGAAATTTCAAGCTGTTACTATCCAGGTTTTCTATTCTTCTGCCCGGTGTCTGACTTAACCCTCAATACCCGAGTAGCTTGCTACATGAGCACATAATCTAGACAGATGCTTTGACTTCAGCATAATGATTGGTACCTTGGCATATAAAAGTAATGTTCATGACTTTTAGAAAGTCATGTTCATGACTGTTAAGTGAATTTTTCTTAAAAATATAAGTCACAATGGAGCATTTTTATTTTTACTCACCCTATTTTATAGTCCTGAAGCCCTTATATAGAATTTTCTTAAAATTAGAAAGTACTTTACCATTTAGAGTTTATGTCAAACATCTTCTAAGAATCAAGGAGCCTTGGTGGTCTAGTGTTTTCTAAGTACTTGGCTGAATTTTTTCATTGTTAGCTAACTCTTTCCCTCCCCTATTTTCTTTGGATGTTTCCTTGGGTCATTAAATAATTTACCTATCGAATTCTTTAGTATTGCAACTCAAGGCTTAAGTTTGTCCTTCAGTTCTTTCAGCTTGAGAAATACTAAGCTTGTTCTTCTCTTTTGACTTTCTAATGTCAAGTGTTTGTACATTTTGTTATTATATTTAGCTTAGTCTTTCAGAATTCCATTTGAAATTTTCTGCTTAGTTCGCTTCTGAGTTCATTCTTTATTCCCTTTTTTTATGTTTATCAACATTCAAGAGCAAAATTCGGATATCCATTTTAATCTTTCACTTTCTGTCTTTTTGATAACTTTTTGCTTTCCTTGTGTGTGATGTTACTGCACAACTTGTCTGATCTTTGGTCGTTGGTATTTAGTGCATAAAATTTATTCTTGAAATTATATATTCAAGATCATGTGTTGACTTTCAAGGAATTTCTTGTATTTTTTTTTCTTTTTTTGAGCTTTAGTTTAAAGTTAACTATGAACAACTGATGGTCCAGTTCTTGGTCTTGTTCTGACAGATGATGCCAAGCTTCTCTACTGCCTCTTTGCACAGGTGCAATAGATTTTATTCCAGTGTATTCCATGTTCTTTAAATGTTTATGTGCAATGAATACATCATTGGTAGCACAAAATTCTATAACATGATCTAGCCTCATTTCTATCATCACAGCCCTATATTCTGACTTCCAGCTTTTGCATTCCAGTTACCAATTGTTACTAATAAATCTTGATTTCATGTTTGGTTAATTTCAGACAGCATAAGTTTATAGATATTATAAATTTCATCATCTTAAACTTTGGTGTTGGTGTGTAAATTTTCATAATAGGTCTTTCTTGCATGTGTATAGATATCCTATCACTGACAGCATTGCGATTCAGCATAGATCTTAAGATGTTCTTTTTGATGATGAGGGTGACATCATTCCTCTGGAATGAACTGATACTATCCATTTTGAGTCAGATAATCATATGGCCTGCTATGCTGACAATGAAAACTTGACAGTATATATTAGATAATGGAAAAAAGTAAAATGAAGTCATATAAAGTTAGAACTAGAATAACTATAATTTGGAAGATGCTAGTCTGATAAATTAGGCTACAGTTATGCATTAAAGCTTGGCCATATGAGAAAGGAACTCCTATACATTGTTGGTAGGACTGTAAAATGATACAGCCTTTCTGGAAGGCAGTTTGGCGCAATATACCCTGAGAAAAATGAGAACTGAGGCACAGAGACTTGTACACCAGTGTTCATAGCAGCATTATTTATCATTTCAAGAACATGGAAGTAGCCCAGATGGTCCAACCACAAAAACGAATGGCTTGAGAAATTATGATACATTCACACAATGGAATACTACACAGCATGCAGGAGTAAGTATTTATTTAAATTATTACCTAGCTTGGGAGGGGCTGGAGAGCATTATGCTGAGTGAACTGATTCAGTCCCACAAAGACAAATATTGTATAAAACCATTATTGCAGAATGAGTATAAGGATCCAAGGGGAGGGGGGTGAGGATGGAAGCAGAGTGATGAGGATGTACAGCGGGAGGGGGATTAATCATGGGGTTGTACAATCTGATGGGTGGAGGGGTGAGGGAAAATGGAAGAATCTGTTCTGGAAAAAAAAGTATTAGAATTTTGTAAATTAACTAGTGTAGTAATAAAATTATAAATTTATATTTGGGAAAAAAAAAAGCTTGGCCATAAATTAGCCTGAGTACTGGTGACCAAAGCTTTGGGAAACTTGAGTAGCCAACTCACTATTCTTGAAAATACTTTGGAGGAAGTGAATTTTTTTCTGAATTTCATATAAAAACAGTTCTAATATGTGACTTCATATGGAGGAGATGATAAACTTGTAGTAAACCATGTTGCCAATTCCTGGCTTTCTGTGTAAGGCAGTTGTTAAGTGTTGTCGAGTCGTAGATGACTCATAGCAACCCTATGAACGAAAGACCTGAACACTTGTCCAACTTTTGTCCTTTCTCTACGTTCATAGAGTTTCCGGAGGCAATCTATTTCAGAAGTGGATGCCACTCCTGCTTCCAAGCTTGTTTTAATTGGGGGGGTGCCACCAAACACACTCTGCCACAGGTAACCATTAACGCATTTGACACATCAGTGTTTACAGTGTTTAGCATGACAGCAACTACAGTAAATAGACAGACCTGGCACTATACCACTTAGAAAAATGTTTGACCAAAAAACAATTAAAACCAGGCCTGAGGGGCCACAGTTTATTTTTTTTTATTGTTATTAAATTTTATTAGTTTTAATGAACATTTACAGAGATTTTGGGTTTTCATTCATTCATTGTTGCACAGTTTTCTCCACCCTCCTCCCCCATGTCTGTTTTAATTGTCCAATTGCCACAGTGCTTGTCAAAGCCAGTTCTGAGAGACTTCATCCTAATTCATAAGGAAAAGGGGATGGCGTATTCTCTTAGCTACTTCCTGCTGAAAAGGGACGCTGTGGGTTTCAGGGTGAAGGTCTTCTCTCACT
>NW_006399751.1:23223095-23225785 GCF_000299155.1 Elephantulus edwardii | reverse complement strand
GTGGATCATGGACCTAGGACTAAAACCAAGGGGCCACAGTTTAAAATCACCCACCTTTGGCTTGGTAACTTAACTCTCTATCCACTAGGCCCACAGAGCTCTGTTGTTGTTATTGTTAAGTGCCATTGAATTGTAGATGACTCATAGTGAGTAGGGTGATAGACTCTCAAAATCTTCTTTTAAGTCACGCTTTGAGCAGAATGTCAGCATGGAAAATTTATGAGGATCCTAAGTAGAGAGTTGCATCAAAACTTTTTCTATATTTTTCTTTCCATACCACATTGTATTTCAGCGTGTGTTTTATTATTATACTAGTTTATTTACAAAATTCTAATACATTGTTTTTTCAGACCAGATTCTTCCAACTTCCTTCCCCCATCCCCCATCAAATTGCACACCCATGATTAATCCACCCCTACCCTCCCCTTGCACATCCTCATCCGCACTCCCCCACCCCCCTTGGATCCTCATGCTCATTCTGTATTAATGGTTTTATACCATATTTGTCCTTGTTGGACTGAGTTCACTCAGCATAATTCTCTCCAGCTGCCCCACCAAAGTTAGGTAATAATTTACAAAATCATTTCTCCTGTGTGCTGCATAGTATTCCATTGTGTGAATGTACCATAATTTCTCAGTCCATTCGTTTGTGGTTGGACGTCTGGGCTGTTTCCATGTTCTTGAGATGATGAGTAACAGCAGTGTTTTTAAAAGTAAAACAATCTTTATTTTCTAAAATAATTCACTTTAAATCTTTCAAGTTGAAGCTTATAGAAGAAGTCTGGTACTTGATTTTCTACTTCCACTATTTCAGTATGGGATTTGGGAAAGGGATTCTTCAGTGTTACCCAGGATATCTTTGCCCACAAATGTGTCTTTTTTAAATCATAACATGCAAACATGCAGATCACTTCTTAACCTACTTTCAAGTCAGCATTCGTTTTGTGAGCTGCTATTGTGTCCAGCCCTCTGCAAGTGCTGCATGTCTGCTCTCTTTCATGTAAATACTGCCCCTTTCTACCCTGCTGGAGTGGCTGTTACCATGATATTTTCAGAGCATGGTATCTGGCACTAGATTTAGGTGCTCACTGATTCTGCTTACAGTGTCACATGTCAGTGGACGTTTGCATTTTGGCCTTTGACAACCATATTTCGTGCCTTCACATAAAGTCTCATTGCTGTGGGTGGCAGACGGCCTGCCACCAGGTCCTCCAATAGTAGGAATTTCCATTCTTGGATTGACTCTGGCAGATACAGACATGGTATTCATCTGCTCTGTGTCGTTTTCTTCCTGGTCTCCTTTGCAGTTGGGTATGCCCCTACGGTTGATTCTGGCTGGTGGTATTTGAGCATAAAGAATGTGTGCCATTCAAAACTTGGTCCACTGAGTCACCTGTGTGCCATTATCTCTCTTCCCTACTAGCTGGATGTTGGCACTCAGGGTGGCCGTAGAGGCCATGTTTGAGCATGGCAGTGTCTCTGCACTTGGGTCCTTGAATGACTATGAAGCCTCTGGCATGAGCATGAAAAAAAATTCTAATGATGCCATTAGATTAAAACGTGTAAAGCCACTTTTACAACAGCTATCATTGCTATAACCAATAAAGGATTCTTTTTTATAAAGGAAAACCAGACTTATTTATTTTCACTAGTTTGTTGATCTTTTTGAAGCTTTTTTAATCCCAGAGTTTTAGAACTACATGGAACTAGTAGAAATGCATGCTTTATTCTTTCAATGGAGAAGGTTTGTCCATAGTTGATGAAGGGTGCCAGTGCTAATGGGATAGCTGTGTGTTCGGTTGGAAGCAAGACAGCCGAAACAAAACAAATATTAGTTCGCCAGTTCTCACCCTCTGGTCATCTTGATATGATTTTCCCTAAACTGTGCAGCATTTTATAAAGAAAAAAAATTATTCCTCCTCAGGAAGAAAATACTTTTTCTTGCTTTTGTATGTCATTTATTGTAGTAGACATTCTCTTTGGCTTAAACAATCTCAAAATATGTATTGTAGAATTAGATAATAGTGTTGACTATCACAAGGTAGAGTTATTTGGGAAATACAAGAAACTTGGTGATTCCTGAACAATACACCACCCCTTGTGGAGGGAGACAAAGATAGGGATATTATCCATTTTCTTTTGGGCCATCTATTTTGCTTTTCTAAGTGTCTTGGCAAATCATGGGCCATCTTTGATATTATCAGCAAAACCTCTCAAAGCAGATACTTGCATTTCATATGTTGACTATGACTCATAGTAAACTATGAACAACAAAACTGAACTTTGTCCTGTCCTGAACCATCCTTAAAATCTCCACTATGCTTGAGTCCATTGTTACAGTCACTGTGTCAATCCATTTTGTTCAAAGTTGTCTTATTTTTCTCTAGTCTTCCACCTTTCCCTTGGAAGCAGGAGTGGCATCCACTTCCTAAACAACATGCCTCTATGAACTTTGAGAAACGACGATAGTTATAGAAAGGCTTCAGGTCTTTTGTTCCTAGGGTTACAATGGGTTGTGCTTGACGTGACAGCAGTCAACAACAACCACCTTTCCCAACATGATGTCTTCTTCCAAAGATTGCTCCCTCTCGACAACATGTTTAAAGTATGTTGTTGTTGTTATGTGCCGTCGAGTCGTTTCCGACTCATAGCGACCCTATGCACAACAGCCCTAAACCCTGCTCTATCCT
>NW_006399751.1:23183594-23220190 GCF_000299155.1 Elephantulus edwardii | reverse complement strand
TGCCCTTTCTGTTAATCTGCGTGTGTTCTGTTGTGCATAGGGTTTTCAGAGGCCTGCTATTTCAGAAGTGGGTGGCCAATCCTTCTTCCTAGTCTGTCTTGATCTGAATGTTCAGATTTAGAGGAGTATCTGACAGACAGCAATTTGTGGAGCAGTTAAAGATAAATCCCTTATTGTTTAAAGTATAGGAGATGTTAACTGTTCAAAGTATAGGAGATGAAATTTCACCATCCTTACCTCTAAGGAGCATCCTGGTTGCCTTTACTCCACGACCAACTTGTTTTGTTCTCTTTTGCAGTCCATAGGCTATTTAGTATTCTTCTCAAAGGCATTGTTTATTCTGTCATCCTTATTCATTGTCCAGCTTTTAGCTGCGTAGGAAGTGATTGAAAGGATCATGGCTTAGATAAGGCACACCATAGTCTTTAAAGTAACATCTTTGCTGTTTATCACTTTGCATTTATTATAAAATATTTTAATAGCCATTGACTAGATCTTGCCACAGACCTTTTGGTTAGTAACTGGTTTGAATTGCAGATGTTTTTGTTAGTAAACAGTTGTTTAACAATTATGCTACTATGATTATTTTGTCTCATAATACAAGGTTTGGAAAAAAAAATTGTAGCTCTAGGTTAAACCCAGGGAGGTTTGATGATGTATTCTGTTGTGAATTGCCCTGATAACACAAGGGCTCTTGCCCTCAGCTATTCACAACCTCAGAAACCCCAGGAAGGGTCACTATGAATCAAAAACGACTTGAGGGTTGTAGTTTGAACCTTCAGACTGCAGTGAGCTTGAAGTGTTGAATTTCCCTGGCCCCCATCACATAGAGTATTATCATCTACCTTCTCATTAAAAAGTTAAAGCTCTGATTGCTTAGTGGTAAGGAGATGCACTACCAATCCAAACACACGTGGTTCAAATCTACCAGCTGCTCCTCTGGTAAAGTGTCTCCTCCTCTGTGGTCTGGCAAAGTGTCTCCTCTGTGGTTTACTGCCTTTGAAAACCTGCTGGAGGATAAGTCATGGGTCAGCTCTGACTCTACAGAACGTAACAACAACTTTATTTTCATTCTCTAAAAAGAAAGTATAGGGACATTCCCCCCTCCCCCCCAGCATTGATATCCCTTGCCCCATAAATTTCACAGGAAAGCTCTTTTAGATAGTATGATTGTCACAATTTTCTTTTTTCATTTCTTGTCTTACTAAATAAGGAAAATGTTGGAGTGTTTTTAGATTTTTAAGGTTGTTTTTTTAATTGATAGTAGAATCAGTTTATTTACTATAAACTTAATACTACAAGGTAAGTTCATTTGCTGTGCCAGTTGTTGCTGTTGTTTGCCAGTGAGTCAGATTCGACCCATACCTGACCCTCGAGCAGATTTTCAGAGGGGTTGATTGATTGCTCTGGCCCATTGTCAGAGGTAGTAAATGCACAGGAGGAGATTGCCCATTTTTCTCCTGTGGAACACTTGGTGGATTGGAACTGCATGCCTTTGAGCTGACAGAGCCCCCTATTAGTAAATTGTTGTTTACTGTTGAATTGAAACCAACCCATAGCTGACCCTCCAGCAGGTTTTCAGAGGCCGTAAATCACATAGGAGGAGATTGCCCATCATTCTCCCAAAGAGCAGCTGGTGGATTCAAACCCTGTACCTATGAGATTTCGGTGCAGCTTCTTACTACTAGGTCACCAGAAAAAATTGTAAAACAGTGTATTAGTGAAAGCTCATTGGCAAGAGTTTTAGATTACTAAGACACTTACTATAAGGTTCCACATTTAAGACTAAGAACTACAACTTCCTTTTGTACACAGAGGTGGTGATGCTAACCATCTGGTCCAATCTGATGTATTATTTAATTATGTAGTTATTTAAAAAACAGATCTGTTTCATTTAGTTTGAAATATTATTTCACAGAAGTAAATTTTAATTCTATATTTGCCTTGGAAAACAGTGAGTCATGTAAGAAGAATAACTTTGATTCTTCATGTATATTTTATTATATCTTTTAATGGATTTTTTTTCTTCAGTTAATGCCCAGAGTTGCTTTAAAGAATGTGGTTTCCAGTTATCAAATCAGTTCCAAAAATCAGTAAGGAAATTCTAGAAATGTAACTGTAGGGAATCTTTTACAACTGCCATTTAATACCAGTCCAAATTTCTAAGAATTGTATAAAAGCATTCTGTTATAAGTTATCCTGTTGGAAAAGTATTCCATTACCTTAAAAGACCCAACATTTTACTAAGTGCTTTGAATTTTGCATGGAGAAGAAACTCTATCACTGGAAGATTTTGTACATAGCCTAACTTTCACATTTAGAAGAATAACTACTAGAATTCTAACTGATCTAGAGTGATAGCAACAATATGTATTTTAATGGTTTGTTCTATAAATATACAAGTCCATTTATGTCCACTAGTAAATTCTGCAATGGATTGCACAGATGCAGGCATAACAGTGTAGATGCCCTCACCCTTAAAGTGGTTTGATGTCATTCCATGTCTTAGATGATTCATCCTTTAAATGATTTCCAAAATATAAATTGGACTTGACTACTGAATCTAATTAATTTTGATGAATTTATGTCTTAGAATATTTTTGTAGATTTTTTTTCTTAAAGAAAAAGTACATCTGAAAAGAAATGGGATGTGTAGCATCATTAGTACAAATAAAGATATTTAAGAGTACTTCTGTTTCTTCCTGCCTGCCAGCTTTCCTCACTGTCTGGCTTTATTCATTCCTGATAAGGCTGGCATTGTCTGTTACATTTGTTTCCCCAGGTAAAGGAAGTGCTTTATTTGACTTCTGTGGAAATTAATTAAGTGTGCAGACTATCTCTAAACATCTCCCCTATGTTTCTAGTTAAAAAATAAGCTAGTTAGTTGAAACATGTTGTTGTTATGTGCCCTCAAGTTGCTTCTGTGGGACTCAGAGTCACCCTGTGTACAATCACCTTGAAACCTGCTCTATCCTGTGCCAACCTTACTGTCTCTGACACACCTCCCCCCATTACCCTAGTCACTGAATTGATTCATCTCATCAAGGACCTTTCTCTCCTGCACTGTCCCTCCACCCTCCCAAGAATTAAGTCCACTGGAGGGTCAGTTATGGGCAGATTCTGACTCACCAAGCATGATGTCCCTCTCATGCCCAAAGTATCAGACGAAGCCTCAGAATCCTTGCCTCCAAGCAGCAGCCTGATTTCAGCCTCTCCAGGATGAACTTGTTTGTTCTCCCAGCAGTCCATGGTATATTCAGTACTTTTCCCTAGCACTACAACTAAAGTTTCTCGGTTTATATGCCTTGTTAGGCATGTAACCTAATGGACAAGTAAAAATAGTGTGTGTGTTTTTTTTCTTGCTGAATCTACTTAAGGAAGATCTTACTTAGTAATTTTGATTGGATGCCAAGCACTATAAAATGTTCCCTTATTGAATCCTTTGTGGACTAGTTTATAGAGTTCTGCAGCTAACTCAAAGCCTCTCTGAAGGTCATGAGTCCACCAGTGGCTACTTAGGAGAAATATGTGGTCTCCTCTTGTGTGGTTTACAGCCTAGGAAACTCACTGGAGAGCCAGCAGTGGGTCTGTTCTGATTTAATAGCAACGAATGAGGGTTTAAATGGCCTTGAACTTATTCTGAGACTTAAGTACATACATTTTAAACAGTATGATCCCTCTGGACTTGCTTTTAGCATTATTTATGTGCGATCAGAGCAGTGCTTAATGATTTAATTATATTGACCCAAGGCCTTTTTCAGTCTGACAGTCTTGAGGACATGCTATGAGGAAGCCATGCAAGGTCTTACATGCATGAATCATGAGGTTTTTTCCAGTCAGAGTAACCGTGTGATTTCTGAGTAAGCACTGATGTTTGTAATTCTTTTGGGCGGTTGTTTTCCTCATTTTGAGGTAGCTCTTCAGATGCAGAAGGAGAAGCTCCTGCACTGAGATGATTAGCAAAGGCATCACAGAAGAAGCAGTTTTCTGGTCAGCGAAGGATTGAGAGAGGGCCATGTCTTGAGTTTTTACTGTTGTTGCTCGTTTTTGTTTTGCTTCTTACTGTTCTCATTTCTGTTCATGTTATTGTGCTATCATTGCTGATCCCACAAGCACTATTTTCAAATACTCTCCCCATTCTGTATGGCTGGCTACTAATTCCTTCTGGCTGTGTTTCTCTGAATCTGGTCTCCTGGCTTCTGCCTAGATTCTGCTAATGCAATGGCCCTCAGACATTAGAGTCACCTGAAGAGATTTTACCAGCTCCCAAGGCTACATCCCAGAACAATTACACTAGAATTTTCAGGATCACCAGGCATTCATACTTTTTAAAGCTCCCAAGTTGATTTTTACATGCAGCCCAGATTGATCACCACTGAGCTTCTAAGAGGCCCAAGTGGAAGATTGTTACTGTGAAATGCCATTAAGTCAGCTGTGATTCAGCATTCTTGTGTACAGGAGGATGAATCCCTGCCCGATCCTGTGCCAGTCTCATAACTGATGCTGTGTTTATGCCCAGCATGCTAGTCACCGTGTCAGTCTGGCTCACTAAGGATCTTTGTCTTTTTCACTGAAAAAACAAATCTATCTTAGAAGAAGTGCAGCGAGAGTGCTGTTTAGGGACAAGGGTTGTGAGGTTTTGTCTCACTTACTTTGAGAATGCTCTCAGGAAGAGTCAGGAAAAGGACATGATCTTTGGAAAAGGGGAAAATCAGTGAAAGATTAAAACTTACTCATTGCCATCGAATCAGAATCAGCTCATAGATGAACCTCTATTGGGCTTCCAGTTATATCGCACGGGAAGAGATGGCCTGTTCTTCTCCTGCCAAGTCACTGGTGGATTTGGGCACGGCTTGTAAGGAAGCCACCTACCCACTCCTCACTTGTTTACTGCCACCTAGTTAGAAACAACTCATAGCTGATTGTCCGGCAAGTGTCCAAGGCTAAAAATCACATGGGAGGAGATTGCCCATTTTTCTCCTGTGGATTTGAACCCCCAGAAAGATGTGGCCGTTGGGTTATCAGTGACACTTCGTCTTCACCCAGAGCTCTGCTCCCTGTGGACTTGGGGTTGGGGGGCTGCTGGTGGGAACCAGGAAGTTTATTTCCTTCCAGCTAATGTCACATCTTTGAGCTTCGGAGACTGTTTTCTCTGATCCTTTCGGATGGTCTTGTTCTGACATCTGGTAATTTTCTCATAGGCTCTGGCTGATCAGGGCTCTGTCTGAAGAGTACTTGAGGGGAACCTTACCCATCTTCCCCCAGTTCTCGCCATCGTACTGTCTCCTCACTAACACTCCGTCCCCCCTGTGATATCAGCTGCCTTGGTCTCCCCAGACACCCAACTCCATCTTCTCAACACTCTCTCCCTCCCTGGCCTATGACTTGGAAACCCTCCCTAGGCAGTAATTGGGGACCTTACACTTATTTCCAGTCTTGGGAATCACTGTCCTGGTTGCCTAATGTCCAGTGTCTTGAAAGCTTTTGGCATATTCTGTCTGGTTTTTAGTTTATTGCAGGAAGAGTAGAGTTCCTATTACTTCATTTTGGTCAGAAGCAGACTAATGTTAGATCCAATCTTAAATGAATATTGGTCTTTTAATTTTCCACTGGATCATTTGCATTTCTGATGAACATATTCTAAATCAGAATTTTAGAGAGCAAGTCCAGGACTTAGTCTAAGGCCAGAACCAGATGATTTCTTAGTCTTTTACCAACTGCAATAATGGCTTTTTCCTTGTACTAAAAGGAATATCTCAATGCAAATGTAGTGACACTGCCCCTTGTAACTCCATTCTTTTGGAAAACACAATTATACCCTTTGAGTAATTAATTCTTTATGTAAAAGGCAAGCCAATGTAAATAATCCAGGACGTCAAAGCAGTTTATTCACTTTGGAAGATTGTGTAAATCTAGATTCTGAATCAATGTATCTGGGGTCGAAATGCAAATTCTCAGCAGGGGCCTGAACTGCTTTGAAGTAATTTAAGGTATGTAAAAGGCTGTACATCCAAAACATTAATCATGCTGCTAGTTGGCAAAACCCAGAAATGTTCAGAAAGGGGTGCCTCATTAAATCAAGAGGGAAGCCTGGTAGTGCAGTGGCTAAGTTTTTGGCTCCTAAGAGGAAGGTCAGGCGTTCGAACCCATCTTGCTGTTCAGTGGGAGAAAGAGGAGGCAGTCTGCTTCTGAGAAGAACGACAGCGTTGGAAACCCGATGGGCAGTTCTGTTCTGTCTCATAGGTTGCTATGAGTCAGAACTAGATAGCAGCAGGTCATGGGAAGTAGTCATCATTGTAGTCAAAAAACCTCACTCAATGCTGGGGAGTTGGAACTGACTCTTAAGACCCTCTGTTGGGTTTCGAAGGCTGTAAATCCCATAGAAAGATATTGCCTCATTTTCTCCCTCAGAGCTGCTGACGGATTTGAACTGGCTGTCGGTGGATTTGGGTTAGCAGTGCAACAACACCCTGTGAACTACACGTAAATAAATACGGCACACTTCACAAAGAATAACTGAAGTATGCTGACCAAACCACTCTCCTTCCTCTTCTCCAGGAGTGACCCATGCAGCCATCTGGGCAGCTTGCATCTCTTACCTCAGTGCGGCCGTGCCCCCCGAGCTGAGGACGTCTGCCCAGGGCATCCTGCAGGGTCTCCACCTAGGCTTGGGGCGAGGCTGTGGTGCCATGATTGGAGGCGTGCTAGTCAATTATTTTGGTAAGAATGGCTTTCTCTTCACCCCACCTTCCTTTCTTCTTTAGTACAAATGTATGATTTTTTTTCAGCAGCACCTCAGTAAACATTCAAGTTATGACCTGAAACTGACTTCCAGGATTCATACTGTAATTTCAAATGGCAGTAAGTATAAAGCAGCGTCAGCCTGTAACTGTGCTTGCTTCTCTGGCAAGCTGCTCTATGAGGTGTTACATAGATCTCTCAGATGAGCCAAATAAAAGAGCACATGCCTTTGATCGGAAGGAAGGTAAGCTAAACCTTCTGATAGTAATGCTGGGTAAAGAAAATCTATCATTGCTATTACTTCAGGAGATTTTGACCCAGAAAAAAAGCTACAACAACCTAATTTGCCTGCCTTGTAGGATCTCCCTCATTGGATCTATCATAGACTGGGGTAGACATGAGTACCATTCTCTAGGGATCTTAAAATGTTCAGTCATTTATTTAAGACGAGTTCAAGGATGTCTGAATCTATAGCCCTATTTGTACTCTGTGGTTCTAGCTATGGAATATTAAAGCTGTTTGATAATATTTGGGTACATGGTCTTTATAGAAAAGGAGATCATCATTGAATTTGATGGCAAATGGCACCCAGAAAACCCTTTATTAATACAGTTATGTCATTGATCGGATAGAATGCTAACATTTGGCTTCCCTGACCCCTTCCCAGTGCTGTGTTATTTGACACACAACGCCAAGCCGTTCACATTTGAGTCATCCCAAGCTCTGCCACCTAGCCCAGCACTTCAGAGCATTGATTTGTTTGGATGAGGGCTATCTGCTTTTCTTGGAATTACTCTAGAGAGGACTGTTTTTTACAGGGGCTGCTGCAACCTTCCGAGGAATTGGCATGGCCTGCCTAGTGATCCTCCTGCTCTTCGCCCTGATCCAGTGGTTGGCGGTGCCAGATGAGGAAGATGGTAAAGAATCCTCCTTATTCTTAATGGTTCAGACCATGGAAATGCTACATACACCATATAAAACCTCCCCCCCCCAATAATTAATGGTGGCAGGACAGTGTACAACAGAGCTGTTTGGTTAGATTTTCTTAGTAGATGTGAACTCTTGTATACCATTGTTTGGGAGAAGCCCATGCTGTGTTGAAATGAATATTGGTTATTTAAGTAGCTTTGAGGTTTTTTTAATTTTTTTATGGTTGCTATAGGGTTTTTTTAAGGGTTTTTATTTATTTGTTTGTTTTTATTTATTTTTTTGTGTGTACTGCCAAATCGAATCTGACTGGTACAGGAGGAGATTGCCCCTCCTTCTGCAGCAGAGCATCTGGTGGATTTGAACCACATACTTCCGGGATTGCAGTGCAGCTTCTTGCCACTAGGCCACCACAGCTCCCTGGTTGCTGTAGTTTTATGTACCATCGAGTCAGAACTTTTTAACTGATCCATAGTTGATCCTCCAGTAGGTTTTCAAAGGCAATACAAGATACTAAAGAAGACTTAGTTCTAAATATTTTCTGGTTTTATAAAGATATTTCAAATTTAAGTCAAATATATAGATACAATATTAGGGAGTTCTGGTGGTGTAGTCGATAGGGGGTTGCCCTGGTAACTCAAAGGCAAGTGGTTCTGGGAATTTGAATCAGCCAGCGGCTCCTCAGGAGAAACCTAGACTATCTCCTCCAGTGCGATTTACAGCCTCCCCAAAACCACTGGACGGTCAGTTAGGAGTCACTTTTGACTTAACACCATTGAGTTTTGAGGTTTTTTTTATATACAGAGTAATTTTACTACTGAAGATAGGGAGTCATATTAACCTTTATGCCTTGACCTACATTTGGAAAAAAAAATCCTAAACTATGTAAGCCTGAAACGTGACATTTTTTTCTGAACAATGCATCATCTTTATTAAATGGTTATACAGATTAAATGGTTTACAATATACAGTTGGTAAATGAGAATCAGTTGATTTCTTTTTTAAACAAAGAAGGCCAACTAGCAGAACAGTCATGATCTTGCTCAGTTCTTCGGTCCAGTAGAGACCACATCTCCCTTGAGCATTCTGACCTTTGAAGAGCCTTTGTTTCTACCTGAAGAGAGAAGAATAATTTGTAGCTGAAACTCCAGAAACCGATTTTAATTCCAGTGGTTATGCGGAATGAGAGATGAAGCTGATTCTTCTCACTTATATTCTTTTATAATTATGAGTGTATCACATAGCCCATGCCTTTGATAAAAAGCCAGTAGCAATAGCTGCTCATGCCTTTTTCTATATATTGTTGTTGAGTACCATCCAGTCGGAACAGACTCATAGTGGGTTTTCAGAGGCAGTAAATCACACAGGAGGAGATGGCCCATCCTGCTCTCACATTTTTCTATATCTGGTGTTTATAGTAAGTTCCTAGGTTATAACTATTTGACTTATGGACAACTCACATAGGCCTTTAATATTATGTAAATTTGCCTTCACTTTTAAGTAATTGAACCAACCTCCACTTGCAACAAATTCTTCATTATAATCACCTTCACTTCCTGCATGTGTTGCTTTTAAATCACTGAAATGGCTTTGTGTCTTTTCATTCAGTGAAAGTCACTGCTGTTGATTCCAACTCATAGTAACCCTATAGAAGAGAGTAGAACGGTCCCTTGGATTTTTCTAAGGCTATAAATCTTTCTAGAAGCAGACTGCCCCCTTTCTCTCCCATGGCATTTCACTTAGCAGTTCAGTGCTTAATTGACTGTGCCTCCAGGGCACCTTTCTTGCACTAAGTAAGGCCTGATGGTAAGAAGCTGTGTGGAAGTCCTAAAGGTATGTGGTTTGAGAAAGATGTGTAGTCTCCTCCTTGTAATTAACTGGCTCCCGAAACCTGCTGGAGGGTCAGTTCTGACTCAACGGCATACAGCAACAACAAAAAGGCCAAGTAGGAACCGAGTGTATTTGTTCTGTGTACCTACAAATTCCACATAAGTCAGTTTAGGAACCAGTACCATTTATATTCAGAAACTGCCCGTGTGACAAAATAAAATGTTGCCTGACCCTTGTCATCTTCATGATTGCTCTGGCATATTTGAACCCAGTGTTGTGACTAGGGTGTCAGGGTACCTCATTCAAGGGTTCCCTCATTTTTACTGTCTTCTGCTTTGCCAACCATGATGTCCTTTTCTAGCAACTTTTATTGTGTATTAAGCCTCTACAAGGAGTCTCAGAAAGATAACATCATGTTTATTTATTTAGTTCTTGGCCAAGTAAAGAAGCCCTGAGTAAACAAGAGCTAATTAGCATTGTCTAGCCCATTTGAATAGACTCTAGGAGTGATGCTTTTTTTTTTTTTTTAAAAAAAAAAAAAAAAAAGGATTGTTGCTTTTTTTGGAAGGATAGGATTTATTTAAATATGAAGAAACCCCTGAAACATCACTTTGAACATAATTTTCTTTCCAGACAAGACAATGTTGGCAGAAAGAATTCCTGTTCCCTCCAGCCCTGTTCCCATAGCAACCATCGACTTGGTACAGCAACAGACAGAAGATGTCATGCCACGCATTGAGCCCAGGCTTCCGCCCAAAAAAACCAAGCACCAGGAAGAACAGGAAGATGTGAACAAACCAGCCTGGGGTGTCAGCTCTTCTCCCTGGGTGACCTTTGTCTATGTGCTCTACCAAATTAAAGAGCTGATGCAACTGACAAGAGACAGCCGGGCTTCTGAGATACAACCGTTACAGGTAAAATTCCTCTGCTAGCTGGCAGTACGCCTTTCGCCAGAGCCACCTGAAGTGGGCTCAGTTGTTTTAATCTAGCCAGTTCAACAAGATATTTTGAAGTTTTGTTGAGGGAACTAGACATGCAAATAAATAATTTCAGTAATCTGTGATAAGTGTATGCAAGGGTATACACAAAGTCCCAGATAGGGGAATAATCTGCATTGTGGATTTAGGCAGACTTTACAGGGATATATAGAATTTCTTGAAAGAAATTCAAGAAATAAACCCATTTTGATTTTTTACATGTCTTTAAAATTTCAGTAATACCAGGTGTTCTGAGGATAAATGGGATTTTTTTGGTTTTTTTAATTCTTGGAAGACTCATATTTATTAATCTCTGAAATTCCAAAATTTTTGTCCTGGGTGTTGTATAGAAAGTTGTCCTTGTTAGGGGCTGTCAAGTTGACTGATTCACAGTGACCCAGACAGCAGATCTGAACCTGGCCCTTCCCTGCAGCAACCTCACCATCTCTGTCATGCTCCAGCCCTTTATGGGAGTCACTGTGTCAAAATCCATCTCATTGAGGGTTTTCCTACTATCTAGAACAGGACCTCAATAAATACCTGTGAAATGAAGGTAGTCAGCAAGCTGTGCTCCTAAGTGTTAAATTAGCAGACTTAAGGAGGAAATCAGAATGAGAGAAAGCTTAATGCAGCTTCATTAAGGGGGTGAATAGGGGAGCTCCCAGGTAAGGTTCCTCATTCTGGGGTTGCAGAATGGGGAAGTCACACTGTGAACTTATTAGGGATGGTTTTTTATAACAATCTTCAGAGAGGGACATTTCACTTTGATTTACGGTCCACCTGCTAGCTCAGGAAGGCAGGCAAGGACATTTGCTCTTCTTATCAGTAGCAGGCAAGGCCATCAGTGTTTGAATTCTGAATTCTTCATTCTTCTCTTAGGCCCTCTTTGTCCAGACATAACATTCCAGCCTCTTTAGTGATAAAACAGGGGACGTATCTTTCTTTTGGCTACTTCCTTCTGAACAGGGGCTAAGATTTGGGGGTTCAGAGGCTAGAGTGAGTCAGTCTGGGATCAGTGGCCAGGGGAGAATTAAGTTGGTCATCTCCTTGATCCTGTGAATTAAGAACTTAAAGAGACATGGAGCGATTAATAACAATGTGCTATGGTTACTATTGGTCTTAGAGAAGGAAGACTTTACGCTAAAAATGGGGTTTTGAGCTAATTTGGGTGAAGGCTTGTGGTTTAATTCTGTATAGTGTCTTATTACACTAAAAGTGTTGTCCTGGTTCAGCTACAGTGTGCTGGTTCATGCGAACACTGTATATGCAGTTTTCGTGTTCATTGCAGAGGGTACTAGATGCGAGAGGGCTTAGTCGACTTAACAGGCTTTGGTTTTTAGAAGGGAATGTGTTTTGGAATTTTGGAATGGTGGAGTACTTAATTTGCGCTAGTGAAGTAGCTTGAGCTAGTTTGGTGGAGTGTGCTTTAAGAAATTGATTGGTACTACTGCTAGCTAAGATCATTGTAAAGAGGCATGCAGTAAACAGTGGGAAAGGCTGGTTACCATCTGACTTTGGTTAAAGAATAATAAGGTACTCTGGATACTTTGGACCCACTTTGGTGGGTCCTGCATAGTTTGTGACTTCCCAGAGACTTATTTTATTATTGTCTGATCAGCTTGGAGAATGTCATTGGAGACCTGTACGTAGGTATTGGCATTCAGAGTGTATTCTCTGCTTATTTATATTGTGCTAGAGGGCAAGGAATTATATTTAGTAGGATATAGTTGTTTGTTTGTATGTTTGTTTGGGGTTTATAAAGGTAGAAGTTTTTTTTTGTTTAATAGAAAATTTTGGTATTATAAATGTTAAGGATTTTGCGTGACCAATATGGACAATGTGTGTAATTTTTTTTTTCTGGTTATTTTTGACAGTATGAGTGGACTTGGTTATATAGAAGTAAACAAAGGGTTGTTTATAGGATGAAACTGCTTTAGGTGATGCTGAAATGGTGGTTGCTGTTTGTTATCTTTGTTGAGAGCAATTTGCTGAGCTAATGAGGTGTATGGTTGGAGTAGACTGCTGTGTGGAAGGTTTTTTAGGGCTTGAGTGCTGAGTGAAGTGAAGAGTAGTAGGACTTACCATTTTAAGAGGTTTAGGAATTTTTCTCAGTGAGGGAAGCATGTTTGACTTAAGATGGTGTTTAATAGTGGTTACCTTGAAGCTGTGGGGCTGCTCAGGATAACTGTATACGGTTTGTTTTAGCATACATAGTTGGAGAGGCATGGGTGCACAATGGTTGAGAATGGCATTTCTTGAAGTGACTTTAGTGGCTTTGGTTTAGACTTTTAGATGAGGATCTGGTTATGCAGTGGTCTGAGTATTTTTAGAGTAATTGTAACACAAAAAGGTCTAACATATCTAATTGAGTGTGGGAGTATGGCTTTGGTGTCTCCTGAGTAAATCAAATCAAGGTGATAAAAGAGTGTGGGTAATTGTGTAACTAGAACTATTTCCTGATTGTGAAATATAGATAAGTGACTTCTATGAAAGGTTTAAAGTAAAGAGTTCACTTCCCCTTTTTATATCAATCACTTCCTTTTACTTGTTTCATGATAAGTTCATGTAACTTGCTTCAGAGGACATATAAGCAAAGAAATCATACAGAAAATTTCTAAATGGTAACTTGGATCATTTTTTCTTTAGGGAATTTGAAGCTATTTAATGAAATGTATCATGAATTTGTAAATTAACATAATCTCTGCATAATTTTAACCAGATTTGACTCTTCATTGCCACCTAGGATGCATGATCTTAGTTATTTATCCATCAAGGTAAAGGATTACTTGTTTTATTAAGCCTTGTTTTAATGCTTCACAGATAATGTATTTTACACACCTAAAGTTTGTAGCAGCAATCTGCATCAAGCAAATCTTTCAGTGCCATTTTTTTCCAAACGCATGTGCTCATTTCATCTCTATTACATCTTGGTAATTCTTACAATATTGCAACTTTCCCCATTATGCTGCTGCATGCTGCACACTTAGTATACTCCATTGTAGTGTAAACATAATTTTTTAGATACACTGGTAATCCAAAAAATAAAAATGGTGGTCTGGAACAGAACCTGCAATATGTCTGAGATATGTCCAGAATAAACTCATAAATCTTTTGCTCTGTCCAGAACTGGAATATCATGCTGAAAAGAGCATATATAAAGGATTGTAAAATCTTGAAATAAGAGTTAAATTAGGAGAAAGGATGATACCTGATGTTAGGATAGCAGTTTTTTCATTACCTTAAAATTCATTTTCTCTGATGCCTTATGGGCTTAGGTTGTTGTTATTATGTGCCATCGAGTCACCTGTGACTCATAGTGACCTGTATGTACAACAGCCCTAAACCCTGCTCTATCCTGTGCCAATCTTATTGTCTCTGATACATCTACCCCATTACCCAGTCACTGAATCAATCCATCTCATCGAGGGTCTTCCTCTCCTGCACTGTCCCTCCACCGTCCCAAGCATGACGTCCCTCTCCAAGGACTGGTCCCGCCTTGCAACATGTCCAAAGTATGTCAGACGAAGCTTCAGAATCCTTGCTTCCAAGGAGCAGCCTGGTCTTACCCTCTCTAGGATGAACTTGTTTGTTCTTTTAGCAGTCCATGATATATTTAGTACTCTTCTCCAAACCCACAGCTCAAAGGCATCAATTCTCCTTTTGTCATCCCTAGTCATTGTCCAGCTTTCGGATGCATGGCAAGTTATTGCAAAGACAATGGCCTGGATCAGATGCACCTTAGTTTCTAGACTGACATCATTGCTCTTCAGTACTTTGAAGAAGTCTCTGACAGCAGACTTTCCCAATGCAATTCATCTTTTTATTTCCTGGCTGCTGGTACCAAGAGTGTTGATTGTGGAGCCAACCAAACTAAAGCTGTTAGCAGTCTCGGTCCTTTTACCATCATCATGATGCTGCCAGTCAGCCCAGTGGTGAGAATCAATCTTTGTTTCCTTGATGTTTAGCTTCAATTCATGTTGAAGGCTTCAGTCCTTGACCTTTTGCAGCAAGTGCTTCAGGTCCTCCTCAGTTTCAGCAAGGAAGGTTGTGTCATCTGCATAAACTGGGCTTAGGTAGAGTTTATAAAAAAATACTCCCCTCCAGCAACAATGAATGAGTAGAAATCCAAGTTCTTTATAACCTTTCATTAAAATCTAAAAAAACCCCACAAAACAAAAAAAACCCTCCCCCCCAGTATAATAAGCTTAACTAGAACTGTTATTTATAATGATACTTATTCTTATGAAAAAGTTGTTATACTAAGTTAAGAAAAATTTTCGAATAAATCACAGAGATTATTTTGCACAGCTGTTTTGAAGCAGTGCATGCTAATCAGAGGGAAGCCCCATTATTTCTAAAAACATAATTCCTGATTTGTAAAGATCCGTATGGCAGTTTTCAGGTATTGCTGCCAGTGATACACTAGAGTGAATGCGTTCTCATCGTTACTTGCAGTTGTTTACATAAGTACCTGTTTACTTTCCCTTTTTTAACCTGGACATTCTGTCTCATTTAAATCTTTTGTGTATTTTGGCATCCCAAATTAACCCTTAGATTCATTTTTAACTCCAGGACATGCTTCTCTTGGCTTTTGTCTCTGAGGTTTACAAGTCCTTGCTAGATAAGGTGAGTGGGAACCTTTATGGTGCAGATGGTTAAGTGCTCAGCTGCTACCCAAAAGGTCTGTTGTTCAAACCTACCCTCTGCACAGAGGCTGTGCAGAAAAAGAACTGGCTATCTGCTTCCACAAATACTGCCCTCCAGACACCCTGCATGGCCTCACTGTGAATTAAAATTGACTCAGTGAAACCCACCACCAAATGAGATATCCTTTCACTCCCGAATTCTGTAGACTTAACAAGTGGTGGAGTCTCTAGGTGGTGCAAATGGTCAGTGCGCTTGGTTGATAATTAAAAGGTCGGAAGCTTGAGTCTACCCAGAGGTGTACTGCAAGGGTGATCTGCTTCTAAAAAATCAGCCACTGAACACAGTGACACTGTAGGTTGACATTGACTTGATGGCAACTGGGTTTTGTTGTAGGTTGGGCTTTTTTTTGTTTTTGTTTCTTTGTTTTTTGTATCAGACACTTTTGATCTCTGAATTCCCCAACCATGGGTTTTGACTATGGATCCCAGTAAAATAAAACTGTCAACTTAAACACACACATCCCAAAACAAACAAACAAACAAACAAACAAACAAACAAAAAACCCCACCCAAAACAGTATACTTTGAGAATGTTGCAAGGAGGGACTGGTCCTTGGAAAAGGACATCATGTTTGGGAGAGTGGAGGGGCAGCACAAGAGAGGAAGACTCTCGATGAGATAGATCGATTCAGTGATTGGGGTAATGGGCGTAGGTGTGTTTGAGACAATAAGGTTGGCACAGGATAGAGCAGGGTTTAGGGCTCTGGTACATAGAGTCACTAGAGTCACAAACAACTCGACAGCACTTAACAACAAGGTATTTCATGTAAGCAGAACCATATACTATTTGCTCTTTTGTTTCTGACTTGGTTTTGTTAGATGCTATTGAATTGGCAGCTCAGTAACCTTGCATATAACAGAGGAATTGGGTTACCCTAGTCTATGAAATAGAAAGAGTAACTGGCAACTGGTTTTTAACGAGTAAGACAGATTCAGGGTTGCATTCCCAGAGAATTGCCTCAGAGGCTAGTAAGGGCACAGTAGATATTTGCTGATGTGTACTACTAACCTAAAAGTAACAAGCATCTTGGTAGAAATGTTCCTGTCCCCAGGAGTCATCTACTCATAGTGTTTGTGTTTTTCATGCGGCTTTGGCAGTTGCACATAGGAAAAGAGATGAAAGGTAAGACACTATCCTTATTCCTCTATTATTTGTTCCCTGAAGTGGACACTTCAGGATGGCTGCTATATCTTAACTTGGAGAATATGAAAATCGTTGGGCTCTATTGGCTGTTACTGAATGGCATCTCCTATTTCTCTTCCAGGGGACCAATGAGAATCGGGAACCTTCTCCAGCTGGTGAAACCCAGCCTGTCCCATGTGACATTCATGCCGACCCATCCAGAAATCAGCCAGCCTCTCAAGCAGCCGCATCTCAGACCCATACCAGCCCTGCTCACCCCACTGTGGACCAGCCTGGGGAGGCAAGTCAGGAACAGCAGGCCCAGCCTGCTGTGGGAAGACGCTGAGGGGACCCTGCTCATCTCACACCCTGCATGGAATTGGCTCCTCTGCCAGCACAGAGGGAGAGGTGACCCCAACCCAGGACATGCCTCCCCTTGAGGAATCATAGCACCACACATGCTTCTAAATATCTAAGCTCATTAACATGGAAACATACATGCACACACAGGAGCTACAGTACATGTTGGCAGGAAAAGGCACACTCTCATCTTTGTAATGACAGAAAGGAAGGAGAGCTCAGGGAGGACTCTCAGCTCCCTCTGTTGGGTGGGTCAAGAGATACAGGATACTCGGCCAGTGCAGTAAGAGTGGAAACCAGCAGTGACCCTGAGTAAGTGGAGGGGAGATGTAGCAAGGTGAATGCTGCTTATACAGAATTTCTCTGTTTATTATAAAGATTCGGCTCATAAGGGTAAACCAGGAATAAATAGCATACATCTCTAATTTTATTTCTCTTGAGAAGAATTACTCAAAAAAATTGTAAGACATATTTTAAGAAATAACCAGATGAACATTAGGAGCATATATACTTTTAACTTGCATCAGAAACTTGACAGATCTCTAGCAAGCCTATTTTTCTATGTGGATAGGGGCATAAAGAAAAGAAATGATTCTTTGAACAAAGTAAACTATTATTGATGACTTCAAGTTACATTGAGCTTTAAAACACCTTTTTAAAAGAGGCTTGTGAAAGACTAGAAATGAGAGAATATTAAAAGAAACCAACTCAGTATCCTGTGGCTTGTTAGACAAGGTTTACTAAGTATATTGATACTGTAAATAGCTTTCATCACTATTTACCATTTTATAGTGAGTTGGGCTCTAATTAGCTGATTGATAAAAATGCAAACCAAAACAAATCACTGGATTCCTAATGCTTTCTTTAATTAAGCAATGCTATTTAAAATAACAGTGTAAAATTTAAGTGCCTGAGGGGGAGGGACCAATCCAGTTTGTAAAAATTACATAATGAGTCTGTTGTTGGTTTGTTTTTTTGGGGGGGTTTTGTTTTTTGTTTTTTACTTTGTGAGGGGGAAGGGTAACCAATAGGAAGCTAGAAAGGGGAATAAGAACTATACTTTCAAACAAATTAAGGAAGCAAATGTCAGTGCATTGTTTCCCATGAAGAATGGGGACCACAAACACTGGAGAGTTCACACACTGGAGAGGTCAGACATACGTATGCCATAGTGCATGTTACAACTACAGTCAAAACACTGGGTGAATCATGCAAAAAGCTTATTGCTGAAAATGAAAGCGGAGGTTCCTAGCAAGCCTTGGGGCAGGGTTATGGAGAACAGATCTTTGCTTTGAAGGTTAGTTTGCTGGTGTAACAGCTTTGGACCAGCAGGGGAGGGAGGAAAGCAAGTTAAAAATGAGCAATTCGCCTTGCCTTCTGACCCTGATAGGACAGGCCCAGTGGTCAATGGACGCTCATGCAGGGCGGCCCCACACCACATCCAGGCAAAGGGGATCCTACACTTGAATGTCTAGCTGCACCACAAAACACAAGCTTAAAAACAAAATAGCAGAGAGAAATAGCATTGAGCAAATAGTTATTTTTGCACTTGAACTGAAACGTACTGTACTGTAAATGATCATGACTCATTTTAAGTGACCTTTAAAATCAGATGTATTTATTATCCTTATGTAAGTATAGAAATAAGTAAATGGGTGACAGGCTGAACCCTACCTATGAATGTACAGTATGTGGATTTGTGAAGCCGTCAGAAGTCAAAAACTTACACCGTAACTTGTGTTTACAGTTCCGATTTATTCCTTTGAAAAGCCTGCTGTTTTGGAAATGCACAGTTGACACGTTGAAATAAAAAGAAATACAATTTTTAAATGTTTCTTGTATGATAAAAATGTGACTACACAAATAAAAATCCTGTACTGTGTAATAGATGAGGCCAGGGCCTTTGTACATGGACTGTGAGGGCCGATTCCCTCAAGCAGTACTTTGCAGCTTTTTAGAACAGATACCCTTGCGGGTTTGTGGGCCTTGTGACACTTTCTTCTTGCCATGTGCCACTTAAGAAAAAAAAAATTAAAATAAGTTCAAATTAAATTTTGATTTGAGGATTTTATCACCCCTCTGTAGAACCCCAGAAATCCTCAGGAGTATCCCCAAGTCAGGCTGCTAATCATAGCATAATGACTCCTTCCGTACCGCTTGCCCTATGATTGTGGGGGGAAAAGAAATTGCCCCAGAGTACTGAATGTTGGTGACTGCCCATCTTTCTTCTGCAGAGCAGCTGGTGAATTTACCACTCTGCCACCAGAGCTCCCTAGAATAACGGATGCTTGTTCCTCCCTCATACTGTTGCCAGGAAGGACTAGGCCTTGGACAAGGACAGCATGCTTGGAAAGGTGGGGGAGTGTCACCACAGGAGAGGATGACCCTGGATGAGATGGACTGACAAGAGTGACTGTCAGTCGTAATGGAGAACAGGTGTATCAGACACAATGAGACTGGCTCAGGATAGTGCAGGGTTCAGAGCTATTGTTCATAGGGTCGCTATGAGTTGTAGTCTACTTGATGGCACAGTCAAGTCGTTACACAGTCCACATAATCCAAGTGCAAGTAAGCTTCATGAAAAGTCTGAAATTCATAAGGCTGTGAATTCATCATGATACTTATGACAGTTTATTAAGCTTGCTGTCGTGCACATGAAGCAGTAGTTAGCAAAGCGCTTCCTTCTGATTTCTACTGCAGGGTGGCCGACTGGTGGTAGGAGACCACTCTTTCAGCAAGATTTCTCAGTCAGCCTGGAGTTAAGCAGTGGATCTGGGAGGGGAGGAATCTTACCCATAGTTACTGAGTACTTGTTCTAGGTGCTAATGAGATGATCACTTTGTCTTTATACTATGGGTGCTACTTAGAAGCAAGGATGGTGAAATTTCATCTTACATGCTTTTGAGCATATTGTAAATGGTAGTCTTTGGAAAATGATAGGCTTGGAAAAGTAGAAGGTCAGTGAAAGAAAAGATCCTCGATGAGATGGATTGACACAGAGAATGAAAAAATGGACTTGAGATGGCAGAGACTGAGGATAGAGCAGGATAGAGCCACGTTTTATCTGTTATTCATGGAGTCACTCTGAGTCATATTTGACTTGACAGCACCTAGCAGTGACAGCGTAAATCTCATGATCTTTATTTTAAATGATGATAAAATTGGAGTTCATTACATGAGAAAGGGCACAAAATCAGGGTTCAGACTCACATCTGTGATGACAAAGCCCAGGAGGCTTTGAAACCATCTCAGCTTGTCCTTTGGTGACTCACTGTGACCCTATGAACAGACCTGAAGCCTGCCATATCCTGTGCCAGCCTCACAGGATGTGAGGCAGTAAAATCTCTTGGCTGCTCATGACATTAAATATGTGAATTACATAACAATACTCCTTTGTTCTGTTCATAAAACAGTCTAATAAATCCAGTTCCCCGGTCTTCCAAGATTGGTCGCTTTGTGGTAAGGTAGTACGCTGCCAACCCGAAGGTACAAAGTTTGAAACCACCAGCTGCTCTCTTTAGGAGAAAGACAGTCTCCTGTGTGATTTACTGTCTCTGAAAATCTCGTCAAGGGTCAACTAGGGGTTGGTTCTCAACAACAGTCTTCCAAGAGGACACCTGCTGGCTGTACCAATTCAAGAACACTTTTTATATTTGAGCTCTAGTGATTTGAATCCTCCAGTGACTCCATGACAGACATGTAAAGATTTACAGCCTTGGAAATGGCTGATGGAAGGTTACATTGAGTTCTATTTGCCGTGAATTGTTAAATGAATAGATTCTTTAAACTGGTTAATGTGAGGCAAGTTCAATGGCAAGGATCAAGGTGAATAATGAGTCAATATAAAAATGTGTTAAGGTTAAGTGCCAAGTTCTGCCTGGTTAACCCAGCCAATGTATGCCAGCTGCCTCCAGGGGTTGCATAAACAATGCCTATCTTACTGTGTGCCTGACCCTCCAGAGGGGTTTCAAAAATTGTTCACACTTCTCCCAGGGAGGAGAGGTGGTGAAATTGAACCATGTGCCTTTGGGATTGCAGCGCAACTTCTAACCACTAGGCAACCAGAGCTTCCTGTTGTTATGTGCCATCAAGTCACTTGTGATTCTTAGTGACCATTGTATAAGGGCTCTGAACCCTGGTCTATCCTGAGCCAATTTCATTGTCTCTGACACACCTACCCCCATTACCCCAGTCACTGAGTCAATCCATCTCATCCAGGGTCTTCTACCCTTATACTGTCCCTCTATCCTTCCAAGCATGATGTCCTTCTCCAAGTACTGGCCTTTCCTGGCAACATGCCCAAAGTGTGTGAGATGAAGCTTCAAAATTCTTGCCTCTAAGAAGCAGACTGGCTTCACCCTCTCCAGGATGAACCTGTTTGTTCTCTTGGCAAACAATATGTTAAGTACTGTTCTCCAGCACCATTAACTCACAGGCGTCAATGATTCTTCTGTCATTCTTAGTCACTGTCCAGATCTCTGTTGCATAACAATTAATTGCAAAGACCATGGCCTGGATCAGACCCTGTAGGCTTCTTTAAAATTACTTATGCCTGTTATCCATAAGATGCTTCTTTCAACTGGACTAAAAAAAAACCCCAACAAACTGATTTAAAGACTGTACATCACTACCCCTTAAAAATATTCACATACAGAAGAACAGAAGATCTTATTTCTTTTCTTCATTTCAAAGTTTTAATTCATCCATGTGTTTAAGATATACTGGTGGACATCATCATTTATTCAGAGTATCTTAATATCCAATATATCTTAAATTTTCAGATTAAAAGATCATACATTCCAATATCATCCTCCATGTCAGATGGTCACCCCCTATAATTCAGTCTCAAGTATTATTGGCAGACTAGAAACTAATTCACAAAGCATTTTGGGGTCATCTGAAGAGTATTTTAAAACCTTTTAAAAATATCATTTGAATGGCACAATTGTTTGAACAAGACTACCTACACTACATCTCACCCACACATTTGGGTGTCAAACAGTCCAATTCTCTAACAACAGCTTTTGAAAGGCACTTAGTATAAGCAAATAGCACAACAAAGGATTGTTATGCTTGATAAATGCATACCTATCAGGCGTAAAGCCACTTTCAGCCACCTATGAAGGGCAGAGCCATTATCATTGAAGAGTCATTTAAACTGTTTAAAGTGTTTAGAAAGAGGAGGGAGGAGGCAGATGGGTGAGAAGAAGAGGTGAAGAAGAGAGGAAAAGGAAAAAAAGGCGGGATGAAATCTTACTGGAGCTATTTCTTCATTCCTCGATGAGATTAGAATCGTGTCTGTGCCAGAATTAATCTCAAATGAATACAATATATATAAACACACCCAAAATATCACACAAGTAAATTTTTTAATTGTTCGGTTTCTCACAGTACTCATAAAACAGAAACAAGTTCCATGACATTCCCTAAAAAATAAACATGCAAATTAAGATCCCAGACTGCTGTCACTCTTTGTTCTTTCTTTAGCTGTTTGTGATTCTTAGGAGTCCCCAAGTTGTGCAAATGTGCACATGCTTAGCTTCTCACCAAAAGGTGGGAGGTTCAGGTCTACTCAGAGTCCCAGAAAGACGACCTACTGATGGATCTCCTTTAGAAAACAGTGGCCACTGAAAATGTAGTGGAGCACAGTCCTAACTGACATGCGTGGGGTCACCAGGAATCAGTCAACAACCTGGCAGATGGCTGGTTAGAGTGGTCCTAACGCCTGGGTTGCTGGCCTGTGAGGAGAGGCTGCTTCCATATCCTCTCTACCTTGACACAGGTGAGGCCTGGGGCTGTCACGGCGAGGCCATCCTCTGGGAATGCCAACAGATGGTTCTTTTGTGTACACACACACACACACACACACACACACACACATTTTGTACTAAATAAACTGCCTCTTGGGAGGTAAACTTGGCGAGCATAAACATTACAGCATGTATATCATCAACAAAGAGAATTATAAAAAAATAGCAGATTTAACTATATAACAAAAAGTTCAAGTTTCATTTTTAAAGATTGTTGTTGTTGTCATAAAAATACATCTGAAAGGTACTTCGTATAATCAAAGTCTATACAAAGGCACAGAGTGAATAGAATCTATTTTATGG
Source organism: Elephantulus edwardii (assembly GCF_000299155.1). Lineage (NCBI taxonomy): Eukaryota > Metazoa > Chordata > Mammalia > Macroscelidea > Macroscelididae > Elephantulus > Elephantulus edwardii. Next base: position 23,197,413 of record NW_006399751.1, on the reverse strand, counting down.
GGTTGGGGAAGGGAGGAGGATGGGAGGGGAAAGTTAAGCTCCTAACAATAAAAGTGGCAGAGAGATCTGTAAAAGTCTGATGTTCAACTTCAAAGAGGAAATGATCTGAAAATCAATCTTATGGAGGTTACAAATGCTAGTGGTTACGGTTTAACTCAACCCTTGTAAATCTGGCTCTGAAAACCAGCAGCGTCTTAACTCCTGATACAACGTTCTCTTTTCTTCTAGTAAAAAAAAGATTCTTCAGGAATACCTCCCTTTTTCTTACTCTATGAAAGCAATTTAAAGAAAAGGCCTAAATATGATTGTGAAAGGCTCAAGTTAGCAGAATCTTGGCTCTCAGAAGGTTCTGCCATGTTCTCTTCTCACATTTGGTCTCCTTTCCTGAGGTCAAAAGAAACTCAGTTCCTCTTCATCCTGGAGTTTAACATCATGAATCAAGGAAAGATTAGTCAATTCAAACTGCCACAGAGGCTCAATTTAATAAATTAACAGAAGGACATTTTAATTCCTAATCTTTATATTAGGGAGCGCCAGTGTCCTAGTAGACAAACAATTGTGCTGCCAACCCCAAGATGCTTGGTTCGACTCTACCAGCTGCTCCAGGGGAGAAAGACGGGCGTTCTCCTGTGTGATTTCCCTGCCTCTAAAAACCCACTGGAAGGTTTTGGATGGGTTGGCTCCAACTCTATACATTTTTTTTTTAAATCTTGCCAAAATGTTAATAAATGAGACTCTTTTCACAGTTGTTCAGTAGTCTAAAGATGTCATCCCTGTGTGAGACTACAGAGAGACCCTCTTCTACATGAGCAGAGACACACCAAGGGCTACATTTTGGTTGCCAGGCTGCCTCTAAGGCTTTAGGTCTTAGACAAGTCATGGAATCTCTCCAAACCTCAATTCCTTCATTAGTAAAATCCAAGAGGGAAAATGCATTAGCATTATCAAACACACATTCCAGCGAATCTCCTAGAAAAGGGTATGTGGTCAAATTGAACACAACTGATGCAGAGGAGATCCACTTCCTCATCTTTAACGACTCTGAGAGAGTCCTGTAGTAAACATAACTCCGTATAAAAGTTAGCTGACCTCAGAATCCCTTCACGAACTGACACCTGATAGCGCCCTGTGCTCTCCCCTGTGGAGAACACTGGTCTTGGGCGCCTCTCAGCACTCACACTGCTGAACTGTCGGAGAGGAACGAAGACCTCTGATACAGGTTCTGGAGATGAAGAGAGCATTTAAAGCCTGGGGTGTTGACAAAGCACCTGCTCATGCTACCTGGCCCCTTGAAGAACAACACAACCACCTTGTTCCCGGTGAAAGGCTTCAATCACGGAAAGTGAGAATGACAGCCACAGAATCATAATGGCCATCAACAGTAAATAAGGAATAGAATGTGCCAGGAACGCTAGGTTGTCTTCAGTATAGTTTCGTTTTCCTTTCCAGTATGATTTGATCTTTCTCCACAGCAAATGTTTTGGCCACTGCTCCCAAGAACCACTCTGCCCCACTTTAACATGATCCCTGCTTCCCTGTTTAGGATGACGTTTCACTCGCAGGTGTCACATTCAGGTTAAAGAGCTGCTCTTCCAAAAAGACACCACCAAGACCATATTGTTGTTCATGCAGATGAATCTCTTCAGGCGATAAGTGGCTTGCTCCAAGAATAAAGTCTGCAAATCTAACAGGGTTTGGAGGGGGAAAAAATATCTAATGTTACCACAGACAGGCCTATTTGGATGACAACATGTTCCCTTGATACTTATCTCCTTTAATTAAATTTGACTTTGAATCAATCGAGGATGACATTTATACAGTGGGCAGGAAAATAAGACCGGTTCATGTGAACGGGCTACAGACAGTTTTTCAGGGAGAAGGTAAGGAAGGAGGCAGACCTCAGTGTAATCAAATATACCCTCACCTGCTTTCTTCTTCCATCCTTTATTTCTCATTAGGTTTGTTATTATTCTTTTCTGCCAGTAAGTCCCCTCCCTTCAGTCTTTAATTCTGGGATGCTGTTACTTGGGTATAGATGTTCTGGGGCTGTGGTCCACAGGGAGCTGCACTGCTAACCCAAAGGCAGTATTCTGTCGGCGGATTTCAAATCCACCAGCTGCTCCATGGGAGAAAGATGGGCAAACTCCTCCCCTTCAATTGACAGCCTCGGAAATCCACTGGAGGGGCAGCTATGAGCTGGTTCCAACTCAGTGGTAGCACGCTGAGTTATGTAGATTGTTATGAAGAAGAGAAAGCACAGCAGGACAAGAAGCAAGTCCTTTGCCACTCTTCTCCTCCCCTAATGGAAGTTACCTTTATGATCCGACCCATGAGAACAGCAGATCAATATTTAATCTGACATCAGCCCTGTAACTGAGCAGTGGACTGCAAAGAAAGAACCACCAGGCACCTTCGACATTATCTGTTGTCTTGGGAAGTCATTTGTTTCTACACGGAAATATCTCCCCGAAGCTACTATATGACTTCCCAAGCTACAGTTCCAGCACTGAGCAGGGCTCGGGAATGGTTAAGTGTGTGCTTACTTTTTAGGCGCCTGGAGTCTGGAGACAGCCAGCCAGGATGGGAAGTCGGGCCTCGCGCAGGCTCGGCGCAGCTCCTCCAGGGCCCCGGTGGTCTCAGCATCAGCTTGCTCCCGGTACTCCTCTTCCGTGAGATATTTAACTACCAGTTTTTCTGATGTAAACCATCTCTTCATTTTCCTAAAAAAATGCAGCATTTCATTTGGTTGATCATATTTGATTGTTCAACTCAACCCTTAAGAAATGTATTTCTTAGGAAACAGTGTTGCTGCTTAAACTTTCTTAACATAATACATGGAGTTCTGGTGGCTTAGCGGTAAGGAAGTGCACTGACAACACAAAGGTAAGCGTTTTCGAACCTACCAGTCGTTGTGAGGGAGAAAGACAGGCAATCTTTCATACCTCTGAAATTTACCGCCTCTGAAAATCTGCTGGAGGGTCAAATGTAGGTCGGTTCAAACTCAATGGTACACAGTAACAACAGTACAATGGAATACGTATACCTTTTTATTGCCATTATCATGACTGAGAGATACAGAACCCATAAAACTCATTGTTATTGAGGAACTCTAATTCTCTGTGACCCCAGCAGAACCTCAATCCACAGGCTGTGACTTTCAGAAGGAGATCACACCAGTCCCTTCTTCTGAGGCTGGGTTGGTTTGAACTGCCAACTCTTAGAGTCAGCAGTGCAGCACTTAACCGTCTGAGCCACTCAACCACTCCATGAAGAACCTGGAACTCAAAACTCAAACCCACTGCTGTCAAGTCAGTTCCAACTAATAGCTGCCTTCATCGGTTTCCAAGGCTGTAAATTATAACTGGAGGAGACTGCCAAGCTCTCTCTTGAGAGTTACCCGGTGGATATGAACCACAGGAGACACCTGGGCAGCAGTGCAATTCACTACAGCCTGTACTACCAGATACAGAACCTATATGATGTTGTTGTATTTTGGAACCGACTCAATCCTGACCTTCCAAAGGCTGTCAGAGGTCGTAAATGGCACTGGAGGAGACTGCCCATCTTTCTCCCATGGAACAGTTGGTGGGTTCAGTCACCTGCATTTGGGTTGTCTGTACTTTACTCACAAAGCCACCAGAGCTCCCTGGAACCTACGTTGTGGTGGTTGCTGGAACCGACTCATAGCTGACCCTCCAGTGGGTTTTCAGAGGCATTTAGCTGCAGGGGAGGGGACTGCCCGTCCTCCTGCAAAGCAAACGGGTAGATTCAAACCACATGCCTTTGGGATTGCAGCACAGTTTCTTACCACTAGGCCACCAGAGAGCCAGAACTATACAGTTGAGTCTAATAATAGGATTTCCCTTTTCTTAGATTATCCTCAACACTAAGTGAGGCATTGGAGAATTGATTTTTGGTAGAGAAGTTAATGGTATTTTCCTCCCTTCAGTGGTTTTTAACCACAATTAAAGTCTGACTTCCTTACGGCTGGCCTGCTAATTGTCTTAGCAAACCTTTGTGCATTTCCTTTTATGGAGTCCTAGAAAAATCCCTGGCCTGAGAAGTCAGATTTGTGGCATGTCACTTCCACCTAGTGGTGATGCTGTTGACTATCCCTCAGAGAGGGAGGGTACTGTCTGCACTGTAAATTACAATCAGCCTGCCTTCCCTGCATGCCAGCAGCCCGATAAGGTGAATATTGCTCTTTCTAACCAGAAAAGCTCAAAAGGGAGTAATCTCGTCCAAACAGCAATGATAAGAATATTTTCTAAATGCTAAGTTATATTTACCAGTTTTTAAATGATTTTATATTTCATTATAGGGCCCTGGTAGGGCTGCACAGTTGTTACCTATTACACTGCTAACTGTTGGGCTGGTGGTTCAAATCCATCAGCCGTTCCTTGGGAGCAAGATGAGCCTTATCCTCCACCAATATTTATTTATGATTAGCCCAGTGGGAAAAGTTAGACCAGTGTGTCTCCATTTTATTAGTCTTCATTCATTATCATTACAGTTTGAGTGATAATAAAAGTTAACAGGCCAAGAAACCTAAAGAGAATACTGAAAGAGATAAATAATTTCATTCACATTTTACATATCATGATAAAACTACTGCTAACCCATGATCCTTCTAGATGAGGAATGTTATGTGTGTTGTCTACAAGGAAGGGAGTTTTGTTGGCGTGGTCCATGGGAAGTGCCGCTGCCAACCCACACGGTGTGCCTCCCGGATGCTCTGAATCTGTCAGCGGCTCTGAGTGAGAAAGATGAATTCCACTGAGGGTCAGCTAGCGTCAGTTACGCACGCCTCAACAACAGTGAGCGTGAACTTGATCGATCATGAACATCCAATATCCATTTGTATTATATAAATAAATGATGCTGCAGTTATATGCCATCGAGTCAATGACTCCTCATAGCAAACCTATAAACAAGGCTCTGAACCTTACTCTAACCTGAACCAACCTCACTAGCTCTGACACACTTGACCCCTCAGAAGGATTACTAATTCTCTACTAAATTTACTGATTACCTTCGTCCCTTGCACAGAAGCACCATTCTGCATCAACATATACCACAGGTATATCACTTCTACTTCAAAACCTTAGAATTGTTGTGTAGGTGACAACGCACTTTGGCAGGACAGACAGATGGTTAATAAAAGGAAGATGGAATCCTATTCTGGACTCCTTGGGTCACCAATCTGGCACAGAGCCAGCAGCCCAGAGGAAGTAGCTTTTGGTAATAACCCTAGTCATTGCAGGCTTCAGGTGGACAGGCAAAGAAACACGGCCCCAGCCTCTCCGACCCATCCCTGCTGCCTCTGAGCTCATCCAGCAGCTTTAGGCAGGGGCCCTGTCCTGTCACTTCAACATTCTGACCCAGTGACAGTGACATATGTATCACAAGATTCATAAATTTCCATTTATCAAAGTTCCTGTTGCCTCACAGCCAATTCACCTCTTTACATATTTATTAACTCCTGTTCTGGGCCTTGGTCTCACTACTCTAGGCCCTCATCATTTCTTTTCTGGGCAGTAGTGATGCCCGAGACTGGTCTCCCATCAAGGAGACGCATCCCATAAGTATGGTCTCCCATCCTACCTGCACCTTAGATCCACCCTCTGTGCCAGAAGATGAAGGATCAAACCCTATCCTCCACTGATGTTCTTAGTATTTTATTTGCATTCTGCTGTAGAATGTATTTTTACATTTAATTACATTAGTTGCCAATATTTAGAGCTCACAAGCATGCATGTTCTAATTCCTCTTTCCAGGTTTTCTAGAAACCAGAGCCCCTCTTCCCATAGGGGAGTCAGTTCAAGCTGAGTGGTAACTTCCCCCTTTAAGATGGAAGGGGTGTAGTCTGTAGACGGTTGGGCTGCTCCAGACGCCACACGTCTCTGGTGGTTCAGATTCAACAGCAGCTTCACAGGACAAAGATGGGCAGTCTGCTCGCATTAAGTTTACTGCCTCGGAAGCCCAATGAGTCAGAATCAATTTTATGGCAATGAATTGTTTTTGCTTTGGGTTTTATTTTACTGCAGCGAAGCTGGGTTATAGAACTTCCCAGTCTTTAAACTCCCCTTCCTGCAGAAGGGGTACCTGGTTGGCATCATACTTTACAATATTTTCCTGGCATATGCATTTGCAACTCCTATGGAAACAGCTAATTAAAACGCAGGCTGTTTAACCTCTCCTGGGTGGAGAGGATCTGACTAGATTCCAGAGCATAGCCTGTGAGGCCTCCACAATAAGGCCCATTGTCGACCTCCCTTGCAGGCTCCATTAACACTTGCCCGAGATGGGACCAAGTTGGGCTTTCCCACAGAAGGATCTAACCACATCTCCTCAGCTCTCGTGATTCATTTCTCAAGACTCGGCCTAACACTATCTCCTTCCAGAACACTTCCTAAACTTTCTTTTTAGCAAAGCCATAGAAACACATGCTGAAGTCTAGTGGCAAGAAGCTGTGCTGAAATCCCAAAAGCACAGGTTTCTAATCCATCAGCTGCTCTGTGGGAGAAGGATGGGCAATCTTTTCCTGAAATCTGCCTTTGAAAACTTGCTAGGGAGGGTCCTATGGGTCAGTTTCAACTCGATGGTACACAACAACAACAATAAACTAATTCAAAGACTCTCACCTGTGTACCTAATTAAAAACGGGTACTCAAATTTAGCTCACTGAGGAGACATACAAACAGTAAAGTGTGACAACAAAAGTTAGCTCATGTGAATGGAAATCCAAAGTCTCTGTGAACTTTCATTAAAATTAACAAAAATTGTTAAAAAAGGTAAAAAAAAAGATTATTAGCTAGGACTATGGCTATTAAAGATTCTTCGAAGGAGAAATTAAATGCTTAAAGTATACTAAAATTTATGCTTGTTCTCTGTAAAAAAAATCTGACTTTACTCTCCACTAATGAAACATTCATGAGTTCAAAGCAATTTAAAAAAAAAGTTAGCTCACCTTTCTGTAGTTTCAAAGGGTGTTAAGCTTTAAAGTACAAAAGAAGATCCTAAATACATTCATACAATAGATAAAAGATTAATTTCTGTTTTTAAATATTATAAACACTGTTTTTAAATATTATAAACATAACATATAACACCAAAGCATCCTTTGGCACCAATGCAAGGAAATATGGAATAAAAAAAGTTATAGGCAACCCACAGCAGAAAAACCTACAGCCACTGTGTCAATTCTGACTGATGGCAACCCTCTACTGGTATAGGTCTTGACAGGAGCAAATGGCCTTTTCCTCTTGAGCCAGCCAGTGGGTTTGAACTGCAGACCTTCTGGTTAACAGCCCAACACATTCTATCAGTGCATCCTTAGGTAACCCAAAGCCAAAGGAATTCTGAGGCCGATTCAAATAAATTCTAGTTAGGCTGCAATTACCTCGTAATTGGTGCAGCTCGACATGATTAATGAAGATTAGAAATGAAGGGAGGGAGCTCTGGTGGCACAGTCCATGGGGGCTGGGCAGCGAACTCAAAAGACGGCATCTTTGTGGAGGTTCAAATGCACCAATGGCTCTGAGGGAGGAGAGGGGCAATTTCCTCCCTTGAGCTTTACAGCCTCAGAAAACCCACTGGACGGTCGGCAACGAGTTGCTTCTAGTTTGTTGACAATGAGCAAGAGAAATGGCGACAGAATTAGACATTGAAATTTTCCCTCCGGGTGCATTCTCCAGATTAAAACAGTTACTCCTCCAAGCTATGAACACAACTGGACTTTCAATGTCAATTTATTCAAAACTCACTCATTGCCATCAAATGGGAACCACCGCATAGGTGACCCTCCAGCAAGATTTCAGAGCCTGTAGGCTGCACGAGGGGAGACTGCCCATCTTTCTCCCGAGGAGCAGCTGAAGGTGGAATTGAACCACATTCCTATGGATTGGCAGCACAACCCCCCACTCATTAGGGCGCGAGACCTCCCTTGTCAATTTCCTAGGACATTTTTTAAAAGGGATGCATACCGGCTCAGGTAACAGAGTGCTTTCACTGGGTAGTGCAGACTTCTGGAGCACAAGATGAGGGCCATGGCTGCATACGCAAACTGAGGCACGGAGACCCCTGAGCGGATAAGCACCAGGGAGAGGAGCTGCAGAGCCCACATCAGAAGCCTTCTGCTCCTCTCATCAGCCAGGGGCCCGTGTTTGTAACAAACGGTGAAGCTGAAAAGTCCAACTGTCAAGGTATAGCCTGGAAAAGCAGAATATAAAGTAATGTACGCTTGAACTTGCTCAGTTATGTTTAAACCTGGAAGAGCCTTGACTTAAAGCAAAGAGCATATCAGAAAACCGTCATAATTTTTGCAATGAAGCAAGGTTTCGTTTAACATTTTACGTATGCAGCTAGTTATCACTGCTAAGTAGATCCTAGGCTGACTTCTATAATGATTTGGGGTACATAATCATAAACAACAAACCACTCATTGCCATCAAGTCGGAGCCAGCTCAGAGCTGACCCTCCAGTGGCTTTTCAGAGGCCGTTAACCACACAGGAAGAGAGTACCCATCTTTCTCCTTGGAGCAGCTGGCAGATTAGAACCACCTGTCTAGGTTAGCAGCACAGCTTCTTACCCACTAGGCTACCAGAGCTCCTTACACAATACTAAGTTACTAGAACAGTACTATTTACATTAGTTAATTATTACAGATAAGCACATCTATTTTTTAGTCTGGTACCATATACAGGCAAATATTATTATGATTGGTTTGTTAGGAATAAGTCAGAATAGGCCTATGTCACTGTCTACTAGAAAACCTATGTCTTATTTTTATTTTCTAGTCATAAAAAGCAAGTGCAACTTTATAGTGAGGGATCAGACTGTCTCCTTCCTAATCCCGTGTTACTAATACCGGGACGATTCTGTGCCTCTAGTTATGACCCACTGTAAAATGCCTATGCATCTCCTATGTATCCACCAGACATGCTGAACTTCTATCTAAGCTAGCCTCACTAACCTAGTTTTGAATTTACAAGAACTATAGGGAAGAGAGAAAAAATTACATTTTACCCCACCAAAGTCATCAGATATAGAAAATGGGACATTCTATGGGAAATTATCCAAGTCTCTTCAGTTTATCACTGTGACTAAAAAAAAAAAAAAACAAACCCAACTGGTTTGAATTAAAAGAGAGGACATAACAGATGTAAAATATAGATCTGAACTACATCCTCGCTTATACACACCAGCTGTCAAGGAGGACGAAGAATGTGATTATGGCCTGGGGAGCAGATAAGTTGATGTACTTAATAAGGCGGCACGTAACAACAACAACAACAAACAACAATAATTTCTCCAGATTGAACCACTCATCTTTTGGTTAACAGTCTGATTTAAAAAGAACTGACGCCTTTGAGTTGTGGTGCTACAGAAGAATCTTGAACATAACATGGACCACCAAGAAAACAAATAGGTCTGTCTTAGAGAGAGTGAAACCAAGTTTCTCCTTGGAGGCTAGGATTTTGAAGCTCCATCTTAAATACTCTGGACATGTGGCCAGAAAGGAACCTGATCCTTGGCGAAGGACATCATGCGTGGAAGGGTGGAAGGACAGTGCAGGAGAGGAAAACCCCGGATGAGATGGATTAATACAGTGACAATGGGGGTAGGTGTGTCAGAGTCAGTCAGACTGGCTCAGGACAGAACAGGCTTCACAACTATTCTACATAAGGTTGCCATGAGTTGCGGGCCACTCAACAGCACATAACAACAACAACAACATAAGGGAAAATGGTCTTTTTATTTAAAGAGAGACACAGTAAAGTATTTAGGCAAGGATATCATGATATCCATGAGTTATTTTAAAAATGCTTCAGCATTGACAAAATTAGCTATAAACATAAAATTTTTGAAGAAAAAAAGTGATTGCTTTTATGTATGTATGTATGTATGTATGTATGTATATATTTTATGAGAGAGGACTTTTATGAACAGTTTGTTGTTAGGGTTAGGAGGAAAAGAACTCTACCATTCTCTGTTATTTCTCAGTTAAACAAAACAAAAATAATAAACTGATGTCTTGCTTTTGTTACATGAAATAAGGAGAAGGACCATTTTCTTCTCATTTCTGAAAAGTCAAGTTTTCAGTCGTTATTTTATCTAGGATTTCTTACCTTTAATACTGACTGAATTAGGAAAAAGAAATTAAGAGTTTGCAGAATTTTTTACAAGTTAGATGTAGTTAGCATTTAACCACAATTTGGAAGCATATGCAGTCATAAGGGAAATGGAATTTTTGTTCTTTTAAACATTAATATAGAACTAGGAAAGAGATCATGATGAAATGCCTGCAATAAGATAGGAATAAACTGTTATCAGCAACTATGGGAATAAAAGAAAAACACATATTTTTTTTAAAAGTTCTTCTAGAAATGGAGATTCTAGAGACCAACTATATTCAAAGAACACCTCTAGTCATACTTTTCTACTTCATATAGACTTAAATACACTTTTTAAATAAAATGTATTTTCAAAACTTTACCTACCTAATAAATATATTCTGCTTTGATACCACAGCCACTTCAGATGATCCACCAATTGGCTTAAAATGTAAACTGAAGCAAACCAAGAACCAACCATTAAAGCCCCAAACGTGCTATACTGTGCATGGAAGAAAATAAATGACAAATTTTTGTGTATGTGTTCATTCACTCTTATAAAAATAGAAGTAAACAAATAAACTCTTTGTAACAGAAACTTCTGTAGCTAACAGAATTGAGATCTAAAATGCTTCTCCTGAGCCTTGCTAGATAAAGTGTGGTCCACCATCCAGCAGCACCCCATCAACTGTAAGCTTTTAGGAACGCAGAGTCTTGGGCCCACTCCAGATGGCTGAACAAGAATTCAGTAACATGCTCAAGGTAATATGCTCTCCAGATGACCTGCATACATAATAAACCTGGAGAAAACACAGTTCTGCAGAAGACATTCAACCCAAAAGGATGCTGGATTATATACCTAATCAGGGAAATGCAACTTTATCATTGTGAATTAATAGGTATTTGTCATCAACTAAATGCACAACATTGTTTTTATTTAAAATGTTTCAGATAATAACAGTGAAGAAATGCATAGCAGTGACAATGCTGTAATTCAAGGCCCTGCTGGTTCCACATCCTTCAATTCCTAAGTTCTGCCAAGACAAGGATATTTGCACTTAGCACAGAATCAGTCCCTTAAGCAAAAACACATTCCCAAACCAAACCAACTGTGATCAAGTCGACTCCAGCTGATCTTGACCCTAAGGATAGAGTAGAACTATCCGACTGGGTTCCCAAAGCTGTAAATCTTTATGGATGTAGACTGCTACATCTTTCTTCAGCAGAACAGCTGCTGGGTGGGTACAAAACACTGATCATTCCGCTAGCCCCCAAGAGCTAATCACAGGTTCCTTAAAAACACATTACCTAGGGAAAAGATGTTTTTAAAAAAATTACCACAACATAATATGTAATAAAGCTTTGGTCATAAATAGAATCTTCAGAAAGACTTCAAAGTCAGTACATGCAACAAAGGCACATATATCCATGCAAAGCAATTCTGATCAATTTTTCATGCTTCATAGATCATGGTTTTCATTTTTTAATCATTTGCATATAAGGTACTTACCTTTGGGATGAACCTTTTCATCATTAACAGTACAAAGACGAGTGTCATTAGAACACCTAGCACAGTGCCCGATAAGTAAAAGAAAATGGAACTTCTGTGAAGACAAGCAGGGAAAAACCATTGCAATGCCATGTAGCACTTTTAAGTGCTAAAAACATGTTTAACCTGAGGACGGCAGCCATAGGGAATAAGAAGAAAGAAAAGCTCTCCTAATTCCTTAATACTTCTGCAAAACTACACCGGTACTTGAAATTGATGGTAAATGGATTGCCACATGCTCGAAAGAGAATGTCTGGGTTCTTTGTCTACATTTAGAGAGTCGGCTTCAACAATAATGACTGAGGACCTATTGTAGAGCAGGCTAAAAACGTCCCATGAATTCCCAACATCGCTGGGAAATAGCTACCCATGGCTCAACTTTACAGAGGAGGAAACCAAGGCATGGAGAAATTAAATTCAAGAACTAAAAATTCTGTGCCTGATAAAAGGAGAACTAAGGGTCTCAGCCCAGTTCCTCTGATGCCAAGCTTTCCCCTCATGTTATGTACACAAGTGACCCAAGTGACGTGAAGCCCACATAGTCATATTTTGAGCAAAGTTGGGAAATGAACAATGTTAAGAATAATTAACAAACGCTGGGTACCAACTAATGGGAGCAGACTTAAGGTAAAGGACTACTGGAGAAAGGCTTCTTTTTCTAGAAGAAAATGAAAAAACAAAATACAAGAATAATGTATTTAACAGATACTTGTTCAGTTCAACCATCTGTATCAGAGTCACCAATCTAGGAAGTTGCTTTAATGCTACTAGAAACAGTAAGGCAGCTGATATCAGAAAACCTGAATATAAATCTTGGCCCTAGCAAGAAAGAGCGATGAAAGATGTAGTTTTTTTTCATATCTAAAATGAGAACAGTAATGCAGAGCCTATATAGTTATGATAAAAAATAATATATGCTAATAGATAACATGTAGTCATGCATGTGGGCGTACTTGTAATATCTGTCATGATACACAAACGACTGTACTGTTTTTAAAGGGCCTTGAAGCACTATCTTCAGATCTATTGTCTGTAAAACCTAAAGCAAGGGGTTATAAAGAAGAACTATAAACTCATGTTGCTGTTGTTATGTGCTGTCGAGTCGTCTGTGACGCATAGCAACTCTATGTACTAAACTCTGCCCTAAACTCTGCCCTAACCTGTCCCCATTAGCCCTGTCACTGAATCAATCCATCTCACTGAGGGTCTTCCTCTCCTGCACTGTCCCTCCACTCTCCCAAGAATGACATCCCTCTCTAAGGACTAGTCCCTCCTTGAAACATGTCCAAAGTATATCAGACGAAGCTTCAGAATCCTTGCCTCCAAGAAGCAGCCTGATTTAACCCTCTCTAGTGCAGGAGGGGAAGGCACTCTATGAGGTGGATTGATTCAGTGACTAGGATAATCGGGATGGGAGTGTCTGAGACAGTGCGATTGGCACAGGACAGAGCAGAGTTTAGGGCTGTTGTACATAGGGTCACTATGAGTTGCAAGTGACTCGATGGCACATAACAACAACAAGAGGACAAACTTGTTCTCTTAGCCGTCCATGATATATTCAATACTCCTCTCCAATACCACAGTTCAAAAGCGTCAATTATCCTTCTATCCTCCCTAGTTATTGTCCAGCTCTCTAATGTATAGCAAGTGATTGCAAAGACCATGGCCTGTATCAGGCGCAACTTAGTCTCCAAACTTAAATAGCTGCACTTCAGTACTTTAGAGAGGTCTCTAACCGCAGACTTTCCCATTGCAATACGTCTTTTCATTTCCTGGCTGCTAGTGCCAAGAGTGTTGACCATGGAGGCAAGCAAACTAAAGCTGTGAACAATCTCAATCTCTTCACCATCCATTATGATGCTGCCAATAGGCCCAGTGGTGAGAATATTTGTTTTCTTGATATTGAGCCTCAAACCACACTGAAGACTGCAGTCCCTGATCTTCCACAGCAAGTGTTTCAGGTCCTCCTCAGTTTCAGTAAGCAGGGTTGTGTCATCTGTATAACGCAGACTGTTGATGATTCTTCCCCCAATCCTGATGCCCCATTTCTCCTCATAGAGCCCATCTTCCAGGATAATCTGTTCTGTATAAAGATTGAAAAAGTGTGGAGACAGGATGCAACCCTGGCATACACCCTTCTCAATTCTGAACCAT
>NW_006399751.1:23158349-23183399 GCF_000299155.1 Elephantulus edwardii | reverse complement strand
CTTGTTTTCAACCAAGATGCATCTAACATTAGCTACAATATCCCTAGCACCACGACCCCATCTAAACCCAGCCTGCACTTCTGGTAGTTCTCTGCTGATGTGCTGTTCCAGTCGTTTTTGGATAATCTTTAGCAGAATCTTGCTTGCTTGTGATATTAATGATACTGTTCGATAATTTCCACACTCTGTGGGATCACCTTTCTTTGAAATGGGAATAAATATAGATCTCTTCCAGTCAGTTGGCCAAACGGTTGTTCTCCAGATTTCTTGGCACAAATTGGTGAGCACATCTAGGGCAGCGTCTGTTAGTTGAAATATGTCAATTTGTATACCATCAATTCCTGGGGCCTTAATCTTAGCCAATTGTAAAGCAAGGGGTTGTACAGTACAAAACATGAGTCCAGAATGAAGGTTGCATAGTCAATGAAAGAATCTTTCTTTTATTTTTCAAAGAGAAAAGCAAATTGGGGGGGAGGGATGGGCAGGGAGAAAAGTGCAACAGTGAATGAATGGAAATCTAAAGTCTCTATAAATTTTCATTAAAATTAATAATAATAATATAATGTGAATCTAAAAAAAAAGAAAGTGAAAAATTAATACTTACTGACTCAAGCGCTTTGCATAAAAGAAGAGGACAATGCCTGTCACAAACACAAGGAAGAGACTGATATCCATCACTGGGTAAAAGGAAAAACAAAACCAAAAACAAAATAAGGAATGATAGTGAGTCAATATAGCGTTAGAAACAGAAGTCAACTTACTAAAATGTTATATCGGAAAAGGAACAGATCAAGAAAACAACAAAAACAGACCTACCATTTTGAGTCACTCTTATTGTATAGATAAATATGTCCCTGACAGGCTGCACAGAGAAACATACAGTGTCTCCATATGGATTGATGACTATAGTTGCATCGTTAGATTCCCTTGGCATCCAAAAGTTATGAATCACACACTTGATAAAAGTTATAATGGTTTGTGGATACTGGCATTTATGTCTTTCTGTGATATGCACAATAAGGAGCAAACCTGGACTGGTAACCTTCACCTACAAAAGAACAACAAACAAGTCCATAAACACAACAGTTAAACTTCTTATCAGCTCTTTAAATCCACCAGCAGAGTGGCAGGGAGAATACATGACTGGCTGTATAAATATGAGAATTGAGGCACAAACTGAGAGTTGTACACCAATGTTCATAGCAGCATTATTCATCATTGCAAGAACATGAAACAGCCCAAATGTCCAACCACAAACAAATGAACTGAGAAATTATGGTACATTAATCAGAGGTAATGCTAAAATTTCTATATGAAATAAGCTTGGGATCATAATTATAAAGCATGAGGGTGAATGTTGTCTTCAGCTGTGTTTAAAAAGCAAGCACACTATATTCACTTCTTGGTATATGCTGTCAAGTTGAGTATGACTCATAGAAACCCTATGAATAACAGATCTGAAGTATCTCCTATCCTGGGCCATCCTCATAATTTCTGACACACTTGAGCCCACTGCTGCAGGTGCTATGTCAATACTTGTTTTTTTAAGGTATTTCTCTCCTTTGTTGACTCTCCATGTTTCCAAGAATGATGTCCCTTTCCAAGGAACTGCCCCTCCTAACAAGTTCCTGAAGTCAGGTACCTCTCCAAATTGTTCTGGAGCAATGAAGTCAGTTTGAGGACTAAGGTGCATCTGCTAATAGAGCTCTGTTTCACATACTTCAGGCATGTTTCTAGGAGAGGCTATTCCTTAGGTAAGGACATCATGGTTGGAAAGGTTCAGGGCTGGCAAAGAAAAGAAGACCCTAAACCTGACGAATTGACACAATGACTGCTGTAACGAACTCTAGAGTGCCAGGAAGTGTGACGATGACACAGGGTAGGGCAGGGTTCAGATCTGTTGTTCATATGGTCACTACAGGTTGTACTCGACTCGAAGGCGCCTAACAACAACATGTCAACAGCACATGAGACGAAGCTTCACCATCCTTGCCTTTAGGAGCACTCTGACTGCACTTCCTCCAAGATGTATCTGTGCGTTCTTTTGGCAGTCCATGGGATATTCAGTACCCTTCTCCAACACCACCACTCAATACCAAATCACAGTGTATTTATATGGGCTAGTTTAGGGAGTAGTTAGTGAAGAGTATGAAGGAGTTAATGAAACTTTCCATACAAAAAAAGCCAAAATGACAAACTTGTTGGCACTGAGTCGATTTTTAACACACGCCTAAAGGATAGAGTAGAACCATCTCCAAATGCTTCCAAGGCTGTTATCTTTACCATGGTTGACTGCCACATCTTTCTCCCATGGGGCAGCTTATGGTCAGAACCACGGACCTTTCAGCAGCTGAGTGCTTAACCAATGTGTCATCAACGTTCCTCCTCTCATTTTAAAAAAATGCACAACAAAGCTCAAACTCACTGCCATCAAGTTGTGGTTCTGACTCAAAGTGACTCTCCATTGGGTTTTGGAGGCTGTAAGTCACAATAGAAGAGACTGTCCATCTTTTCCCGCAGAGCCACTGGTGGATTCGAACCACCAGAGATGTGCAGTATTTAGTTAGTGGTGTAACTCACTACTGACCATGCCACGAGAGCTCCCGCCTGCAATCCTGTGTCATCTTCCAGCCAGCCTTTATCCTGATACCCATATAAATCCATTCTCCATCATAAAACTTACTTTCCATTCTTCAAATACCAAAACAAAACCCAATGCCATCATTTGTACTTTGGCTCAGGATGACCTCTTGTCAGGTTTCCAAAGTCATACATTTTTGTGAAAGGAGATGACCCATTTTACTCCCCATTAACAACCAGTGGACGCAAACCACCTTTGGTTAGCAGACCAGCATGTAATGCACTACTCCATGGGTGCTCCTTTGTCCCTGGACCTAAGACAGAGTGCTCTGGTGGTGGCTTCTTGTTATTGTTAGGTGCCATCTAGTCGAGTATGACTCACAGTGACCCTATGAACAACTGACCTGAACCGTGTCTTCTTCTGTGCCATCCTCATCATCTCTGACACACTGAAACCCACTGCTGCATCACTCTGTCAATCCATCTCATTGAGGGTCTTCTTTCAATGACACTCCACTTTTCCAAGCATGATGTGTTCCTTTAGAAGGAATAGCGTTTCCTTGCAACATCCCCAAAGTCTGTGAGACCAAGCTTTGCCATCCTTGTCTCCAAGGCATACTCTGGCTGAACTTTTTCATGCACAGACATGTCTGTTTGTTCTTTTGGAAATGCATGGGGTATTCAGTATTCAGCACTCTTCTCCAACACCACAACTCAAAGGCATCAATTCTTCTTTTGTCATCCTTATTCATTATCCAGCTCTTAGATACACAGCAAGTGACTGAAAGACTACGGATTGAATCAGGCACATATTAGTCTTCAAACTTGCATAATTAACTGTTTCTCAGTAATCTGAAGAAGTCCCTGACAGCAGGCTTAAGTAGCAGGCTTAACTGCTGGTACCAAGGATGTTGACTATGAATACAAAAAGTAAGATGAAATAATTGACAATTTCAGTCTTTTTTCCATACATCATGATGTTGCTTATCGATCCAACAATGAAGATTTTTGTCTTCTTGAAGTTGAGATGCAATCCATATTGAAAGCTGTATGTGGTCTTTGATCTTTTGCAGCAAACATCTCAAGTCTTCATTTTCAGCAAATAAGGTTGTGCTATCTGCATAATGCAGGTTGTTGATAAGTCAGTCTTCCTCTGATCATGATGCCACATTCTTCTTCATTAAGTCACATTCTTCTTCATTAAGTCCAGATTCTCAAATAATTTGCTCAGCTTATGGACTGAATGGATATACAGAAAGAATATAACCCTGACACTCACCTTTCATAATTTTAAACCATGTAGTCTTTTTTCCCCTGCTCTGTTTGTACAACAGCCTCTTTATTAAAAAATAGATTTCTCATGTGCACAAAGAAGTGTTCTGGAATTCTCATTCTTCTCAAAGTTAGCCATAATTCCTTATGATCCACACAGTCAAATGTGTTTACATAGTCAATAAAGCACAAACATTATTCTGGTATTCTCTGCTTTCAGTTGGGATCCATTTGGCATCTGCAATGATATCCCTGGTTCTAAACCCAGTCTGAACTTCTGGAAGTTCTCTGTGTACTATTCTAAGCCATTTCTGAATGATCTTCAGTAATATTTTGCTTGTCTGTGATATTAATGCTATTGTTTGATAATTTCCACATTCTGTTGGATTATCGTTTTTTTTAGGATTAGGGGAAAATGGGTGGCTTAGTGGTAAAGAATTGTGCTGCCAACCCAAGGTACATGGCTTGAATCCAATAGCTGTTCCACTAGGAAAAGGATGGGTAGTCTCCTCCCATGCAATTTACTGCCTCAGAAAACCCACTGAAGAGTCAGCCACAGGTCTGTTCCAACTCGATGGTACACAAGACATCTTTTAAAAGCAGTCCCTTACCTGTACAGTTGACCAAATGGAGTTCCACTTCATGTGAGTATTTTTATTGTAACAATAACAATCTAATTCAGAACTCTGAATTAAATCCATTTCCTTCAGGGCTCTACATCTTGGAACTGAAAGAAGAAAAAAGAATGCATTTCTTAACTATTCAATTGCTCAGAATCCTTATTTATTTTATTCACAGGGAATAATGGTAGCAGTCTGAAGATTCTATGACCAATAATTTCTTCTAAATGTCAATTAGTGTTTCTATCTTTCCAACTTAGCAGGAGCCAGAAGTCCAGTGTCACTACTGGCGGAATCTGGAAGGCACTCTAATAACCCAGGAAGCAGGCATTTTACCATCCTATTGTGGAAGAAAAGAACTGAGGTCAGCTTCCCAGAATAGACACATCAACAAAGAAATGGAAGTTAAGGAGCAGACAAGAAGATAGGATGTTGGCAGAGACAGTGTGTACACAAACATAGAGAAGAGATAAATCATGTTGCGTGAATCCACCATTCACCAATATGGAGCACAGAGAACATCTGAGGACATTTTAACACCAGAAGCTGTAAGCAGAACACTGAAGGAAGGATTTTAGAGGTAAGGATCAGAGTCTCAGGAGGAAACTACAGACTCTCAAAAGGATTTAACTGAAAGATGTGTATAGGATGGTTGAGGTTCCCAGGAACCCGAAAAAAACAGGTAAGTCACTGATCCCTTCGGCCTCAAACAGTGAGCGTGGGGTGGCCCCAGTGCCACTGGTGCTGAGCAGATAGTCTAATGGAACACAGTCACTGCTGTCACTGTGCAACAGGGGGTGAAGGTACTAAAACGGAAACCTCTCTATCCTCCCTCCTATCAGTGCGTCTCACTGGCTACACCCAACAGGAGGTTAGAAAGCAGAAGAGCCCAGGTAAAGCCGTCCACCAGGTGAGCTGCCACGCACTGAACAGAGAGAAAGGGCCGAGAATGGGTCAATGAGGAACCGAGACTCAGCTCAGGGAGGAAATGGCAAGCCTGAGTTCTGTTTTTGGAGAAAAACTTTCTGTAAACTGTGTGGAATATTAGATAGGATGAAAAAGCAGCGGCAGCACCAAGGAGGCAACCTAAGTGAGAAATGAATGAAACTAGCGAGGAAGGTGAAGGTGGCCTAGTGACAAGAAGCTGTGCTGTAATCTCTACGCCATGGGGTTCAAATCCATCAGCTGCTCCACAGAAGGATGGGCAATCTCCCGCCATGCAATTACCTGCCTCTGAAAACCCGCCAGAGGGTGAGCGATGGGTCTATTCTGACTCGATGGTGCATAACAACAACACAACAGGAGGTAGACGCAGCAGACTTTGGAGATTCATTAAATGAGGGAGAACAAGGTGATATGAAGGTTTTTGGTGAGTGGACAGATGGGAGGCCCTGTCATCTGATCAGAAATACCGGAGAAGTGAGGCTGTAGCGGGACTAAGTGAAGATGGAGGAGTCGACAGCTAGAAATGCATCAGGCTATTGATGAAATTACACAAACGTGCGTGGGCTGTAATACATAACGGCATAATATAACCAATATATCCCAATGCAATATATCCAGAGAGGAAAAGCGTGTCGCCACCATGTGTGAAGTAAATATGGTTTAAATCACAAGAAAATAACAAACTGATGGTTTATTCGGTGCCATCACTGCATCCAAGCTTGCAATGACGCAGGATGACAGTCCTCAATCCTTCTGGATCCAGGATGAAGGGGACCACTCCATCTGTCAAATAGGAGAGAGGAATGGGGAACACTTGTGGGCTTTATCCCAAACCCCTGACTCCTCTAAGCAAAGTGTGGTCAGTCATTTCTCCAGAAAAATCAGAAAGCAAGCTAGAGCAACTTAGTACATTCAAATTGGGTAAGGTGTAGGTAACCAGTGATAATACTCAATAATTACATCCATTTAAGGCTGTTAAGTACCACTGAGTCAGAACTGACTCTGACCTGACCCTCCAGTGGATTTTCAGAGGCAATGAATTGCATAGAAGACGGACTATCTTTCTCCTGTGGAGAAGCCGGTGGATTCAAACCACATACCTTCAGGTTGGCAGCACAGCATCCTTAGCACTAAGCTACCAGAACTCCCTGATATTAAGTCAGGTTAAAGCCCTGTCTGATGAGGAAGATTCCTGGCATTAACCCATTAATCCCTAGCAACAACCCATTGCCACGGAGTTGATTCCACCTCACAGTGACCCTCTAGTGGGTCTGGGAGGCTGTAGACCTTCACAGAAGGAGATGGCCCGTTCTTTTCCTGGAGATCCAAACTGCAGATCTGCCAGCTGGCAGCCCCACATGTATGGGCACACATTCTACCACGGGGGCTTCTGATCCTTAACAGTGAGATGGAGAAAAACAAAGACGAGAGGAAAGGGTGATGCAAACACCAACCTACTCCTGAAACATAATGAACGTCACACAAGTCAGGCTCCTCAGCAGAGCTTACGTGAAGACCCAGTATCGTTCACTGGGATCCTGCATAGTCATTTACTCTTCACAAAACACTGTGAGAAAATGCTCAAGCTCATGTATAAACACAAGCTTAGAGATTTGTTCCAAAGTCTAGGATGCAAACACCAGAACCAGGTTAAGGAGCAGATGCCGAAAAAAAGTACGAGAATGAAGCCTGAGTGAATTCTCCGTGGGGAGCCAAACTGGCATAGTGGGTTATACGCTGTGCTGCTGGTGGAAAGATCGGTGACTTCCATCCACCAGCTGCTCCACGGGAGAAGATGAAGCAATCTGCCATGTCTGTTAAGATTTACAGTCAGAATTGACTTTACAGAAGTAACTGCGTTTTCTATTAAGTACAGAACTCTAGAAATGAACTGTTTTCTCTAAACACAATATTGCAAGGTTTTGTCCAAATACAAGCACCCACAGGAGAATGCAGGCCCAGCGCTACAAAATACAAAGCAAGCGATGCCACTGTCCAGCCTCGACAGATCTGAGATGCAAATAGCTCCCAGCTGAGGGCTTTACAAGGAAAAGGCCATTTCCAAGAGGAGGTGAAGAGTGGAGGAAATGAAGGCAGTACTGACCTTGGTAAAAACCTCAGGAAACAGAGGAGAGCACAATGAATGCTTTCAATATCGAGCAGCAAACACAGGCTGGGAATGAGGTCAGCTGACCTCGGAGTGGCCTTTGCTGTGCTGTCACTCAGCTGCCTGTGGAGTCTCTCCCCAGGAACCAGGACTACAAGTAGGAACTCTGGTTCTTGGTGGAGAGGAAGTCCTATCAGAGAAAAGGGATACCTTCCAGCACGGGAAGACAAGTGAGGAGCCCAGTTCTTATAACAGTATTGTACTTCCAACAGTTCTATCTTCTGAGTTCCTGAGATTTCTCCAACTGGGATCCTAAATCACTTCCTATCCTTAGCTCCTAAAAGTAAGATGATGTGATTTAACTACAAGGTTGGTTGTTGTTGTTATATGCTGTTGAGTTGCCTGCGACTCATAGCAACCCAATGTACAACAGCCCTAAACCCTGCTCTGTCCTGTGCCAACCTGTCTCCAACACCCCCATCCCCATGACCCCAGTCAGCGAATCAATCCATCTCACTGAGCGTCTTCTCCTCCTGCACTGTCCCTCCACTCTCCCAAGCATGGCATCCTTCTCCAAGGACTGGCCCCTCCTTGCAACATGTCCAAAGTATGTCAGACGAAGCCCCAGAATCCTTGCCTCCAAGGAGCAGCCTGGTTTAACTCTCTCCAGGATGAACCTGTTCGTTTTCTTAGCAGTCCAAGGTATATTCAGCACTCTTCTTCACCACTACAGCTCAAAGGCATCAATTCTCTATCCTCCCTAGTCATTGCCCAGCTCTCTGATGCATAGCAAGTGACTTCAAAGACCAAGGCCTATATCAGGTACACCTTAGTCTCCAGAGAGACACCATTGCTTTTCAGTATTTTGAAGAGGTCCCTAACAGCAGACTTTCTCTCTTTTGTCTAAGTTATCTTGTACTTGGATTATGGTGAGGGGTGCAAGTTAATGTCCTCAGTTACAAACCAAAAGGTTGGAGGTTCAAATTCACTAAGAGGCACCTCAGAAGATAAGTCTTGTAGTCTACTTAAAAACAAAATTTAAAAAAATCTGGTATTGAAAATCCTTTGGAGCAGAGTTCTACCCTGACACACACACCATGAGTTAAAGCCAATTTGACAGCAACTCAATAACAATCCCTCAAACTCATCATTGTAGGTCAGAGCTGACCTTCCAGCGGGTTTTCTCATTATTGTAAGTCAGAGCTGACATTCCGACGAGTTTTCAAAGGCTGTAAATTGTACAGGAGAGAATATCCATCACTCCCGTGCAGCAGCTGGTGGATCTGAACCACCTTCAGGGTTAGCAGCCCAACTGTGCCACCAGAGCTTCCTTGATGGCAAATACTAGATTTTTAATAGTTTTCCTGTTTCCAAAATTGGCCCCCATGGCTGCTGACAACTTATTCTTTACTCAGTATATAGATCTTAAAAAAAACCCCAAAAAACAAACAAAACTTCCCTAACCACATAGATTTAAAAAAACAAAAACACAACCAAACCAACCAAAAACAAGACAAAGGAAAACCCCCAACATCAATTAGAGCACAGCAGTAACCTGCTGATGACCCATCAGTAACTGCCCATCACGCCCATAGTACTATCCACACTTCTTTAAGGAACCCCTGCGCCCCCTGTGACCTCTCCAAGGCTCCCTCACACTCCAGCTGCTCCAGCCCCACCGCCCCCCAGCTCCTCCCCGGGTGCCAAGCCCGCCCCCGCCTCAGTCTTCATGCTAGCTGTTTCTTGGCTGGCAACTCACTTCCTCCAGCTCTTGGCAGAGCTTGCTCCTTCCGATAATTTATGTTTTTGCTGAAACGTCACCTTCTCAGGAAGGCTTTCTCTGACCCCACTATCTAAAATAGCACACCCCAACCACCTTCACACCTCCTTTCTTTTTACGGTTTTATTTTTTATCATATTGCCTATGTGTTTATTAGCTTATTCTCTGTCTCCCTGTGAAGTCAGGAACAACATATGTCCATTGCTTTATCCGCAGCATTTTAAAAAGCACTGAATCAAACATTTGCTGGGTGCCTTGTAACCAGAGAGGATCAGAGGGTTAGGGGGGTGTGCTGGCCTACCAGTGAAAGCCTGGCCAGTCTGTAAAGGCACCTCACCAGTGTCACTGAACACCACAAATGGAGGTGCCCTATGTCCCTCCCTCTGTGACAACCTGGTGTAATGGGGTACCCGCTCTAGTCTTCAGGGAGCATTGGTTGCATAGTCCACAGCAAGCTGCACTGCTAACCCCAAGCCTCCCTTCCATGGTGGTATTAAGCCACAATAGCTCTGTGGGAGAAAGCTGGGCAATCTCCTTGCATGTGATTTACAGCCCCAGAAACCTGCTGGAGGGTCTGCTATGAGTCAGCTCCAAGCCAACAGCAATGAGGAGTAGACTCTGCTGAATACTACTGTCATTTACCTGCAGAACCCATAGCAGTGTAACACTCAGCACACAGGCGCTTCTGGAACCAGGGGCAGCTCCACTTCTCCAGGACCCTATCCCACAATCAACAGACCCTTAACCAGAGGACTGACACAACATCCCTTGGGCTGAGGACTGTCCTCTTGATCCCTACTACGCAGTGAAGGTAGGGGAAAGCAAACAGTCAATATGTTTTTGTTTTACTCGTATATGGCACGTCAGTGAATTATGTATATAAACCTGCCAGTTATAAGAATTGGTTCTTGAAATCATCTTGGCCTTCAACCAGATTAAGGAAGGTACAGATCTAAGTAGGCTGCTGTGAATACTTGAAGCCTACACAGTTCTGAAAACAGGCCTCCAACAGCGTGCTCTCTCCAGAGTGTCCTCTGGCTTCTGAAGTGGCACTGAAGTAGGATTTACACAATTTATGAGATGTCACACAAACTATGCCATCATTGCATGGTGTCCTCTCAGCCCTGCACCCCAACAACCCACACAAAAAAAAATCCCTACACTTCCGACAGACTAGACACTCAAACACAAAAAGCCTAGTTCAAATTGTGAACTTTAAGTCACTGGCTGATTAGACAAGACATCAGACAATAGCCTGTGACAAACATGATGGCTACCACAACAGGCCTACTCCCTTCCTAGAAAGAACCTTGACTCTAACAGTTTTATCTTTCTATATTTGGCTTCTCTCCCCTTTAGCAACCTTCAGGGACATTTCACTCTTCAGTTTCTACCCTCTTTATCTCCAGCTGAGGGTAGAAAATAGAAAACAGAGCCTGTCTGGATCCCCCCCAACCCTACCACTTGGTTTCACCCAACACTGAAAGGTAAAAACTGCTTCCACATCTGCAGGTTTCATCTATCTATTCGGCTTATCCCAGTCTTGGCCACTTAATTATGCAAGGACAGAGTCTTCTGGAAGTAGACAGAAGCAATCACAAATCTATCACAACAACAATCTCCTTAAGATGTAATTCAGAAAACCAAACAATCATCAGGAATTTATTAAAATCTTGTAATAATAATTTATGGCAAATTAGCTTTGAGTTGGAACCAACTGGACAGCAGTGAGTTTAAGGTGAGTCTTTAACTCCCTGTAATCCTCAGAAGGTTTTACTGAGCCTTTCAATAAACCTGACTCCCGGACAAGAGGTGATGTCTAAATAGGTGTGTTCAAGGCACCAAAACAAGTACATCAGGCAATAGCTTTAACATTACCCAAAGGATTTGGGCCAGGTTTATGATCGTAACCAGTGATTGATCTCTTAATGTAAAATATCACTCAATTTATAAATACATCAAAATAAAGAAGGGGGGAAAAACCCTAAAGAAACCAATCAACCAACCAAGTACTGTTTAGTTGGCACAAACTCATAGCTGACCCACCACTGGGAGTTCACGGGCTGTAAGAGAGATTGCCCATCCAGCCCCTACTGAGCTGCTGGTGGAGTCAAACAAACAAACATCATCTCTGTTAGCAGCACGACTCCCTATGGCCTATGCTGCCAGAGCTCACCTTAAAAATACCAAGTTAATCTACTATTAGGACTATACAACACTATTAGGGAGTTCTGTTGGCCTAGTGGGTAAGAAGTTGCACTGCAAACCCAAAGGTAAGGTCGTTTGAGTCCATCAGCTGCATCTTGAGAGTAAGACAGGCAATCTCTTCGTGTTTATTTTACAGCCTCTGAAAACCCACTGGAGGGTCAGCTATGAGTTCATTCTGACTTGGCGGCACATAACAACAACAACAGCAACAGCAACAGCAACATATATATATATTAAAAGGGGCAGCTGCATAGCACCTATTTTAATTCCTTTAAAATTTCTCTTTTATAGTGTCTTTTGTCATTTATTCGCGCTAAAGAATTTTCTCATACAGAAGGTAAAAGTATTTAAAACTTCAGAAGAGAGCAGGTAGTAGTTAAGTCTACTTCTAAAGCATGCTAAAAATAAAAAAGCGCAAACACTTCTCAAATCTAAGCAGGTCTTAAACAACCCCTAGCATAAAAATATTTCAGCAATGTTCTTCCTGAAAAGTCACCCTAGATGTCTCTCAGATAGAGAAAAAGAATACTTAAATTAGACTACAGCAGAATAACACCCCTTATTATATTGATATTTCTTCACTTTATTTTTAATAGTTTTTGTTTTGGAGCAAGAGAATGGGAGGCAGCATTACAGTGTAGGAAAAATAAACAAAACAACAAACCTTAATTTATGAGAGCTCAAATGAAGGAAGTATTTTGGGTTTTAAACGTCTCATTTTCATAGAGGTTAGCAAGTAACAACAAAGTTACAAAGGTGATTTTTTTTTTTTTAGTAATAACCTCAGTTTTTGGTTTTTTGAGGTGTTAATTTCTGGTCATTTTCTTTTTTAAATTTTTTTTAATTTAAATTTATTATTAATTTCAGTAAAAATTTAGAGACTTTGGATTTCTATTCATTCATTGTTGCACGTTTCTCCCCTCCCAACCCTCCCCCTTAGTACACTACCCTCTTGGAAAAGTAAAAGAAAAATTCTTTCATTGTTTTACAAACCCTCCCCCAGGTCCACTCCACCTGTAGCCTTAGCTCTAGACTCCTGTCATAACAAAAATACCCAATAGCATATCCCTTTTAAACAGTTTTCTCCCTCATCTGTTTCAATGCAGAATACATTATTGAACAGTTTTTTAAAATATAAACTGAATATAAATCATGGTTTTTATTTCATGTAAACACACACACACACACACATTAAACTGAAATTTGCTTATAATATAAAATGCCCACAGTTCGAATCTCAAAACTGTCTCTCAGGAGAAAGATATGGCAGTTTACTTCTGTAAAGACTGACAACTTTGGAAATCTTGGAAGGCAATTCTACTCTTTCCAATACGGTTATTATGTCAACTGGACATCAGTGGTTTAGAGTGTGACTTCTGTTCAGTGCACATTCAAATCTGATCTTAACTTCAAATGCAGATGTTTCTTCTCCACAGACAAATCTGTAAGCTATGGTTGCAGTCTAGTGTTAAGAGTTGAAGCCTAGTAAATAATTTCAGAGACGTAAACTTTACGTCAGCATCACATGCTGTCTAGGGATTACTAACCCACTGGTGGCCACCATCGCTAACTCTTCTGGTCAGCCAGACAACTATGTGCCTCTCCTGGGCCAACTGCCTCTGACTTTCATATAAAGAGCGTAACAGAAAGCTGGTCTCAGTCTAAATTTCTCCTTTTACACTAGGGTTATGTGTGTTCATGACAGAATTTTAGAACAGGAAGGCACCTGAAATACCATCTTTTCCAAGTCCCTCATGCAATAGACGGGCCTCATTTTATAAAAGGAAATGTCAAGAGTTCCTCCTAAAATAACAAACTTGTAATTTGAGAACCAGCAATGGTTTATACTTCGCCTATTCCAGAGGTTCCAACATTGTGATATTGAGACACTTTCCTTTTACTGAAGGGGCCACATATAAAGGTGATATATCTGGACCAACATTTCTACCTCAAGCAGGTGACTCAATGTCATGACAAAACTAGAACCTAAAGTGTTAGGTGTTGATCCTGGTATGCCCACCATCCTTCCCCTCAGATCAGTGAGGTTTTGTTGTTGTTTTCAAATCAGTACATCCTGGCTATAAATCTTACTGTGATGCCTTCCTTTCCTCATCAATAAAGCGTATACAGGAGGCACAACCTCTATGGGGGTATCATCAGTATTAAGATAAATACTTCTAACACTATTGGCATGTAGTTAACAGTAAACAGACGTTTAACGGAAGCTAAAGAGTTCCTGGGTTCGTAGTTATGGGACAATATAAATAATAACCGTCTAATACCCATTCTCCTCTTCATCCCTAAACAATCTTTATTTTATCAGAGTAGGCTCACACGTCCAGCTAAAAGACACATGCAGACCCCATCCCGCCCCCCTAAAGTAGGATGGCCAATGGAAGTCGGTGAAGGGTGCATCCGGGGAAATATTTTCTGAGATGCTATGGAAAATGAAACTGAGGGATACTGGCCTCCTATCAAAACAGCAGCACTTTTAGATTAGCAGCAGTTTCCTCACTTCTTTTGTGCTAAAACCTCACGAGCACCATATGGGCAGGGGTAACCCCTCTATGAACAGGCACTGTTTCCTCTTTCCTAGTTATCACACACTGTGCACGCATAAACAGCACGTTAATCCCGGTGTCATTAGCAGTGCTTTAATGTGATCAGTTACATGCCTCGCCCCGGGCCACACATTTGAGGCGGGCCTGGGCGTTTCTGCGTGATTTATTTTTTATTTTTTTTTCCTTCTCTAGTCTTGATGGCAAATGAACAGCTAGCTAAATCAAGTTTCCCCCTAAACTGATTCACTCACTGCACAAACTCCTGTGCCGGCGACTAGCTGTGGGACCTTTTAAACAAGTCATTACGTTTCTGAGCTTTGGCTGCTGCTTTAGAACGAGGGATATCAGGCCAAACTTTGAATTCTGCTGTTGCTTCTGGCCCTAAACAGGTGAAAACGTCCCAGAGCCCAGTGGAGGGAAGGTCGGCGGGACCCGCACTGCCCCCGCCGCTGGGAAAGCCCCGTGCGCAGAGGACGCGCACCCGGGCCCGGCCGCCGCGCATCCCGAGGGGGGCCGTCCGGAGCGAGGGGGGAGGCCGCCGGGAGCGAGGGGCGGGCCCGCCGCCGCCGGTTACCTGACAGCGCCGCCGCCGCTTCCTCCCCCTCCCCGCGCAGCACGCCGGCGGCCAGGCTGGCCAAGGGCAGCAGCCAGAGCAGCAGCCGCTGCCACCCAGGGGGAGGCAGCATGCCGCCGGGCCCGACCTTCTCCGAAGCGGTTCGGCCTGGTGTCCCGGAAATGGCGGGAGGCGGAGGAAGAGGAGGAGGAGGGGGCGGTGAGGGCTGCGGGCGGGAAAGGCGAGGACTCCGCCTCGGGGTGGAAGGGTAGCCCGGGCCACTACTCTCACTCCGCCCAGCGACCCTGCCCGTGCGCCCCCGGCTCCCCAGACTAACCTCACTCCCTGCAGCTGCGCGGGTGGCTGTGAGCTTTGCCCAAACTTGCCTGACCTATTAGGTTTGGGGGCTCAGTTCTCAAAGGTCCCATCGACCACACCCTCTTCTTAGAATTCTCTTCTCTCTGGGTGAAGATGTTTGCTTTTTCTTTCTTTTCTGTGGTTTCCATTTCTCGATTTTGTCTGTAAAAATAACTGTAGACATTTAGTCTATTAAATGACACTGATGTCTAAGCTCATAAACATACCACTTCTCAGAGTATAATAACCCAAACCAAGTCTACTGCCACTGAGTGGCTTCTGACCCATAACAGACACATAGGGCTGAATAGAATTGCCCCTTTGGGTTTCCAAAGCTGTGAATCTTAAAGATAAGGGCTGCCTTCTTTCCAGCGAGCAGCTGGTGGATCGGAACAACAACTATGATTGTCATTAATTCTATGTTGTTGGTTTGGGGTTTTGGTTGTTTTGGTTTTGTGTGATTTTTTACACTTTCCTCGTTCTTTTTAAATAAGGGAGTCCATGTCCATAGAGAGTTTTGCTGCTAAACCAAAGTTGGTCAGTACCTCTCGGGCAGTTCAAATCCACGAATGGCTTCTCTCTTGAGCACTATGTATTTTCCAGCCCCCTAAAAATCCACGAGAGGGTCAGCTATGAATAGATTCCAACTTGAATGACTGAGTGCTTCTTTTTAAATAGGTAATGCTTTTCTAGGTGTATCAGCACATTAATAATGTCTTTTTTATTATCAAGATGTAATTGACATGTATCTTAAGATAAGGAATGGCAAGGGACACACTGACAAAGGAGATTAATCAGAACTGGCTTTGACAAGCACTGTGGCAATTGGACAATTAAAAAAGACATGGGGGGAAAGAAGAACGAACTGAGGAGGAGGGTGGAGAAAACAGTGCAACAAAGAATGAATGAAAACCCCAAATCTCTGTGAATGTTCATTAAAACTAATAAAATTTAATAATAATAATAATAATAAAATTTTAAAAAAGATGTCAGATCTTAAGTGTACTGGTGAAAAGTTTTTACTGAGATATATGCTAGTGAACAATAACCTAAGTAGGATAAATTGTAAACATTTCTATTCTCCTAGAAATTATCCCTTCCAATCAGTACCCACCTGTTCTCCCACACACACCCCTCTACTTCTACAACCATAACCACTATCTGATTTTTATCATCCTATATGTGTTTTGGCTGTATTTGTAATTTTTATAAATTAACTTCTATAGTATATGTTCTTTTGTGTCTCCTTTAACTTGACAATATTTTTAAAATTTACCAACATGATTATATGTACCAGTAGTTCATTGTCTGTTATAAGATACCTCAAATCAGTTCTCCTAAATGGTTATTGAACCTACTCATTGCTCTGAAGCAGGAGGATGGGTAATCTCCTCCTGTGCGATTCACTGCCTCTGAAAACCTGCTGGAGAGTCATAAGCTACCCGTTATGGGTAGGTTCTGACTTTACTACCACACATCTACCACCACTTTTGGATAGCAGCCAAATTCATTAAGTCGGTGCCACCAGCACACAGATAAATTGGCAGAGGAAGGACAGGTAGAAGGATTATATGGTCCAATAATTTGGAAAATACAGTTTTCTATAATATTCTCCTTAGATGCTCACAGAGATATGTTGTTATATGCTATTGGGTTGCTTTTGACTCATAGTGGCCCTGTGTACAGCAGCTCTGAATACTGCCTTATTCTGAGCCAATTTCAGTGTCTATGGCACACCTAACCCCATTACCCCAAGCACTGTGTCAATTCATCTCATCCAGGGTCTTCCTCTCCTGTGCTGTTCTTCCACCCTTCCAAGCATAATGTCCTCCTCCAATGACTGGTCCCTCCAGGAAACATGCCTAAATTATGTGAGTAGCATATTAAATGTTTGAGACTTGATTCCTGTAGTAAAAAATAGTGTAGGCAGCCTCTGAGATGCCCTACTGACCCCACTCCTCACCTTCTGGCATTCATTCCCATGTATTGTCCCCTTCTCTTGACTGTTTGTTACAGATGTTGGCTAACTTCTAATGATGGTATACTACAGAAGTGATGGATGTAACTTCCAACACTTGGTTCTAAAAAGAGTGTGGAATATTTATCTCTGTAGCTCTTGGAGCACTCAGCTGGCAAAAACTAGCCACCATGTTAGAAGACACCTAGTAGAAAGACCCAGACAAGTGAAGCTGGA
Organism: Elephantulus edwardii; assembly: GCF_000299155.1. Taxonomy (NCBI): domain Eukaryota; kingdom Metazoa; phylum Chordata; class Mammalia; order Macroscelidea; family Macroscelididae; genus Elephantulus; species Elephantulus edwardii. The sequence goes on along the minus strand of NW_006399751.1, from coordinate 23,166,222 downwards.
AGTGAATATTCACCAGTAAAGCCTTGAGGTAACCGCAGCACTGGCTGAAACCTTGATTGGACCCGTGTATGAGGTCCTTAGCCAGTGCCATCCAGATAAACTCTTTCCAGATCCTGCGGCCATGGAAATGGCACGATAAGACTCTTTTGTTTCCTAATGTTAAAATTTAGTGCAATTTGTTATATAACAATAGATGCAAATTTTTTTATACACTTCCTGAAGACCCAAGCATTGGGCTGTTTTACTCAACTAATGTGTTGTTTCCAATCTTTCTCAATATCGACAAATTATAGACAACATATTCAGTCTGTACATGTATTCTGCCAATATTTAAGCCTGGTATTTTTTCCAATAAAATATACTAACATCGCATGTACAAATTAGAAAACACTGCACTTGAATTTTAGTAAAGACATATTTAAAAACCTTTTTCAACTATAAAAGAACTATAGAAATGCTTTGCCAAAGTATCAAGAGGTGTGGCGGTGTACTAGAGGAGGAGGGAATAAAAACCAAAACACCAGTGAAGAGGAACTCAGGAAGAAAAGTTACAAAAAGAAGCCCAGGGCGTGTTTTCATATTTAGGAAGATCCTTGGATCTTTTGAGATATCATGTAACAATATTTATTTCCATGAGAAGCATATAGAATTAACACATTGTGATTATTATTGTGGTTAATGCATAAGAAAAACTGAACAAGCAAGCACATGAAAAGGACATCTGAAAATCTTTGTTTTGAGACTCCTTTTAAGGTTGTTGCTAACGAAAATGTCAAAAGGTTGGTAGTTGGAATCCACTAGTTGCTCCATGGACGAAAGATAAGCAATCTTCTCCCATAATGATTTACAGTCTCAGAAACCCAATGGAAAGTCACTGTGACTCAGACTTGACTATGGCAGTAGGTAATATATGGTGCAGGTTGGCTTTCTACAGTGCTTTTACAGAATAAAGTTTGTCCATTGGCAATTTAATGAGGTGTAAAGGTTTTAATTAGGGTCTCCACTAAATTTATAAAGATAGTATAAGTAAATTATAACTAGATATTAATGTTGAATCATACATTGTACACCAAAAGAAATTATAAAAAAGGACAGAAAATGTATCTCCTTAAAAGAGTTGCTCAATGGTGCCTAATATTACAATTAGCTATGAATAGTTGGCAAATACCAGGGTCCATCTTTGAGATAGTCTGAAACATACAAGCTTGGGAGATCTTGGTCTCATGGATAGGGACTAGGCCAGCACTCTTGCAGAATGACAGCAGCATGTGGGTAGCAGCTGAATTTAGAATTGAACCTGTAGATTCTGGATCACATCCCTCAAAGATTATAATTCTTTCAGTGCAGAATGGAATCCAGGAATGTGCCTTCTTAATATATAGTCCAGTAACTCTGAAACATCAGGATAATGAAAAAACTTGAGTTTTACCTCTTTCAGGAGATAGCATATAAACCAAATTGGTAATCATAGCTAAAATATTGTATGTACATTTTATGTTATACATATTTTTATAATATGACAGGTTATTGATTGGAAAAAAGCCAACATACAATAAAGTTTCTTTGATATTATTTTAGTGATCTAGGTTCTTTAATTCCATTTTTTGTCTCTAAATGATGTAAAAAAGAAATTAAAATTTTGTTTTCAGCCTCTGTATTTTTGTTCTAGAGTTCTTGTTCTTCATAATGAATTAATTTTCAGTAACTTTCATAAGGTTATAATTAGTCACTAAGAATCAGAAGTAAAATGCAATGCATGTCAAAGATTCTTTAGATGCTTTCACTTTATTTCTAGAAAGAACATTTAATTGAATTAGAAAGCTTATTAGGCAACATTCTGTTTCTTTGGGTTCTTTCATCAAGAAAGAATCTATTACTGCAGGGATGCCAGCCAGTGCTATAAACATTACAGAGACCATAGGTCATCTTTTCTTGCTTTGAAAAATATCTCTAGCATTAGAATTTTGATTAGCAAGAGAAAAGAATTAGTTTGCTCAGGACTTAGTAAAAGGTAAAAACAAAGCTAGAATTTGACTAGTTTTTTAAATCATGTTTTTCTTCTAGTATATTATTTTACTGGAAACAGCACATCAGCAGAGAACTGCCAGAAGTCCAGGCTGGGTTTAGAAGGGGTCATGGTACTAGGGATATTGTAGCTGATGTTAGATGGATCTTAGCTGAAAGCAGGGATACCAGAAGAATGTCTAGCTGTGTTTCATTGATTATGCAAAGGCGTTTGACTGTGTGGATCATAAACTGTGGCTGACTCTGAGAAGAGTGGGAATCCCAGAACACATGATCGTGCTAATGCGAAACCTATACTTGGACCAAGAGGCAGTTGTCAGAGCAGAGCAAGGAAACACTGCACGGTTCAAAATTGGGAAAGGTGTGTGTCAAGGATGTGTCCTATCTCCATACCTTTTCAACCTGTGTGCAGCCGAGAGGCTGAGCTCTGTGAGGAGAAGTGTGGAGTCAGGATTGGTGGAAGATCTATCAACAATCTGCATTATGCAGATGACACAGCCCTGCTTTCTGAAACTGAGGAGGACCTGAAGCACTTGCTGCAGAGGATCAAGGACTGCAGCCTCCAATATGGATTGAGGCTCAATGTCAAGAAGACAAAGATTCTCACCACTGGACCAATTGGCAGTATCAGTATGGATGGTGAAGAGATTGAGATTGTTAACAACTTTAGTCTGCTTGGTTCCACGGTCAACACTCTTGGCACCAGTAGCCAGGGAATAAAAAAATGTATTGCGATGGGAAAGTCTGCTATTAGGGACCTCTCCAAAGTACTGAAAAGCAATGGTGTCACTCTGGAGACTAAGGTGCGTCTGATTCAGGCCATGGTCTTTGCAATCATTTGTTAAGCATCAGAGAGTTGGACAATGACTAGGAAGGACAGAAGGAGAATTGATGCCTTTGAGCTGCGGTCCTGGAGAAGAGTATTGAATGTACCATGGACTTCCAAGAAAACAAACAGATTTATCCTGGAGAGGGTTAAACCAAGCGGCTTCTTGGAATCAAGGATTCTGGGGCTTCGTCTGACATACTTTGGACATGTTGTAAGGAGGGAGAGGTCCTTGGAGAGGGACCGCGCAGGAGAGGAAGGCCCTCTATGAGGTGGATTGATTCAGTGACTGGTGTAATTGGGATGGGTGTGTCAGGGGCAGTGCGACTGGCACAGGATAGAGTAGGGTTTAGGGCTGTTGTAGATAGGGTCGCTATGAGTCGCAAGCGACTCGGCAGCACACAACAACAACAACATGTTATTTAAGAAATATTTTGACGTTTATTTATTGCATATTGTTGTTAGGTGCTGAGTAGAGTACCACTCACGGGGACCCTATGAACAACAGATCTGAACCCTGTCTTATCCTATTCCTTTCTCTTCATCTCTGACACACATGAGCTCATTGCTGCAGTGATTATGTAAATCCACCTTGCCTTCCTCTTTTGCTGACCCTTCACCTTTCCAGGTACGATGTTCCTCTCCAGGGAATACTCTCTCCTAACAACGTGCCAAAGGTATATGAGATGAACCTTTTCATTTTTACCTTCAAGGAGTATTTCAGCAGCACTTTCTGCAAGACATATCTGTTTGGATATTTCTTGGTCTAGGTAGAGGTTTCATGAGTATTGGCAGTCCACAGGATACTCAGTACTCTTTTTCTAACACCATAGCACAGTGGTATCAATTCTTCTGTCATCCTTATTCACTTTCCAGCTCTCAGTTACACAACAAATGACATGAAAGACTACAGCTTGAATCAGGTGCACCCTAGTCTTCAAACTAACATCATTGCTCCTCAGTAATTTGGAGAGGTCCCTGACAGCAGATAGTCTCAATTACATTATACCTCCTGATCTCCTGACTGCTGAAGTCAAGGGTTTCATTTTGATCGATTGATTGATTGATTGGTTCATTTGATTGTGGATACAAGTAAGATTAAATCATTGACAATTATAATTTTCCTTCATCTATCATGATGTTGCTTATCAGTCAGTGATGAGGATTTTTGATTTCTTGATGTTTCATCTTCTGAAGCCAGTGTTTCAAGTCCTCTTCACTACGAGAAAGCAAGGTTGTGTCATCTACATAATGCAGGTTTTTGTTTAATCTTCCAATCCTGATGCCACATCCTTCTTCATAGAGTCCAGCTTCTTAAATGATTTGATTAGCATACAGATTGAATAGATATGGAGAAAGGATAAGGCCCTGAAGCACACCCTTCTTGATTTTAAACCATTCAGTCAGTATTTCCTTGCTCTGTTTGGAGAATTCTTGGTCTAGGTATAGGTTTCATGTCTATCTCACTTGAATTTAAAAATCATCTCCAAAATAAGTTTTAGGCATTAAACTAATGATAGAAGATCTGATGAGTTTGAGATAACAGAGATACCATTCACAAAGAGAACAAAAGTTCATTACAAATACAGAAGAGGAAGAAAAGATCAAAATGGATGACAGAAGAGACTGTGAGAATGTTACTAGAGTACTGAGAAGCCAAAAGGGGAGAAATGAGGAAGTAAAAGTTGAATAGAAGGTTTCAAAGGGCAGATCAAGAAGACAAAGTAAAGTATAATCAAATGAGCAAGATATTAGAGTTGGAGAATAAAAAAGGAAGAACTGGCTCATCATTTCTTAATTTGAAAGAACTGAAAAACAAATTCAAATCTCAAGTTGCAACACTGAAAAATGCTATGAACAAACTCTTGAGTAATCCAGGAAGCATAAAAAATGACGGAAGGAATAAACAGAGTCATTGTACAAAAAATAATTAGCTGACACAGATCTATTTCAGGAAGTACCATATGAACAAGAGTCAATGGTATTGAAGGAAGAACTTCAAGCTACTCTGGCAAAAAATAAGGCCCTAGGAATTGATGAACTGGACAATGACTAAGGATGATAGAAGGAGAATTGATTCTTTTGAGCTGTGGTATTGGAGAAAAGTATTGAATAAACCATGGACTGCTAAGAGAACAAACAGGTTTGTCCTGGAGAAGGTTAAACCAGGCTGCTCCTTGGAGGCAAGGATTCTGAAGCTTTATCTGACATACTTTGGACATGTTGCAAGGAGAGACCAGTCCTTGGAGAGGGATGTCATGTTTGGAAGGGTGAAGGAACAGTGCAGGAGAGGAAGATCATCTATGAGATGGATTGATTCAGTGACTGAGGTAATGAGGGTAGGTGTGTCAGAGACAATAATATTGGCACAGGATAGAACAACGTTTAGGGCTGTTGTACATAGGGTCGTTATGAGTCACAAGTGACTCAATGGCACATAACAACAGGAATCGAAGGGATACCAACTGATATGTTCCAACTAACAGATGCAGCCCTGGACATGCTCACCAGTTTGTCCCAGGAAATTTGGAGAACTACTTGTTATATTGACTGGAATAGACCCGTATTTGTTCCCATTCCCAAGAAAGGTGCTCTAATAGTTTTAGTGATAATAGTTTTATCACTAAAACTGGAGAGGGTGAAACCAGGCTTCTCCTTGGAGGCAAGGATTCTGAAACTTTGATAAAACTGGTCCTGTTGCAAGGAGCGACCAGTCATTGGAGAGGGACATTATGCTGAGGAAGGTGGAGGGACAGCGCAAAAGAGGAAGACCTACAAGATGGATTGACTCAGTTACTGGGATAATGGAGGTAGTTGTGTCAGAGACAATAAGGTTGGCTCAGGATAGAGCAGCATTCAAAGCTGTTGTACATAAGGTCGCTATGAGTCACAGGCAACTTGACAGCACATAACAGCAACATCATTAATATCACCTACAAGCAAAATATTGTTGATTATCATCTAGAAATAGCTGGAAAAGTATATTGAAAAAGATCTGCCAGAATTTCAAGCTGGTTTTTGAAAAAGCCATATAGCACCAGGCATATCATTGCTGATGTGAGATGGATTTTGGCTAAAAGCAGAAAATGCCAGAAGAATGTCATTTGTGTTTTATTGACTATGCAAAGGCATTTGACTCTGTGGATCATAACAAACTATGGATGACTGTACTAAATATTAGTTCAGTAATTTTAATAAAAAATAGTTTATACTAGAACTAAGTAAGAGTTTTTCAATATTTATTTGGTATTGAGAAAGATTAGGGTCAATATAATACATTAACAGTATATAAAGATATATTAATTCATGTTGATTGCTGTCGAGTAGAGCATGATTTATAGCAACTCTATGAACAAAAGACCTCAAGCCTTTATGCAACTATTGTCATTTTTCAAAGTTCATAGAGTTTCCAGAGGGATGTTGTTAGGAAGTGATACATTCTTGGTAAAATATAATTTGTCAGATTCCACTAATTTTCAGAGCAGTGGCTCTGAAAAGTTGATGTATGTAGTGTGTAGGATAAGGTAGTGACTATTGGTTGCACCATGATTCTTAGGATTTGGTAGTTATGTAATGATGTGGTTAGGTAGTTATATCATGATGTAATTGTCTTCCATGCTGCAATCTTATATAATCAGTTATTAAAGGAGCTTTCTCAGGGATTTGGCTTGAATCTAATATGTATATTTATACATACACACATAGACTCTCTGGCAAAGTTTACTCTGGATCCTGTATCAGATTGGTCATCATCAAGCCTCCAGTTCTTAGGATTCATCAAACTTCTTGATACGTGAGCCAGCAGCCTGCCATCTAACCTTCCTATCTTGGATACGCTTCACTGACTTTTGCTTTTCTACAGAATAGAGCCTAAGATAGTATAGATAAGCATACTAATTTTGGATTCTAAAATGGTAAAACCATTGTGGAAAACTATGTAGCATGTCCTTAAAAATTTGGAAATTAAAACATTATTGGACGTAGTAATTCTTTTACTAAGTATATATCCCAAAGAGATAAAATCTGAAACACAAACATATTTATACTCATCTATGTCCATTGCAACATTTCTAACAATAACAAAGAGATGGAAACTATCAAAATACCCATCAGTGGTGGAATGGGAAAACAATTATGGCTCATATACACAACAGAATACTATGCAGCATTAAATAATAGTAAAGAATCAATAAAACACACTCCATGAAAGGAATAGATCTGGAAAACATTATTGTTGTTGTTGTTGTTGTTATGTGCCATCAAGTCGCTTGTGACTCATAGCGACCCTATGTACAAGAGCTCTATACACTCTTCTATGCTGTGCCAACCTAGCCATCTCAAATGCACTTATTCCCACCGCTCCAGTCACAGAATCGATCCATTTCATCAAAGGTCTTCCTCCCACTCTGCCAAACACGATGTTCCTCTCCAAGGACCAGTCCCTCCTTGCAACATGGCCAAAATATGTCATACAAAGCTTCAGAATCCTTGACTCCAGGGGACATTCTGGCTTCGCCCTCTCCAGGACAAACCTGTTTGTTCTCCTAGCAGTCCATCATATATTCAACACTCTTCTCCAGCACCACAGCTCAAAGGCATCAATTCTCTTTCTATCAACCCTATCTACTGTCCAACTCTCTGATGTAATTGTGAAGACTATAGCCTGAATCAGGCACACCTTTGTCTCCAGTCTGATATAATTGCTCTTCAGTATTCTATACTGAATTAATTAAGTCAGCTACAGGAAGTATTGCATATGTTTAATATTATTTTAAAAGCTAGGGAAATGTTTATACACAGAGAGAACTATTCCTTGGTGTTACTAGGAATGGTGGGAGGGAAAGGAGAAGAAACTAGTAACTGGATAACAGATACTTACAAGTTGCATGAAAGGAAAAACCATCTACAGGAATAAAAACTTTCAAACCCTGCTCGCTGAAACTGAGGAGGACCTCATGCACTTACTGCAGAGGGTCAAGGACTGCAGCCTTCAATATGGACTGAGGCTCAATGTCCAGAAGA